>NC_083318.1:136462474-136778099 GCF_963455315.2 Globicephala melas | reverse complement strand
AGGTGTACTGAATCGTTACAATTCAAGCAGGGAATTCTACTCCTTTCACTGCTTTGTGTACTAGTGATGCTGTGTTGCTTCTCAGAACTCGGTAGAATTACTTCTGGCCCAGGGTGTGTAATTTCTCCTCTTCCCTCCTGGTAACCCAGACTCGGTGGAGGGAACAAAGCCTGGAGAGGACAGGGCATGTGTTCCAGGTGTCTTTGCTTGGGCAGCCCTTGTCAAGGACACAAGAGCCCTCTGAATGCACGGTCGTGGTTTCCTGTGCTCTACGCTCACTTTCCCACCACCGTTTCCTCCATCTACAACTGTAAGGGAGTGTCTTTTGAACAAAAAAACTGTGGCTATATTTAGGGCCTGGCCATATTAGGGAAACTGATTCTAACTTTGTGGGAACATTCTCAGTGTAGTGTTCTGACTTCCTGTTGGTGTCTAGTGAAGAACACAAAATTGGGCCAGGGAATGGTTTTGGAGGTTTGTTTTTGTTGACCTCATTAGGATTTTCTGCAAGTTTGGGAGGTGAATGCCCAGGAGAAAACTGGAGGTCTCAGGGCCCTTCAGCAGTGTCCCTGCTAAGGGTTTCCCTTGGAAAACGAAATGCAGTAAAGACTCAGGAAGATGAGGGCCAAATCAACCGTGTCACACCACGTCGACCAAGGGCACCCGGGCGAGTCTTTCTTCCTGCTCTCCTCACCTGGCTGAACTCTCAGATGCTGTGCAGCCTTCCTGGGAGAGTGGAAAATTTCCCTCTCTCGCCCTACAGAATGATGACCTCGCACTTCATATCTATCCAGATTTAACAAAATAGGAGCTCGCATGTGCTTTTGGGGGAAGGGGTACCTCAGACAGGCAATGAGCTGCCCTTGGGGGCCCACTTTGTAGCTGAATAGATTTTCAGAAGTTAAGGTGCAATGCTTAGGTTGAACCTCTAGCACGCCTAACGGGAATTTGTATTTTAAATTGTGTCTGTGAAATTTGTCTTCTTTCCCCCCCCCTTTGGCCACTCCGCACGGCACACGGGATCTTAGTTCCCTGACCAGGGATGGAACCTGTGGAAGTGCGGAGTCTTAACCCCTGGACCGCCTGGGAAGTCCCTGATTTTGTATTCTTTAGTGCCTTTAAATACAGGCAGTACCTTGTAGATCTCGAGAATGAAAGGAAGATTCAGGCTGGCTTTTGGGCGGTTTTGTAGCATAGATCTCCATGCATTTTAGGGAAAAGCCTAAGTAAAAATAAGACCCAGTTTGTATATACATCTTTTTGTTTTAGAGTTCTTCTCTCTCTCTCCTCTCAGTGGTGGACTTTCACTAGTCATCTTAAGCCCTTCCTCCCTTCTCTGCAGTCGTGCCCTGGATGGTGCTCTGCTCGCCCTGTGCCCGGCCCTGTCACCTCCCCAACTTCCTCACCGTCCGCTCGTCCCTCCAGTTCGCACTCACTGGACTTGATTAGAGAGGAACTTTGAGGCCTGGTGTAAGTAGCTTACCTCACAGGTCATTTTCAGATCTTTGTGCTTCCCAGCGTTCCACCTGCAAAGGGTCATCACAGTTGGGATTCCTTCTTAAGTGTATTTTTTCAGGATCTCGACAAGAAGCCCTTTTCATAGCTTTGAGGAAAGAGCTTGCTAGGAAGACAGAAAAAGAATCAGAAGAGATTGAATTTTCAAGTTTGGGAGAAGGAGATGGGACACTCTGCGATTGTGGTATTTGTGAAGTGTAAGCTCTAAAGTTATAAAGTTGCATCGTGGTCTTGAAATTTGAGAGAATTCTCTATTTGCTGGCCTTTACAGTGCTTTCACTTTCACCTAATTGATATATACATACACTCACACACACACATGTGTGTGTGTGATATAACTCTTCTTTCCAGAAGGATAAACGAGAACAAAATGAGGTTATTTGTCTGGAGGCTCAAACAAGTAGAATTGGGTTCTTGGTTCCCTTGCATCTCAGGGAAGCATGTTCATTTAGGAACTTTTAAAAGCCAAGGTGTGCCCACTGACTTCTTTTTTTTTTTTTTGCGGTACTCGGGCCTCCCACTGCTGTGGCCTCTCCCGTTGCGGAGCACAGGCTCCGGACGCGCAGGTTCAGAGTCCATGGCTCACGGGCCCAGCCGCTCCGCGGCATGTGGGATCCTCCCGCACCGGGGCACGAACCCGTGTCCCCTGCATCGGCAGGCGGACTCTCAACCACTGCGCCACCAGAGAAGCCCCCCACTGACATCTTGAGCTGCATGTCTGGTTCAAGTTTGAAGTTTTATCTTAAGGTGTTTTTTTTAATGTCTCTGGTAAATTAGTGGACCAGTTTCCACCTCAAATGTGTATGCAAGAGGGAGGCGGAAGAGGTCACCGGTTAGGCAGTGTCTTATTGGGGACCAGTTAGACGAAGCGAGTAAGCATGCGTGTTGCTTGGGATGTGAGGGGTAAAGGAGAGCATCTCAGCCGCTTGGTAGGTGGCTGTGTAAATGCTGGGAAGGAGAGACCCCACCCCTGCGCCTCTCCAGTCCTGCATATCCGAGGCCACAGGGCCTAGTTAGTGCTAATCCAAACGGTTCTGTTAGAACAACATTAAGTCACCCGTTCCAGGGTTAGTATTATGTAAGCATGGTTTAATCCACTTACCATTGTTATCCAGTGGCGTCTGATGCTCGTCTCCTGGGCTTGCGGCTTTGCGCTCCGCCCATACAGACCAAGGTAGGACAGTCTGAGGACAGCAGGTCCTACGCCGAGATGCACGAACAGCAAAGAACGCACTGGAAACTATAACAGGAAGGTAATTCCAACGCGGATGAGGAGTTCACCCCTGCGTTAAGTACCACACATGGAGGATGCACTGTTCTCACCCTTGCTGTGACCGAGGATTCACTCTTCCCTCCCAGAGGAGTCTCCACTGCCAGCTCCCACGACGCTAGCATTTCTAATGAGCTTGTCCTGGGGTCGGGGGGATATTCTGGAAGAAACACAGATTAGCCCCACTACGCTCACGTTTTTACTGACTGTAACATAAGACACGTGACACAGAAATCACAGGTTTCATTTCTTTTTTTGGCGTTGCTGTGGGGAGAGCCTCTTTATTTAGTTGCAATACACGTGATAACCCAAAAGGTGGTCTGAATTGAGTCTGGATTCGTGCCTGAGTTTTCCTTCCCTAGACAGTGAGAACATGAGGAAAGGAATCATGGCTTACTATCTTCTTTTAATTTAATTTTTATTTTATACGGGACTGCAGTCGATTTACAATGTTGTGTTAGTTTCAGGTGTACAGCACAGTGAGGCAGTCATCCATCTGTACATACATCTTCTTTTTCATATTCTTTTCCATTATACGTTATTACAAGATACGGAATATAGTTCCCTGTGCTGTGCAGAAGGCCCCTGTTGCTTGCTTTCTACTATTTCCTAAGTCTTCCTGGAGGCTTCCTTGCGCGCTGCTCTGGATCCGTGAGCACACCCCCCCCCCCGATCACATCTCCTGGTCCTGACCCGTGCCTTGGGTCCCGGCGGGGTATTAGGGGTTTGGGGCCGGTCCGGGCTCACGTCGTGGGTTCTTTTCATCGCAGAGGCCGTCGATTTTGTCCTGTCTCGTGCACCATGTTGCCATGGGACCCACATGTCTCTCCATTTCTCTGGGCCTCAGTTTTGGCGTTTGTAATGCGCCCGTCCTGTGTAATAAGGTTGTGGTGAGGAGGTAATATATTTGAAAATCTTGTGAAAAGAATAAAATGCAGTACAGAACGATTTTAAGTATTACGGAGAGCCTCTTAAGTCATGGAATTCAGTATCGTTCATATTGGGGCTTTAGGGACATTGAACTGTCTTCTCTTTCTATAGATGGGAGACTTGAGAAGAATAGAAGCCACGTGATTTTACTTTTTTTTTTTTCCCCCCCACTTGGATGGTGTCCGTGATGAAACAGACTGAGTCTTCAGAGGAGCGTTAAGACCAGTCACTGAGACCCGGGTGGAGGGGCCTGGACAGTCAGGAATGGTTTTAGGAGTACGGTGTATTCTTCAGAATTATTTGCAAGTTTTTCCTACCAAGAATAAAATCTTATTTAAGCAGCAGGAGAAATGTGTTAAGTGAAGTGACACAGCTGCACAATGGCTGGTATTCTGCAGCCACCAAATCTTTATTTTATGTCTGTTTATATATATATATATTTATATATATCACACGTACATGTGTATTTATGTATATACACACATGCACATACACATGCACACATATGCTGAAGATGGGCGTGTGGGGTTGATTGTGTGTGTCTGTACGAAGGTGAGCGGCCCTGCACACCAGTATTTTAACAGGGGTGGTCAACCGGCGGGTGAAGCTTTCATTCGACTCTTCTGTGTTTTATATTTTGTTGGTATTTTGGATTTTGCTCTAACAAATTCGTGCTGCCTCTGTGATTTAAGCGACAGAAACCAGCGCCTCTCTACATCTACACTCTGTGCATTAAAAGACCACATTATTTTAAATGTTAAGTAGTCTTTGGAGTATTTTGCATCGTGAGGGAGGGACTGAGTGTAACACTGGCGGAGAGACCTGATTTGAGTAACAACTCTCTAGAGACTTCCTCTTCCTCGTAAAAATAAGTGGTAGTCCTGTTACGGAGAGCAGTATGCTGTGAACTTTAATGCACTTAACACCGAAGTCCGTGAGGACCCTCAGGAGGCCAGTGTAACCGGGGAGGCTGGTGAGCGCAGGCGGTATCTGTGTGCACAGTTTTCATCGGCGGGGCAGGGTCCCGGCCCTCCTCCAGCCTCAGGCAGCCTGGTCTCCAGCAGGGCTCAGGAGCTGCACCCAGCTCTCCAGTCGGAGATCGAGAGAGACCTAGGTAAGATTTATTTGAAATATACGGAAAAAGGTGACACGACCTTTGAGATTTGGGGTACCTTGGGTACGCTGAGGGGCTCGGACTGGCTGCTCTGAAAGCTGAGACAGGCATTTTAATTTTCGGTTCTGAAATCCGAGTCAGTCATGTTACACGTTGTCATTAGACTGAGTAGGTGGTCTTGAGAGGTGGGCCGGGCCTGTGGTGTTTTAATGCACAGAGTGTGGATGTAGCGAGGGCGCTGGTTTCTGTCGCTGTGGCTTTGGGTTGTGTTTCTCATGGTCTGCCTGTGAAGTCAGCCTAAGGAAGCCTTTACAGTTGTGTTTCCTCGGCCAAGGGGGTGTAAAAGGTCGTCCTTGCGCTCGTGAAATGCTCCGGCTGCCAGTGTGAGCTCCTGGCGGGCGAGTCTGATTTGGGAACTGGGACCGCGCTGACTTCCCCAGCCACTGGTTTTCTTGGTGTGGACGCAAAGGAGCAAATGTTTCATCGCGCTTGTCTGAGTCCCTGGCGGGCGTGAGTGGTTAGGCCCTCAGGGTGAGATCGTGTCCTTGGCTGTAAAAGTCAGTCTTTCCCTTGCGGGTAAGAGTGCTGAAATATTTAGTGAGCTCCTACTTACCAAGCGTTCTTTTTATCTCTGGTCCGTGAGAAATGATTACTCTGGAGAAGAGGAAAAACAGGACGGACTTTTCCAGCTTACTGGGCATGGAATGGCGATTTCCCTCAACCCCACCCCTCTGTAAACGGAACGTCCACGACTCACTGCTCAAGCCGCACAGGCACTCTTGTGAGGCGTGCTCGGTGGGAGGCGGGGGGGGGGGGGGGATGGAAGCCAGTGGGCTGCCGACCCTCTGTGTTCAGCCGGAAGCTGTCCAGCTGCCTGTGTGATGGACTTATGGAAGGGACAGTGTGCCTTCTCACACATCACGTACATACGTTTTTCTTACTGCACACTTTCTGTTTGTGCCAAAATAGTATAATCTATTAAGCGCAATAAGCGCAGCCATTAAACGCAGCCATTAATACTCTGATGTTGTGGGGATGTGTTGCATGGCAGGCGCTTTCTGTTACGCAAGATTTTAGTGTTAGCACGAGTCTGGGTCCGCGGCTACCATGTTCCCCTCTCTTTAACCATGCGCTTCTCATTCATATGTACATTTGGAATATTTTTATTCGTCCCTGAATCTTGCTTCATTTGTACATCGTGCTCTAGAATTTGTGTCCAGTGTAGTGTTATAAAGAGATACGTGTCTGCTTTACGAAGATGATTTTATCACCACGCCTGAGACCTTTTAATCATAACTAAGAGCATTTCTGTGTTTGAAGTAATACATCTTTAAATCAGTGACCACTGGTGTCTGATTATTCACAGATGTCTACTTGAAAATGACCACCAGTTCATGCAGGGCGGTCACTGGGGCAGTAGAAATTCGGCCCTCAAAGCCGACGGGGGCGGATGGGAAACCTGCGTATCTGATGGGGACCTCACTCTAGTTTCCAGTGAGGATAATGTTGGACGTTAATAATGTAATCATGCAGCATGTGTGCACAACCTAAATATACTGTGTGTTTATGACAGAAGGATTTTTCTAGGAAAATTGATAGTCTGTTTATTTGAATATACCCTAGGTGACATTGTGTAATGGATATCAGTAGAAACGAAACATGTCCCTGAATTTACCTGACAATTTAACACAACCTAAGAAAGGTACTAACTTTAGAAGTATCTGGTTTTCCTTGATTTAAGTATACTCGAGACCCTGTCATGTGAAAGGCCGCATTGCCAATATTGACTTGTCAAACAGTCATTGTTCAATTTTATTTATTTGTGGCTTACTCTGACAAAAAGGAGTGTGTGTTTTTAAACATTTTATCCATGAAACTTTTCACAGAACACATTATCATTTATTCTGATGGTTTAACAAACAGAAAACTAGCCTTTGCTTACAAGTACACACATACCAGTTAAATGGAATTGGGTGGAATTTTGTATTTCATTGGTAAATTCTGCTCACTAAACTTTTCGTTCAGTTGTCATGGCAACTCTGTTCCTTCACAAGTTGGAGACAAGTTAGACGTTAACCTGCTTGTTCCTCCAGAGATGAAACAGGTGTTTCATTTTAGAATGTGTTAGGAAGAAGCAGTAGTCTAATGTGTTCTGCCTTTAACACCTTATAAATACTTCAGATTGCCAACTGTGGTTCCCTGGTGTACCCAGAAAATTGGACATTTTCTTTTTTCTAACCTACAGTTGAAACCTTTGGGGTGACGGGGAACAAGTGTAGTGTATTTGATTGCATTTAGCTCTTAATTAACTGTTCTCATTTACTCAAGTTCTCTTATAAAACATGATTGAGAAATATAACAAGAATATCATTTAAATTTGCCGCTTTAAGCATACATTTGGGTAACTGAATGAAACAAGAAAATGTCCATGTTGTGGTTAGATATGGGACTTCCTCTAATCCTAGCCCTCTTGTCGTGGCTGTAGTGCTTAGTGCAGGGCTTGGCAGGAGGTTGCACTTAGTAAATACTTGTTCGATGAATGAATGAATGAATGAATACGTTTAAGAGTTTTGCAAACAGACGATCCTTAAAGATTCTCTGGTATTCCAGAATCTGACCTCTCGTTATATTATTCTTTTTCTTGATGTTTCTGGCATGCATATTGTCATTTTTCAAAGGAATTTTGTTATAGACCACACAGTTTCCTTCTTTCCATTAATATGAATGAATTTTTTTTTGGTATCAAAATCATAAGGTAAATACTCTAAAGGAACCTGCCCTCTCCTCAAAGTAAAAAAAACACCTAAAAAAGACACTTAAGTAATATATCTGAGACTCAGTTATAAACTCCCACAGCTGTTGAAAGCAACATATAGAAAAAAGTATTTTATTTAAATAATCTCTGCGAACCTCTGAAATTATCAGCTGTGTGTTGCTAACTGTAAAACTGCGTTCTATACCTTTTAGATTCCTTGAATTTTTGTGTGGCTTGTTGAACTGAAATACATGATGGAATGAAATTAGCTAAGCGGTTGTGTCAAATAGAAGGTGCAGCTCACTTAGTTCTGAAAACGATGTTGGTACTGTGAATCCCGCAGAGACGGCGTTTGCATGCTACCTGAAGTAAGCGCTTTAGAAAAAGGATGGAATGGTCGCTGCTTTGCAGCTGAGAAAATCACTTAAAAATGGGTTTGTAAATCTGACATGTTCTTTAGGAAGAGATGGCCCAGACCACGTGTCATTGGTGATGGCCTCAGAGGCGAGGAGGGAAGCCACAGGCAAACATCTCCCCGGCGTATCGGGCGGTGACTGTTTGCTTTAGGTTGGCACATTGAGTAAGGGAGTTGCCAGGGCCACAGCAGTGAGCACAAGGCCAAGAAGGGCACTTGGTCCCTTCCGCGCGTGCAGGGCTCCGTGGAGACCCTGAGAGCACGGGCACTGGCCAGTACCACGTGGCCTTGAGAAACGGCTCACAAATGATGATTTTTTTCAAGAGTATTAACTTTTCAGGGCACCTGATTAAAACTCAAACAGTATAAAATGATACACATTGAAATATAAGCCTCTCATTTCACACCCCTAATCTCTCTTCCCAAGGGCCACCCTTATTATACCAGTTTCTTTTAGTGTATCCTTCCAGAAATATTCGATGCACATACAAGAAAAAACATTCTCTTTCATTCACAGAAATGGTAGTTGCTGTACACACCGTCCAGCGTGTTGCTGATAGGTGCCCGGCTTCCACTGAGTGAACGTGCGTGGAAGACTAACTCAGTGGCTGTCAAGTCTGGCTGGACATTGCAGGGACCCAGCAAGGTTTAAATGCCCAGACCATTCTCTGAGATCCTGATCTCATTGATCCGGGTTGCCTACAGGTCTGTCATTACCTGTCATTACCTGTCATTACCTGTCACCCCCCGGGTAATTTTAGTGGGCAGACAACTACACTAAGTTTAACCAGTCCCCTGTTGACGGATGTTTAGATCGTTTTCAGGCTTTTTTGTTAGAGATGGTGAACTTCCTGGTCAGAAGATGCTTATTCATAAGCTCAAGTATATTTCTAGGGTCAGGACCCAGGGTGGAACTTCTGCCTAATCGCTCTTCAGAGATGCTGTACCTACTTACACTCCTGGCAGCATCACGTGAGTGGCTGTTTAGTGGAGGTGATTTAAAGTGACCGGAGGAAACTGTGCTGGTGGCTGGTGGTGAAACTCGGACCCTACCCCTCGCTTGGTAGCTGTTGACCCCTTGTCTAGCTTGTTCTAGATTTAAAAGAAAACAGTTCTCTGCATGAAGATGTTAAAAAAAAGCAAAAAAACTTTCACACATGGAGATGTTCTTTAGACATTATTGTTATAATGATAAATATCTAAAACGAATTATAATAGTTGTCTAACAGCAGGAAAGTAGCTAAACTGTGATGTTAGCTTCGTAGGATATTATATGATGGCTAAATGATTAAGACTATTAATATAGTCACATTGTGTTTTAATATAATATATAAAGTATATTTATATATGTTTAATATGTCAACAAATACATTAAATACTATATGTTAAAATATATGTTAATTATAACATATATATTATATAATATACATATATAATGTAATACATATATACTGTTATAATTAATATATTCACATTTAATATAACATAATATAATCAAATGTTTGATATGGTAAATAAAAAACCCCAAATCAATTGGTACCTACAAGATGAATATGTTAGTAAAATATATAAATGTATGACCAAGGACTAGAAAGGAAAACAGGAAAATACAAGAGTTGATTTGCTGGGGTAATGAACTTGTGGATAAATATCCTTTTAAAAAATTTGTTTACTGTTATAAGATAGCGTGGGCAAAAAATAAAAAATGAGAAAAAATTCTTTTGTAATGCAAGTAGCCGTTTGTGACTTTAAAGATGTATTTTCATGTTGTGAACCTCATTAACTGGTGGACGTGTTATGGGCTGTGTATGTAAACAGCGTCTCTGCAGTCTTTTAAGACGCCTGTAAGTAGCTGCTTCTCCAGAGTGTTTACGGAGCCCCCCCGCAGTGTTTGTGGAGGAGGGACCCGCGCCGCGTGGCATTCGCTTACATCATCTCGAAGTTACCCTTTGAGGTTGGGTATTTCATTAGCTAATTTATAGGTATAAAGTTGTAATAATTTACAGATGAAAACTGAAGCTTGCTGGAGATCACTGTGTGGGTAACTAGTGGTGCTGGGAATTCAAACCCAAGTCGGTACGTGGTCTGTATTCCCTCTCTGCCAGTGAACATTTGAAGTTCCTAGGAGGTTGATGTTCTGTGGGGTTTATAAGGAAGTATGAGGTCTAACTATTATTTCTAGGGGGCTTCCATTTTAACTGTGCAAATGATAGGTATTAAGTTTAAAAAACTGACTGATAAGACAAAGCAGTAAGGAGTTCAGGACCAAGTCTCTACGGTCCTGTTGAGATGTCAGGCAGGGGTGAGGGCCCTTTAGACTGGCTGCTTCAGGGCAGGCTTTACCCAGGAGCTGGGATCTGATGGGTAGGACTCGGGTGGAGAGGATGAAGACAACTCTTACCTTGGAGGTGTTCCTGGGTCAGGGAATGGGCCGGATTCTTTGAAATAAGTGTTCCTGGGAGGCAGGGCCCACTGGGGCCGGACTGTGTAGGGCCTCGCAGGCATTATTCCTGCTCAAGTTTTTTGCTTTTTGTTTTTTTATTTGCGGTACGTGGGCCTCTCACCGTGCGGCCTCTCCCGTTGCGGAGCACAGGCTCCGGACGCGCAGGCTCAGCGGCCATGGCTCACGAGCCCAGCCGCTCTGCAGCATGTGGGATCTTCCCGGACCGGGGCACGAACCCGTGTCCCCTGCATCGGCAGGCGGACTCTCAACCACTGCGCCACCAGGGAAGACCCCTGCTCAGTTTTAAACTTAGGTGGCCCCGACGAGTAGGTGAGTGTCCTCGGTCTACACTTTGAGGGTTAATAGAAAGAGTAGAGACTCCGGTAGGGTCTGTATTCTTGAGTCAAAGCCGGCTCTCCCACTTACCACGTAGGGCATGTCGTCTCTGAGGGTTCTCTTCCGTAAGATGGGTGTAAAACGGCTTTCCTTGCACGGTCCTGAGGACTGGAGATTACACGCGTCAGTTACACCTGGCGCACAGCGCTCGGTGCCTGCGGGGCCTCGGGTCTCGTAACCCTCAGGGCCCAGCGTTCCGTGTCTCTGCGCGCAGCTCCTCCAGCTGCTTCCCTGCGTTCACCCCGACTCTGGGTGGTGCCGAGCCTGTGGCGGCCGCGAGTGGCTTGTCTTCCTCAGGAGGTGGCGTTCGCTCTCGGCAGGCACCGGGGAGCCACCGCAGGCGTGAGCGTGGGTGGCTGTGCAGCAGCGCAGCACCAACGCCTTCACTTAACTTGGGGGCTGGGATCCAAGTTAGTGCAGTTTTACTGTGTATGGTATTCCTTAGTCTCCCCTCATCCGCAATCCCAGGACTCTCTTATCTCCAAAGGGAGAAAACCAAAACGATCCGAGCCAGCAATGTCACCTGTGTGGTTCCCCTCCCAGCCCGTGGCAGAACCCATACTTGGTAAGCCTAGCACATGTAGGGAGTGCGCTCTCTCTCTTTTTAAATAAAGACTTTCTTTAGGGCAGTTTTAGGCATCCAGGAAGACTGAGAGGAAGGCCCCGAGGTTTCCCCTGTCCCCCCTGCCCCACACATGCGTAACCTCTCCAGTTATCAGCAAGCTCACCAGAGCGGTCCGTTTTTTAACCAATGACCAACTGCTTCCACACGCCATGATCACACAAAGCCCCTGGTTTACCTTGGGGTTGCCTCTTGGTTCGCTCTTGTTCTGTGAGTTTGGCCGAATGTGTAATGACACGTGTCCACCATGATAACATCATACGGAGAATTTTCATGGTCCTGACAACCCTCTGTGCCCGGCCTCGTCATCTCTCCCCAACCCCCACATATCTCTTTCTATAGCTCAGGAGCTCCATTTTTCCCCCAAAGCAGTTTCCCGGTAGCTCTGCTTCCTGTATTGATGAACGGTTTCCTGAAATGCAGGCCTGCACCAAGGAGAGGAGATTGAGCTTGAACACGAGTTAGATTTTCACAAACAGGAAGGGGGAGCAAGGGGAAAAGAGAGAGAGGCGTTTGTCTCAGAAGCTAGACGAAGGGAAACCTTGCAGCTATCCCGTAATCTCATCGAACTGAAGCGCTAAGCACTGGTCCTCACTGTAGCGGGCTTGGGGGGTTGCAGTTCGGAAAGCCCGCGCCCTCCGCCTCCTGCAGCTGACGCTGTCAAAGGCCGCCTGGTTCCTGCAGGTGCAGCCGCACCCGCATTTCACAGTGCGTTCAGCATCGGTCTTCCTTCTTCCACGCCGCCTCCCTTCAGACCGGGCGGTGCTGGACTTCGCTCTCACAGCCGATGACTGCCCGCTGCTCAGGTCGCTGCACCGAGGATGGAGCCTTACGGCCTGGACCGTAAAGGTCAGTAGTGTGTTTAACATGGTGGTGGCCACGTGAGCTGGCCTGAGCTTGCCTTGACTGCTAGCATGTTCAGTAGCTGTTTAACAGGAAGGTTCATTTCAGAATTACGTCAAAATGAGCACTTGATGGTTGTGGTCCAATCAGCAGGCCGTAGCAGGTGACATCCTGGGGGTGACAGTCTTGCTGTCCATCGTATGTTAGGTCCGAGCTCTCTCCCTGTGTTTTAGAAACCTTTGTGCGCAGGGCCCTGGGCTTCCAGGACCCCAGAGACATCGTCGGGGGGTGGAGGCATAGTTATCCCCGAGGATAAAATAACAGAATCGCTGCTGTCCTTCAAAACAAATCCCAAAGTATTGTTGAACTGTCAGTTATCACCCTTCTGCTCAGAAGACTCACCTTTCCTTCCCACCCTAGAAATATTTGGGATGCAGGACTTTGACCACCTCTGCTCTGGGCATTGGGGCGGGCAGGCTTCACAGTTCTTTTTTTTGCCAGCCCACATTCTCAGTGAGGGTCCTTCCTCACCATCAGGTTAGTTCCCTGTGGCCTTTTGGGGGGCAGAGCAAGAGGTCTTTGACCTACACGGGTTAGGCTCTGAGATCCTCACGGCTGGAATTCTCCATCTGTTCTGAGCCCGGTGCAATCCAGCGTCCCAGGATTTAAGGCTGAGACCGGGCGTCAAAGCTCAGCAAGTAATTTTGGGTTTGTCTGTCCTCCACTGCGTTCTCTGCAGGTAGTTTCCCCAGGGGGCCTAAATGGTATGCATGGAGGACTGTGCATCAGGCATGTTTCCGAGGAAAAAGGGACAGGAAGTGAGAGGGACAGGGAATTGTAAACAAAAAGTAAAGAATCCTCAAAAAGGAGCAATATAATATATAAAATAACTTCCAGGGTTTGAGCCAGAGTAACCGGGGCAAACAGTAGCATAGTTAATGCAAGTAGGGCAGTTATAAGGAGAAATGACTTGAAAAAAGGAACGCGTATGTTTGTTTCTGTGCGTGAATTTGAGGTGCAGCTGGACACCCCAGTAATGACGTTCAGGGGACAGTTTAGGCCAGTATTTGCCAGAGGGCCTAGGAAATCCACATCTCGCTCTTAAGACTGTTCTTCTTCTTTCCGCTTTGTGTGTGTGTAATTAAAAAAATTGAGGGACTTCCCTGGCGGTCCAGTGGGTAAGACTCTGCACTTCCAATGCGTGGGGAGCGGGTTCGATCCCTGGTCAGGAAACTAAGATCCCGCAAGCCCCGCAGCCAAAAAGTAAAAAATAAAGAATAAAAAAGATAAAATTGTGGGAAAAAATTGAAGTATAATTGGTCTACAACATTATATTGGTTTCAGGTGTACAACATGATTCTCTATTTATATATATTGTGAAACAATCACAGTGTCTAGTTAACATTCGTCACCTTGCGTAGTTATAAAAAATTTCTTGTCACGAGAACTTTTAAGACCTGTTTTCTTAGCAACTTTCAAATACGCAATACAATGTTAACTGTAGTCACCATGCTGTACATTACAAGACTTTTCTTCTTCTGTTCCTTCCCGCAAAGTTACTTTTGTCGAAATTCTGTTTGCTCTTCCCGAGAGTTCAGATGCCCCCCGACTGTCTTGAGCCCTCAGAGGGCTCACCCTCCCAGCTCCTGCACTCACTGTCTCTTTGTTTTGTCTTTATGACACCGACAGCATTCTACCAGCTGGTATTCTAATTAACCAAACACAGCCAGATTATACGGTAAGTGCAGGGAGCGGAATATATCGATGTACGGCCCTGTAGTGCATGCACTGCATAGCACCGAGAACACTGACTGGAGCTCAGTCATGTTTAATGTATTTATTTGAGCCTGTTTTTTGTTTTTTTTCTCAGCTAGTATCACTACTTAGAGGAATATAAATTTATTAGCCATTATATAAAGTTCCTTTCTGTGCATAAACTTACCTCTTTAAAGCTTTAAGGACATCTCCCCACACTTACATTGCAGAATTTAACCAGTAAGTGTGTTTACCCTGTCGTGCCTCTTGACTGTGTTTACCCCCTTTTCCTTCTTTCTTTTCAGTTACAGGGTTACGTAATTTTTCTTCAACCTTAGACCTATAGACTGTTTTATCTTTTTCTATGCTAGTTCCAGTTTAGATTTCTGAGGTTCACTGCCAAGAAACGTATGATGTATTCTCTTAAGAATATACTTTTTTGAGGACTTACCCGGTGGCGCAGTGGTTGGGAGTTCGCCTGCCAATGCAGGGGACACGGGTTCGGGACACGGGTGCGTGCCCCAGTCCGGGAGGATCCCACATGCCGCGGAGCGGCTGGGCCTGTGGGCCTTTGGCCGCTGAGCCTGCGCGTCAAGGCCACAACAGTGAGAGGCCCCGCATACTGCATAAAAAAAAAAAAAAAAAGAATATACTGTTTTGAGAGCTTGGGTTTGTCATAAGACTAGCTTGAATGCCGTCATTCTCTAAACTGATCAGACCTTTGCTCAAACTAAAACTCATGTACCATTTACTTATCTGTTTGTTTGTTCAAAGAACCTGAAAGGACTTACTGTTCCACACTAAAGTGTTCCACTTTAGTTGGGCATTTTCCTGCTGGAAAAGTTTCGTGCCATAGATACACGTGGCCCTATCCCTGGCCAGCCTCTCCCTCAGATCACCCATGAAAATGTTGAGTTCGCTCTTCACGCATCACTGAAAAGACCACTCTGTTTATACTTCTCCGTCCAGAGAAATGTTTGTTTATGCCTACTTCTGTTTTCTCGTCCTAATCCAGATTTCTGTCCAAGATAAATATTTTACTGGCTTCACACTGTTTTATCCTCGTAAAAACAAGTGACCAGATACCTGTGGTTCGTAGAGTGAAAACGTTAATGGCAGGTGGCTCTCGGATGCATAAAGGGACACTTGTTTTGGATTCTCGTGGCCACAGTTTAAAAACACAAGCCACCTAAGTTTACTAGTGCATGAATTATATACACTTACAGCTTCAGGAACAGACGTCTGTTCCTCCCATTTGAATTTTGTGGATGTCAGTTTTGAAATGAGAGGGCCAACTAGGACTTGAGAGCATTTTTTTTTTAATTTATTTACTTAATTTATTTTCCTTATTTTTTTGGCTGCGTTGGGTCTTAGTTGTGGCACACGGGATCTTCGCTGAGGCATGGGGATCTTTCGTTGCAGCGCTCGGGCTTCTCTCTAGTTGTGGTGTGCGGGTTTTCTCTTCTCCAGTTGTGGCGCGCCGGCTGCAGGGCGCGTGGGCTCTAGTTGAGGTGCGTGAGCTCAGTAGTCATGGCGCGCGGGCTTACTTGCTCCGCGGCATGTGGGATCTTAGTTCCCTGACCAGGGATCGAACTCGCGTCCCCTGCATTAGAAGGCGGATTCTTAACCACTGGACCGCCAGGGAAGTCCCGAGAGCATTTATTTCACCCATAAATTGTGGCTGTCTTCACATAGTGGTGAGAGTTGACAGTGGTTTTTACTTCCCAGAGAGCACAGCTTTGATTGGGAAGAAGCTCCGGTAGTCGCCCTCTGCGGCTTTTATTCCTTGAGACTCTTGCTCCATCTCTTAAAAAAGTAGTGACAAGTTCCCTGGTGTCAGAGGTATTGCAGGTTTTTTTTTTAAATTTATTTATTTTATTTATTCATTTATGGCTGCGTTGGGTCTTTGTTGTGGTGCGCGGGCTTCTCATCGCGGTGGCTTCTCTTGTTGTGGAGCATGGGCTCTAGGCACGTGGGCTTCAGTAGTTGTGGCTCGTGGGCTCTAGAGCGCAGGCTCAGTAGTTGTGGCTTGCGGGCTCAGTAGTTGTGGCTCGTGGGCTTAGTTGCTCTGCAGTATGTGGGATCTTCCCGGACCAGGGCTCGAACCTGTGTCTCCTGTATTGGCAGGCAGATTCTCAACCACTGCACCACCAGGGAAGCCCCTGGTATTGCAGTTTTAATCTCTGGGGCTTTCCGTCTCCTTTTGACTTTTTGTGGTTTCCTCCTCCTCATGGTTTCCTCCTCATGCTATACCCTTAATTTGCCATGTTATCGACTCAGATGTGGTAACTTCTCAGTGGGGTGTGGACACAGGAGACACAATGGGGAGAGATGATTTTCTTAGCACTGCTTCTCAAGGCCCGAAGGTTTCTTTTAATCCCTAAGTCTGTGATTTGACCTTTACATCTGACACAGGAGCACCTGTGGCTCCAGAAGCCTGGAGGTGGGGAGGGCGACAGGCATTGCAGCGTCTTGTACTTCGACGTTGCTGAGAAAGTACCCCCCCACCCCCCACCCCCCGAGTGCAGCTGGCCCGAGGTCCTCTTACTCGAATCATTTCTTTTCCTTGGCAAAGACAAAGACTTATTTAGCCCTGGAAATGTAGTGGTGATGGTTTCAGAGTAGAAACAAGCCGTGCTGGAGGTTTAGAGTGCTGCAGTTAGGAATCACATTGCCACGTAAACCAGTGTCCCCCATGGGTTTCTTTTCTAAAAATTGGGATGAGAGAGGTGCGTATTGGTTACACGTGCTGCTGGGCGTTAAGGACCAGTGTTTCAGAGAGGGTACATTGATGAGACGGACTTAACTGTAATAGTTCACATCACGTGGATTTTGTTTTCCAAAGTGGTTGCATTTATTTCATACAGCAGGTCACGGGCCCCCTGACCAGGGTGCTGGGTGCCCGTGCAGGGAGGGCTGGGTCGGGAACACAGACCTCTGGGCTCCTGCATTGCACTGTGGACAGTTTTCACCCCCACAGATTTGGCCGATTCCCTTTTTTTTTTTTTAATTTTTATTTTATAGTGGAGTAGAGTTGATTTACAATGTTGTGTTAGTTTCAGGTGTACAGCAAAGTGATTCACTTACACATATATGTGTATCCGTTCTTTTTCAGATTCTTTTCCCTTATAGGTTATTACAGAATATTGAGCAGAATTCCCTGTGCTATACAGCAGGTCCTTGTTGATTATCTGTTTAACACATAGTAGTATGTACATGTTAATCCCAAACTCCTAATTTATCTCTCCCCCCCTTTCCCCTTTGGTAGCCATAGTTTGTTTTCTATGTCTGTGAGTCGGTTTCTGTTTTGTAAATAAGTTCATTTGTATCATTTTTTTAGGTTCCACATATAAGTGATATCATATAATATTTGTCTTTTTCTGATTTACTTCACTTTGTATGATCATCTCTAGGTCCATCCATGTTGCTGTAAATGGTATTATTTCATTCTATTTTATGGCTGAGTAGTATCTCGTTGTATATATGTACCACATCTTCTTTATCCATTCCTCTGTCGATGGGCATTTAGGTTGCTTCCATGACCTGGCTATTGTAAATAGCGCTGCAGTGAACATTGGGGTGCATATGTCTTTTCAAATTATGGTTTTTTTGAATATATAAGCCCAGGAGTGGGATTGCTGGGTCATATGGTAGCTCTATTTTTAATTGTTTAAGGAACCTCCATACTGTTCTCCACAGTGGCTGCACCAGTTTACATTCCACCTGCAGTGCAGGAGTGTTCCCTTTTCTCCACACCCTCTCTGGCATGTATTGTTTGTAGCAGTTCCCTTGTTTTGCACTTGTTAAAAATTGTTATGAGTTTGTAACTAAAATGCATTTTATAGTTTCTAATCATTGTAAAAATGCATTCTTTTGAGCATCATTGAACGTGGGGTCTGTGCTCTTGTCTGGTATTGTGGTGCTCAGCGCTGTAACCTGTGGCCCTTAAGAGTCAGGCCTGGACTCCCCCACGTGGTGGGCGGGTCTCGCTTCTCCGTGCTGTCCCCCTCCTTCTCACCTGAGTCAGAGTGAACCTGTTCCCTTTGTGAAGCTCTCCTTGCCTGGGCCTGCCTCGTCCTCCTCCGCTAACCCCCAGCTCCTACCTCGTATGGGGCCGGAGCGGGCGTGGGCTCCACAGCCAGACCTCGGCTTTGCAGTCCTGCCATCACCGTCACGCAGCCGTGTGGTCCTGCGCGCGCTCCTGAGCGTCTCTGCTGGGCTGCTGCCTTCTCGTCGGTATAGTGGGAAACATAGCGAGCACTTGGTGACGCGGCCAGGAGGTTGACGTGGGGTTGCCCTTGCAGAGTGAGAGTAGCGCCTGGTCCTTGGTAAGTGCTCCGGGGCTGGGGCACCCACACTCCAGGGGACAGGATGGCCCCGGCTGCTTTGTGCTCATCACTGCCCTCAGCACCCCATCCTGCTGGGTCAGCGTTGCCTGTGCCTGACTCTGCCACGGCCCCGCAGGGTCAGGGGTGACGTGCCGCGTCCGTGTGTTCATGGGGGGATACGGCGCACGACACGTGTGTAGGCACATTTGAATAAATGAATAAGCGACGGCCCTGTAAGCAGAATGCCTTCGACTCAGCTTTCCTCCCCTTCTGCGAAGAGCTTCTTAGCTTTCGTTGGGGGCTTTGCATGAGGAGAGACGTGATAGAAAAGACCACCTCCTGGTTGGGCCTGGGGTTCTTTTGGGAGCTTCTGGGGTTGGGACTTTGCTGCTTTGGGCGCTTCATCCCTGGCGAAGAGGCGGTGCATACCGACAGGCCCCTGCGACAGGTGCCGTGGCCTCGGAGCCAGGGTTGAAGTGGGCTCACTGGGCTGGAGCAGGCTGGACTCGAGGGGAGCGCCAGGTCCGCGCTGGCCGTGTCTGGCATCCCCTCTTTCTGGTCACGGCCGCGCCACCCGGCTCTAAACCCGTGCTTGGGGGGTTCTGTCGGCCCTCAGGCATGCTCTGGGCACCGTGTAGCCTGGAAGCCACTTGGCCTTAGTCAGGAAGGAAGACAATGCAGAGGGAGAAGCTGATGCAAGAGGAGAAGAGTTTCTGGCCGGAAGTAACGAGAGAGAAGCATTTTCTGCTCCAGGGTGGAGATGGGGCTTCGCCCTGGCAGCCACCCCGTGGTGGGATGTTCTCGGTGAAAAGAATGCCTTTCTTAGGGGCAAGGGGGGGAGGACGGGGCTCGCTGGGCCGCCGTGATTCCTTTGTTCAAAGCCGTTGGAGGTTCGGCCCGCTAAGAAGAGTGATACCGGCGATCAATTGCTGTGAGATCTCTCGGATCTCAGGGGCGGTGGTGGAAAGCAAAGACCAGCTGCAGGCTGGGCTTTCAGGGCAGAGCCACTGGTGGGACAGGGCCCGCTTCTGAGTGTGTCCAGCCTTCCTCCACCTCCCCTGCCCTGGTGGAGTGATGGGCCACGCACGCCCACGGCTCTGAGCACTGTCCGTGTGGCCTGCCGGGTGCGATTACGAGCGTGTGCGTGCGTGTGTGCGTGTGTGCGCATGCGCGCCTGTCCCACCTCTTCTCATCCGCTATGTGACTCTGGGTGGGTTGCTTCCTGTCTCTGCGTATCTGCAGGTGGAGATAGAATCCCTGCTGATGAGACGGTGCGAGCGCGGTACCATGCCAGGCCGGGTTAGCACAGCGAGCGGTCCCACGTGCGGTGCTGCCCCCCGCTGGGCGTGACCCTTGGCTGGGACTGGTGTCCCGGGAGGTGGATGGAACCCCTCAGAGCCCCTGCTGGGAAGCTCATGAGGGGCGTTTACCTGCGCCTCTGCCAGTAGGGGCCGCGAGCGCTGTCCTTCTGCCTTCCCAAGCCCCTGGCCGCCTTGTCATTGCTCCTGCGTCTCTTTGTCTCTCACACCTCGCTGAGCTGCCCCCAGCGCTCGAGGGACCGGACGCGCTCATGGCAGCCCAGCTCCTTTCATCCTTCTTCTCTAAGACGCGCCGCCTTCCACAGGTGCTCCCCAGCCCCGGGGTCTGAGAGTCTCTGCCACCCTGCCCGGCCCTCAGCCTCCAGAAGGGGAGGACTGGGGTGGGTGAGAGAGAGAGACGCAGCAGGCTCTTACCATGTGGAAGCGACTTTCACATAGTTAAGATGGTAAAGATGCTATTCTGTTACGGAGAGCAGCTAGTTCATGCACTTTTAGAATAATGGGTATATCACAGGGGCGTTGGCAGGATGGCCAGTACTCTGACCACCTCTTATAATGATGCTTCTGGCGTGCATTCTGAGCTCTGAAAGTCACGGGTGAACTTACAGGACCCTGCACAGTAAATCTTCATTCAGAAGCATCTGTTGAACGTCTTCCATATTCCAGGTACAGCGAACTGTTCGGATACAGGGGTGAATGAGGCACATCACTGCCCTGAGCAGTTCAGCCCACGAAGGTTCATTCCATACGGTTCCGTTGTAACAGGTGTAACAGGAGTTAACAGTGTGCCATGAGGCAGAGGCCGGGGGCCTTACAGAAGCGCCCAGTAAATGTCTGTTACGTGATCAAGGTCTCTAAGCTTGGTAGATGCCTTCGTTTTTCAGGTTGTTGTTGTTTTTTCCAGCACTTTCTTAGATTTTTTTTTTATCTTTCCGTTTGGAGAGTTAGATACTAAATATATATATAAGTCGTTTTGATATTTGAGCTCATAGTCTTTAAATCCTTGTTGTCCTTCCATCTCATCTGCAGATGATTTACTAAAAGTGAAAGCCAAGTTCACGTGATTCAGATGTGTCCGCTAGTTCCCTGCAGACCTGACTCAGGGAGCTGGACAGTGTGGGGTGAGTGTTAGGTGAGAGGAGTGGCAGTGGATGGGACGTGGCATTTCCTGCAGGACTTTGCGGTTTCTCCCCAGACCCTCAGGCTGAATTGCTTCCAGTCCCGTATCTGTCCTCGTTTTCTGTTCAGGGTCCCCAGATACTCCAGGCTTCAGACGTTTTTTCTGCAGTGAGAGCCTGTAGGGCGTTCTCACTGTTGGTGCGTTTGCAATACTAGGAATTTTGCCAGTTGTGACCGGCGACGGTTCAGATGCAGGAAATGCTTTTGCAAAGTCGCCACTTCCGTGGGGCCTCCCAGACCCGCCCACCACACCGACCTCGGCGGTGACCCTCTGTGTCCTGCTCCGCGTCCCACGCGCCCCCTGCGTTGCGTGGGGTGAACCGTGAGGGCCGCGCACGTCTGCCATCTTCCGTGCTCTGTGGGCCTTACACGGAAGGGTTGCACGTGGGTGACAGGTGTGTGTGTGCGCATCTGATGGGGCCTGAGCAGGTCGCAGACACTGAGATCCAGGTAACAGGGGCCGCTAGTCCTTCCCCTTCGCTAGAGGAGGCACAGGTGACTGTGGGCAGGGCTCTGGTTAACTGACACTCGCCCCGCAACTGGGGGGGGTCTCTGGGACCCCCGGAGGACAGAGACACGAGCTGCTTCTCTGGAGCTTGCGGAGGGCAAAGGGAGTGGTCCTGGAAGCCGGCCCGGGTGCCAGGTGGTCATCCCCCGTCACTCGTGGATTCCATGTGTGCAAGCTCGCCTACTCCCTGAAATTGGTTTGTGACCCTCAGATCAGTGCTCGGGCCGCTTTTATGGTGGATCAGGGCCGCGGGCAGGCTGTCAGAATTCTGCCGCCACCCGACGTGCACCTCCCAGCTGAGGGCAGAGGTAGCGCTTGCCTTCCCTGCAGACACACGGCCTCTTCGCAGCCTGTTTCCTGTCGAGGTGGGTTTCTCTTTGCATTGTTGTGCCCTTCGCTGGTGACGCGGCTGTGGAAACCGCCCCAAGCATAGTGCCAGCGCGCTGTCCAGTGTGCCCAGGCAGCACGGCCCGACGGAGAAGGCGTGCGGATGCGCTGCGAGCCCGGCCTGCGCTCTGACACTGTTGGCTGCGAGTTCAGCGTGAAGGAAGCAACGGCGCCTGTGCAATGACAGAACCGCACGTGAAACAAGGCTCAGTGCTCATCGGCCGATGAAAGGCCTGTGGGCAGACCCTGTATTTCCCCCGAAAGCAGTGGTTCCGCGCTGGCTAAGTCCCTCTTCCTGGGGCGTTTACAGCGCGCGTGCACCGCGCTGGACGCGGCCGGCGCCGGGAGGCGGAGAGTGGGCCCCGGCTCCTGGAATGAGCCCTGGGCTTGTTCCGGCTGAAGGACTGACGAGGTGGCCTCAGAGCCAAGCTTGGTAGGGCTTGGAGGTAGAGAAGTGAAGCCCTGGTGGACTGGCACGGGGAGACCGTGGGTGGATGCTGTCGACGGAGGGTGGGCCTGGGTGGGGGGCCGCAGGCAGAGGGCTCGGACAGCTGCGGCGCAGACGGGGAGGCAGCGCCCGCGGCACAGCACGCCCGGCCCCGCCGGCAGCCCGCGGGTGCGGAGGCGATGCCAGGGCCCCCGCGTGCGGCCGTGGGTGCCTTCCCAGAGGTTCCACGCACCCTCAGGCGAGATCGGGAACCCGGCAAGTCGCGGTGTAGACGCGGCTGCGTAGAGGCCCCTGCAGGCGTGGGAGGAGGGGCGGGGTCTCGCTGCACAGACACACGTGCTGTTTCGGCGTACAAGCCCCGCCCCCTTTGCCAGGGCGAGTGGGACAGGGACCCAGAGTCAGCCAGGTGTGCGGGTTAGGTTGGGGGGGCGGGGAGGGAGTGAGGACCGGTCTTGAGATGCTCCGCCTTCCGCAGAGCGGAGGGAGCTCTCGCTTGCAGTTCCCTTGTTCTCCGCCGGCGCCCACGGCCCCTCCGTTCCCAGTTCCCCTGTCCTGCGACTGTTGCTGGCCCGGCCCGAGGCTGGCGGCGGGCACCCTGTGGTTCGGTACAGAGGGAGCCGTTCCCTTCGGTTCTCCTGCGAGGGGTGGGGCTGAGCAGCTTCCTCTGATGCTCTGAGAGGTTCCTGCGCAAGGCCGGCCTTCCTGGCGTCCCCCCTGCCCTGCACCGCGTTCCCTGCCAAACTCTCCTCCGGGCTGGAGATGGAGGAGCCGCCGGTGGGACACGTCCACGCTGCTGGCCTTCTCCTTCGGGGATGCCTGGGGCCGCGGCCAGCGGCCGCCCGGGGCCAGCCCGAACGGAGCTGTGCTCCGAGGGTAAAATTCACGTTTCGTCCATTTCGTCTTTGTGGTTTTTCAAATGTGAGTATTAGAAAATTTTACATTGTACGTGTGGCTCCCCGTAAATTTCTGCGGGACAGTGTTTCATTGCTCCCTTTGAATTTCTAGGAATAATTTGAAAACGCTGTTCCATGGTACTACTTCTAAAGACCAGATTCTTAGGTCCACTTGTCTTTGTAATTCCGCGGAAGTTGCCAGCGTACCTGAATGTAGCTCTTGTAAACAAAAGGAGTACTGTCGTGAAGACGAAAAATCTCCCTGCAGAGAAAAAATTCTCCTAAGAAGTTTGCTCTTTTCTTGTGGAAATTCTTGTGTAATTCGGTGTCACAGGCAACATTCATCTGTACTGGGGGGACCGTAACCGAAATAAATGTTAGCGTTAGCTCACGTTTTGGACTAAGTCCAGTCGGATTTTTAAATGCGTAATTATTTTTCACAGGAGCACTTGACTCTATGCCGCCTTGAGCCATAATGAGGTTTCCCTGTCCCTGAGTGACTGTTTTCGGAACCTGGGTGAACAAGCTGTGTGTGAGGCAGCCTTAGTGAGTATGACTGAAGAGGGGTTATTTCTAACTTCAGAACCACTTTCCGAGTGCCTTCTCTCTGCTCGATGTTAGCTTTTAGCAACACAAGGGAAACACAGAAGAAGGGAAACACAGAAGAAGTGAGAGACGTGGCGCTCACGTCCTCAAGAAGCTCATCGTCTGGTTTAGAAGCTCATAGCGGACATTCTAACATGCTGCCGGGGAGAGATTAATACCTGACATGGAGCAGCTAAAGCACTGCAGTCTGACAACTGTTTATTACCAAGTGCAGATTCAGGGTCACTCTGAGTAAGCACCGCTTTCGCGTGTGTTCTCTCTCGGGGGTTGTGCGTGGCCAGCAGCGGGACCGTCGCCCTGTGTGAGACGCAGGGGCTGTGGCTCAAGGTGCGGCCGAGGGGAGGTTACAGCAAGGGCGTCGGAGGGCTTCTGAGCTGCTGGAAACAGCCAGCCTCCTTCGGGGGCTCTGTCTGTCTGTGAGTTCAGTCTTCCCATTGTAGATGTTGGAGCATCTTCAGGAGAAGGGTCCTTGTGGGGAGCGTTTACAGAATAGATGGCCCTGGGTTCGGGTCCTGGAAGAACCCGGAGGCTTTGGCTCAGAGAGTTAGACACACAGGGTGTTTTAGGGGGCGCAGTCGGGGTGGTGGAAGGGACCCAGGAGCTGGAAAAGAAACTGATCCGTGGAAGAAAGAGTGCCTTATGTTCACTCGAAAGCTAATGATTTCATAGATTTCACTTCCCAACTGTTGCACTAATTTGTTCTAGAGCTTATCGTTCCCGAGGGGCTCTGCAGTGAGTTTGCTTTGGAAGGCTTAATCGCCTGCAGCTTCCAGAGACTTGGCCCTGTTTGAGGAGGCGGGTGGGAGGCGACTGTCTCGGATAAAATGATGATTTGCCAGATGTCATTGTGGCCGAAGTTATTTCTCTTGGCTTCGTGTTGTATGAATGCAGTGCAGTCGTCCGTGAGCTTAGCCACTCAGACAGGACAGTGAGTGCCTTTGGATGGGCGTGTAGAAAGGAGGATGCACCACATCTGTCTGAGCGGTACGGTTTCTCGGGGGCTTTCGCACGCTCGCAGCGAGCAGCCTTATCCACCTTCCTGGAAGGCAGAGTGAGTTTCACCATCACCATTTATTTCCAGTTGAGGAGACGGAGGCTCAGAGTCACATGGCCCCTGAGTGAGGGGGCCGGAGCCGGACACAGCCCTGGGCCCCCCAGACCGCGGTCCTTCCCCTCATGTGACACCCACCGACCGTGCTTGGCCCTCGGGCTGCTGGGCCGCCTGGTCCCCAGCCTCGTCATGAGGAACTGAGTCGGGAGGAGCACGTCTGCTGATCAGAGCTCACGCCCTTTCCCAGCTCTCTCTGCGTGTAACTGACTTCTGCCGACTCCCAAGCAGCCCCCTCAGTCCCTGTGGCTGCGACAGCTCTCAGAGCGCTTGGGGACTCTGGTGCATTTAATTAGCCAGTGATAAACTTAACATGAGAAGCTGTGCATTTTAGTTAGCTCTGTTACGGTGGCATTGCTGTTGCGGCTCTGTTAAACCAGACCGAAGAACAGGCGAGAAGCACCTTCTGTCACTAACTTTACTCTTAACCTGACCTCTAGTCGGGTTCCTTGAATTACTCTCATTACCTTTATCCTGCTGTGTACGTCGACTGTTCTATTGACTGGACTTGTAGCCGGCCGAGAATGGGAGGGCTGCCAGTAAGAAAGCTGTTGCCATAGTCCTGGTGGGCCCGGGGCTCGGACGAGGTGTAGCCGGGGAGGTGATGCGGCTGCCCTGTCTCCGTGGTTGGGGGGTGAGGGGGCGACGTCAGGAGGGGGCCAGGAGCGCCACGTGCGCCACGTGCAGCTCCCTCCCTCCCTAGCTTCCATATCACCAGTGGGGAGGGGAGAGCGGGCCTGGGTACTCTGGGTACTTCTAGGAAGACCCTCTCTCCCCCTCCCACCCCCCAGGACACGGACGGCCCCGTCACCCATCGCACACCTGCTTCGAGACTGTTCCCACACTCATGCCACTTTCCTCTGTGTCGTCAGCATCCTGAACGGGGCCTGGCACATCAGCGTCTGAAGGGGTGAATGAATGGAGCCCTCGTCGTTAGAGAGCGTGTTTCCAAGGCAAGGTCACCAATTATTCTGCAAAACCAATGAGATTATCTTGATAAATTGTAGAAGAGCGTCAATTGCTTTTTATTTTTTTTTCATCTTATTTGGTGGTTCATTTCATTACAGCACGGTTTAATTGGTAGCTCCTAGTAATTACAAAATTATCCCAATGGCTATAATAGTTAGAATAATAATAGTTGTTGGTGTGATACCATTAACAGTAATTTGATTGAATTCTTTATTCCTCTGTGAGATAAATAGCTGTATCCCCATGTTATAAATGTTAAAAAAAATTATAAATGCTTCAAAGCATTTTTAAAAATGTTATAAATGTAAGAGAGAGTGGGCGGGGGGAAAGTCCTTTTCACAACAGAGTTCTTCTCCAGGGAGATCAGAGACCAGTCCAGCGTGCGACACAGGCGTGTAGTTTACCTGAATAGCACAAGGCCTGTGAGGGGCTCCAGAACGATGGGAGGGCCTCCTGCAAGGGGGTCTGTGTGCTCAGCCAGGGGGGCTGGAGCTTCGGCTGTGGCCTGGGGGTGTGAGCTGCCGTGTCTCAATAGGGACAGCACCTTAGGACATGCCTTTGCTCGTACAGCTCTGCGTTGTACCCCGAGCAATCCAGCATCTGCTTCAAAGCATCAACGGAAAAGTTTAATGATGTTATAGCTATATGTTCAACGGAAGAGAGACGGAGACAGACGGGAAGCCCCTTCCTAGGTATTTCTCAAAACTTACTTCTCGTGAGTTACACAGTTTGGGTGAGAATTAAGGCAGTTTTGAAAGGAGAGATGGGACCCCTGAAACCTGGCCATCCCGCAGAGCTGCTTGAGGTCTAATAAGTCGAGTGAGGCGCTGTGCTGGACAGGACTTGACTCTTCCGCCTGACTCTGTCACCGTGTGCCCCGGTCACATGCTTTGCAGAGGGTGATTCCCGGGCCGACACCCCGGCCCTGGAGCTCAGCCCCGAACCTCTTCCCCGACCCGGCCCGCTGACACTTTGCTCAGGTCCACACGCTAGTGGCAGCCTGGCCCGGAGTCAGAGTTAAACTTTAAAAGTTGTGTAATCCGTTGTCACCAGTGTGTTTCTAACTTCTGGAAGTCTTAAAAGTAATCCTGGTTGTCGTTAATTTCTGAGAAACGGGGGAGGGGGCGCTGGGCCAGGCTGTAAAAGTCATAGGGAGGGAGGGTTGTAGATCGAGGTCTGATACTGGGCCTAAAAAAGTGACGGAAGCTTGTCTCTGAATTGCCGGTTATCAGGCTGACTCCAGGAAGAGTGAATCACTTCACTGCGATGGCAAAACAAGCAGTGCTCCTTCTCGCGGGTGGAGAGTGTCACCCCAGAGAACCTCTGACCCGGCCCTAGCGAGCCTGGCTGCCGTCTCCCTTGCTGTTAAGGTTGAGGTACAAAGCAGTTAGAGCCCCAGTTTCACTGCGAGCCTCCTCAGAGCCACCTGTTCACTTAACAAGCTTGGGGACCTCCTGGAGTCTCACCTTTCCTTTCCTTGTGTGCAGCTTAAAAATCCTCTCGTTGGGGCTTCCCTGGTGGCGCAGTGGTTGAGGGTCCACCTGCCGATGCAGGGGATGCGGGTTCGTGCCCCGGTCCGGGAAGATCCCACATGCCGCGGAGCGGCTGGGCCCGTGAGCCATGGCCGCTGAGCCTGCGCGTCCGGAGCCTGTGCTCCGCAATGGGAGAGGCCACAGCAGTGAGAGGCCCGCGTACCGCAAAAAAAAAAAAAAAAGAAAAAAAGAAATCCTCTCGTTGTTAATGCACGTTGTGCTGCTGCTAGGTACTAAGCTGAGTCTCCAAATAAAGGGAAATTGGGGAGTTTTGTGCTTTAAAGGAGTCTACAGCTGCAGCGCTCTACCTTTGCTGGCTTATGTAAGTATTACTGATAGCAATCACACGGAAGGAAAAGCTGTGTGAGTAGTACAGCAGTCTCATAGTGTACGTGCTTTGCTTTTCCTTCCAGCCATCTGAGATTGTTTTGACTCTGACCATTTCCTTACAATAAAGCCCTCAGAATTGTTATAGAACAGAGAAGTGAAGTGATCATTACTGGTTTGGCAGCAAGAGTTTAAAAACGTGAAGTCGTTTTCCCCGTAGTTTGTAAGTAAGGCATAGCTGTTGTTGAAAAATGGAAAATGGAGAATTGTAACAGGAAAAGCATTCTGAGTCTCGCTGCGCACAGCCGTTCTGAAGTTTCTTTTTGGTTCCTTTTTCTGCATTTGGTTTTCTGGACTCACGCTAGTTATCAGAGTGCCTCCACCATTTTGTGTTGTATCCGGTTCTTTTTATTCGGCTTTGTAACATCAGAATTTTTCTGTGTTTCACAGATTTCAGGAAGGCATGACACATGCATTCATTCTTTCAGTGGCTGAGAGCCTCTTCCATGCTGGGCGCTGTGTGCTCTGTCCTCAGAGTCCGGGGGTACGGGAGTGGGAATAATCTGGATCATGATCGGGACTGCACAGAGCTGTGAACTTTCAAATAGCTTTGATCTGAATCTGAAAGCTCAGTTCTCTCTCCGCTGCCTCCTCATTTTAAATCAAAGCAGTCATATCGGTTGATTTTATTGTCCATTCCGTCTAACTTGGTATGGATCAAAGTCCCTCCGTTTAGGAGTCCGAGCCTCAGCTGGGTAGGTCGGGAGAGGAGGGCGGAGCAGTGCCCGGGAGGGGTGCTCCTGCGCGGGGACTGTTCTCGGGGCAGGGTTCATTGCCGGCGAGGTGTCCCACGAGAGACTTGGTCACCGCAGTGCACAGACTGGGACTGAGTGAGAATCTGGACGTGTCGGGGCCGGGGTCAGAGTTGTAGGAGAGAGACTCGGACATGACTGTCGAGCCGGGGACATTCAGCCTCCTCCTGGATGGAGGAGGGGACATCCGCCCCTGAGGACCGAGGACCGAGGCCGGCCGGGGGGAGGCATGGCTCCCCTGGCACTGGCAAGGGTGCCCCGAGTCCCGGCTTGCCCGGCCCATGGCGGTTGGCGCCTTGGCCCGTCTGCTGCAGAAATCAGTGCCGCTCACTCCCTGTGACCGGCGAGCCAGCGGGTTGTCACTGCCCGCGTGGCTGGCTGCGCGCTGCCGGGCTTCCCGAGTGCGAGCTCGTCTGGTGGGCTTCCGCAGGTCCGGTGGGCGCCGCCCACTGACTGCAGTCCTGAGGGTGGGCGGAGGCTCCAGCAGCCACGTCCTGGCAGGCGTGGTCTTCGTCCCGCATCTGTCTGCAAGCCCGTTCCCCGAAAGCATGCTGCCTCCCCCTGCCTGAGTCCATAGCTCTAGCCCAGCAGGAGGCCTTCTTTTTTCAAATGTGATACTTTTATTAAATTTAATTAACTTATTTCATTGAAGGGTCGGTGGTTTACAATGTTGTGTTAGTGTCAGGTGTACAGCAAAGTGATTCACTTATACATACGTATATGTATTCATTTTCAGATTCTTTTCCCTTATAGGTCATTAGAAAATATTGACTGTAGTTCCCTCTGCTATTCAGTAGGTCCTCATTGTTTATTTTATATGTAGTAATGTGTATCTGTTAATCCCAAACTCTGAATTTATCCCTCCCCCTCCCCCTTTCCCCTTTGGTAACCATAAGTTTGTCCTCTATGTCTGTGAGTCTGTTTCTGTTTCGTAGACAAGTTCGTTTGTGTCATATTTTAGATTCCACATATAAGTGATATCATATAATATTTGTCTTTGTCTGATTTACTTCACTTTGTATGACAATCTCTAGGTCCATCCACGTCGTTGCAAATGGCATTATTTCATTCTTTTTTATGGCTGAGTAATATTCCATTGTATATATATACCACATCTTCTTTATCCATTCATCTGTCGATGGACACTTAGGGTGCTTCCATGTCCTGGCTATTGTAAACAGTGCTGCAATGAACATTGGGGTGCATGTATCTTTTCGAATACGGTTTTCTCCGGATATATAAGCCCAGGAGTGGGATTGCTGGATCATACGGCAGCTCTATTTGTAGTTTTTTAAGGAGCCTCCGTACTGTTCTCCGTAGTGACTGCACCAGTGTACATTCCCACCAGCAGTGCAAGAGGGTTCCCTTTTCTCTACCCCCTCTCCAGCATTTCTTGTTTGTAGGTTTTCTGATGATGCCCGTTGTGACCGGTGCGAAGTGGTACCTCATGGTGGCTTTGATTTGCATTTCTCTGATGATTAGTGACGCTGAGCGTCCTTTAATGTGTTTGTTGGAGGCGTGTTTTTAACTTCACACTGAGCGAGAATATACAGACAGGAAATGTACGTGTTCTGCTGGCTGCCTGCTCACAGCAGCAGTGCCCAGATCAAGAAAGAGCTTATGAGCATCCTGTGACTTCCTTGGTGTCTCCTGCTGGGGACCGCACTTCGAGAGCCACTGGTAGGAGGGCTTGCTCTCAGTCATTCCTAGGTGTGGGAAAGGCATTAGGGAGGGAGGGGATGAGCCCGTCAGAGGGTCCGCTGCCGCGGCTGTGGGTCCTAAACCCTGCCCGCCACCCCTCCTCTCCGTTTATGCTTCCCTTCTTTTCATCAAGGTAGTGTGAAGAGGCAGAGGGAGAGTCATTAGGTAAGACTGATGAGCCTGGACTTTTGGGGGCACTGTGTTAGGCCTTCGTTTTTTCTCTCTGCAAACCCACGTCTCAGCTGTGGCTTTTGAGTTGATTTTTCTTTACACACAGTGATCACTGTTTTTTGTCACCTGAAGGGTGACACTTTAATTCTCCCAACTCTGAGTCAGGGATGGGGATGGAGTCGTCCTCAGCCGCCACGTCCTGGGGGCTGGAGGTGGCCCCGGAGCGCCACGCTGGAAGGACTGGAGAGAGGTCCTGGCCTGGACCGGGATCTTGAGTGCCAGGAACCTGCCTCGTGTGGTCTAAGTGGTGCTTCTGCTCTTCTCCGGGACCATTGGGTCCAGTTCTGGGCTGTGAGGTTGGAAGCGCGGCAGATGCAGCTCACAGACCTGAACCAGGAGCCTGCCTTCTGTACACCTGGCCCATGGGTTCACGCTGCCACGCTGCTCCATCCTCCCTTCCAGCCTGTGACACAGCTCGCCCGTCGGGGCGGTGTCCGTGAGGGCGGCAGCTGCTCCAGCCAGCGTGCAGAGCTGCGGGTGGGCTGCTGGGGCCAGCGGGTGACCGGGGACCCGTCTCCCAGCATGTGAGCCTGGCTGAGCCGTGTGGGGAGATGGAGAGCTTGACCGTGAGGAGGGGCCGCGATGAATGGTCGCGTGCATGTTACCCTCTATGGAAAAGCAGGGGATCCAGCGTGGTAACGAGCGATGGAGCCCGTAGGAGAGGATTCCGTTTTGGGAAAGAGAAGAAGGAGGTCACGGGAGGCGGGGTCAAGGTTGAACAGGATGTTACCTTTCTCTTACCTACTCCACGCACTGCTCTCGTGTCTCAGAAGAATGGATATGACAGTATCATTATTACTTGTTTTTCCATTTACTGAAGAAATTTTAAAGCTCCCGTTTAAATGTAAAACAGTTTAGAGCCATATTGTGGCATCCCCTTTGAGTACAGCGGTAGTGGTTTTGATGCACATCTCTACCTTATTACATACAATCAGATTTTGGACTGTGGAATTAGGGTTCTTAAGGGGGAAACATTAAATGGAAACGTTAAATGGTAAAATAGCACGAGTCACGTTGATTGGAGTGAACGCGAGATGTTAAAGCTTCTAAAGGAACTTGTGCTGCGCTAAGTAGGAGAGAGAGAGGGCGAGTTTGAGCGCAGGCGGCGCCCTGTGCTCAGAATACACTGTCAAGAGGCAGGCAGCTTTCTGTGGCTGGATTCATGCCCTAGTTTTAATGTAAATACTCAGTGGTGCTAACCCAATTAAGAGGTCATGTGTGAGACCTGCACAGAGGGAACTGGTCTTGAGACCCAGTTTTTATCCTCAAAGAATGTATGATCTGGGTAGCATCATAAGATGCAGACACTTCTCTACTGCCAAGCAGTTATGTGTTAAGTGTTAAAAGTGTGTTTTTGGAAGATCACGGCAGAATTCAAGACTGGGACGTCTTCACGGGGAAGCTGGGCTGTTCACTGGGGAAGTGGTTCTCCAGCAGGTGCTTCCCAGGCCAGGAGCGGCAGCTCCTGGGAACTAGTTAGAACCGCATTCTCAGATTCCACCCCGGATCTGCTGAATTGGAAACCGGGGGTGGGGTTGGCCCATCACTGGGCATTTAGGAGCCTGTGAAGTTTGAGCACCGCCTACGAGGGAAATGGAGGCTCAAGCTGTGCTGGCTGAAGTTAGGGAGAAACACTGATGGAGAAAGGAAAAGCACCGGTCACTGAAACACAGCTTAAGTCTCGATACAAAGACTACAGGGCACCATGCTGATTCCTTCTGTTGCTCATCCTGGCATGTTAGGTGAAGGCTGAGTGTGGGTCAGTTTCCCTGCTAGTCAGCTCAGTTTCTGTTTAAGGGGATTCTTTCCCAATGCCGTTCCATCCTTATTTCATCCAAATGTCCTTTGTAACCACGTTGTCATTTTCTTATTATTCTTGTCGTTTAAAAGTGTTCGCATCGGGGCTTCCCTGGTGGCGCAGTGGTTGAGAGTCCGTCTGCCGATGCAGGGGACACGAGTTCATGCCCCGGTCTGGGAAGATCCCACATGCCGCGGAGTGGCTGGGCCCGTGAGCCATGGCCGCTGAGCCTGCGCGTCCAGAGTCTGTGCTCCGCAACGGGAGAGGCCATGGCAGTGAGAGGCCCGCGTACTGCAAAAAAAAAAAAAAAGTGTTCGCATCGTCTGGATAGGGGATACAATTGCATTTTTATAACAGTGTTTGAAGCCTTGGGAAGACGTAAAATGTTAGAATGATTGAACGGCTTTGCGGCTAACTGCTAGGAAGGTGTATGTCCAGAGTACATATTTAGAAAGGCTTTATGTCCTTTCATCAGGGCCTGGATAAATAAGTTTTAGAGACTGAAGTTTTAAAAGTGAATTTGTTTTTTTACACATAGAAAGTGGGATGTGTTCCCCCAGTGTTTCCTGTACAGATTTTATGGAATCTAGCTACTTGGGCATTTTTAAAGGCCCTGCCCCCATCCGCATGGAACGATGCTTTCATTTCTGCCGTGATTTTAGACAAGGCCAGCCAGGCCCTGGTGAGCTGGAGGCATCCGCCTGGGACCTCGCTTGGGCCTCCTGTCAGGTGGGCGTGATGGTGCAGGGGGTTCCTTCTGGCCTTTGCTTGCTGGGCTGCCTGGGCTGAGGTGGACAGGTTAGAGCTGCTGAGGTGCTCTCAGTTCCTCTTGTAAAAAAGCGAGAGTGGTTTTCCAGACAGTTCAGAGGAAGAAAAGAGGAACCCGTGAGCTCACCGTGGCCGCTGAAGTTAAGCCTTGAGCTCCAAATGTTCCCCCCCTGGAGAAATGGATTCACTTTCTCCCAGCCTGGTCCTGTCTGTCATTTGAGCCTGTGCCGCAGAGGAGCCGGTCACCATCGTAGGTGTGTTACAGTCTTTCTGTCTCAGAGGAGGGTGTAGTTAAGATCTTCTGTGGGTTTGTTACAGAGGAACTTTAGGGTCACGTATACAATAACGTCTTCGGGTAACTGAGACTTCTGCCACAAGACCGTTAGACCTCGTCACGCTTGCAGAGTGAAATATATGTGGCTGCCGTGTGTCGATGCACTTAAAAGCCCTCTGAAGCCTGTCGATGAAAGATTAATCAATAGTCGATCTAAGAAAGAAAGAGAAAATTTTATTCGAGCCAACCTGAGGATTATAACCCGGGAGACGGTCTCTCAGAAAGCTGTGAGGACCGCCCCGCCCGTTAGAGGTCACGGCACAGTTAGATACATTTGTGAGACAAAGGGTTACACGTCGGATGACGTATAGACAGTTTACACAACCCAGATCTGCACGCAGAGTTAGTAGAGCGTCATCCAGACCCCGCACAGGATTAAGAAGGAATGTAGTCTCCTAAGGAGGTGTGGTCAGTGCAGACACACGGAGCTTGCCGGCGGGGAGCAAGGAGGCCCACACGGGCAGAGGAACATTTTATCTTTAAATTTTTCTTGTCTTGCCATGAAGTATGGATTTTATTTACTCAGACTAAAGACCCAGCTGAGGGCTCATCAGATTTTAGGGCTCTGTTAATATTTTCTTCAGCCAGATTCCAGGATGACAAGAGGAAAACAAGTTGGGACAGACCCTTGTAGTTTTTTGTATCAAGACTTGACCTGTGTTTTAAGGACCAGTGCTTTTTATTTCTTCTAAAAGAGAAAATTATTTTTTCCATGAATTCACAATACTATGGAAAAATCATATTGATATGTGTATCGATATGTCATATAAAATGTGTAAAATATAAACGTGTATCATAAAATAGCATATATATCACAACATATAACAAAAATGTAAAATATGTATCATAAAAATCATATGGAAATATGTAATATATCATAAATGCATAAAATATAACTATCATATAAAATATATTTCTTAAAATATAACAAAAATATAAAATATGTATCATATAAAATATTGAAGTATGTGATATATCAGTATATATCAATATATCACAGATATATCATATTGATATATGATACCATAGTGTTATTCTCATTTTACAGTTGAAGTATATTCATGTCAGAAGTCAAAACTGAACTGCTTTTGTTCTTGGGTTCTGCTAGTTCAGGGCTCTCTCAGCTTGAATATGCTTAGGAATTAAGAATCCAGTGCAAGAGTTGTGAGGGTTTATGGCTTCTCAGCTTATTATTGCTTTTCTTGCATAAATAAATTAAATTCTATACTGGTATTAAAGCCAGAATGCGTCCCTGCGCACCCGCCCCCATGTCACCCCCTGTGCATTAAGCCCTACGTCCATCTGCTGAGGGTAACCATCTCTCTCCCTTGCTCTGGGCCGTTTTGCAAGGTTGCAGAGTAGGACCTGTCAGCTGACACTTGGTCACAGGAGAGCCATTCACAGGGTGGTGGCCAGTGTCAGAACAACCTTGCAGCTGAAGGCGAGTCACTGCATTTCTCTCACAGCCCTGTGAGCCCTGTGAGCCATATTCAGAGGTCTTGTGATGAATTAATTGGCTACGACGTCATCCCCAGCAGGGCCACAGATGGAGTGAGTCAGTCCGAGCTGCTCAGCCGGTTGAGTGTTTTTGTCCTTTGTAACCGGAGCACAAACCCAGGAACAGAAGTAGGAAGTGGGACTTGGACTTGTCAGATTGTAATGGCTTTGCTGAGAGCGTGTTTTACAGTGTGAGGGATGCATCTGACTTCCCAAATCATCGGAGGGCTTAATTTACCTAACAAGCGAATGTTCCTGTTTTGTTTTTGTGTAACTTCTGGAAGAGGAAATTAGTAGGCTGCAGCCGGGGAGCTCGTGTCACCTCCCGCATCCGTACGGGGAGCGCAGGGATCATTTAAAGCACAGCTGGTCACTGAGGAAATCCTCCAACAACGGGACCTTCCAGGTCCACGCGGAGAGTCAGGACCACCCAGAAGAGGGCTGGCCTGCCGAGGAGATGTGTGGCTGCTCAGCCAGGACCACAGCCCGGCCGGGGGGCCGGCGGGACGCGGCCGGGGGTGTGAGCGATGGGCAGACGCACGGGACACTTGCGCGCTCGAGGATTTGCAAGTGCGCCGGGGTGGGAAGGGTCACCGATCCCCCGGAACTCGACAACAGGTTTGAAACTTCAGTTCTATCTCAGAATCTCAGAGAAATGTTTCTGTAATTCACTGGGCACCAGGGAGATAAAAGCGTGTTGATGGGAAACTTGAGTTTGCAGACAGGCACGGGGTGGCTGGTAGGTGTGCAGACACGTCCTCCCTTTACGGAAAAAGTAGAGGATGGGCACTTCCTAGTGGCTGTTTGGATTCTGCTGCCCTGTGCTTCCTCCTGACCCTTCCTTTGCTGCTGCTGGAGCCGCCTGCAAGCAGCGGTGCCGCCTGTCCTGTGTGGAAGCTTGAGCAGTGGTCCCACAGGGGCTGTCGGGGAAAGGAGGTGCGGCCCCGAAGGATCAGCACGCTGACAGATGGGGCGCGGGGCCAGGGGCCTCACTTCTCAGTCTGGACGGTGTGTGGAGGGCTGGGCGTCTCCAGCTGGAGGTGGGTGGTGACGGAGAGCCCGGGCTTCCTCTTCTGGAAAATCCTTTCCACGGGCAGGAAGGAAGGCGCTGGGATGAACCGGGGCTCCTGATGCAGCCCATCAAAGGAATAGCATTGTTCTGGCTGTATTCTCCTCTTTTCCTGATGTGCAAATAGTGCTTTATTCCAAACTCCTGCTAATTCTGTGGTACATATTTCTCAATTACTTCACCGTAAATTTAATAATACCTTTTGGGGGAAGAAAAACACGTTGTTTTTTATCTTTGGTAATCAGTAATTACATACTTTTTTTTTTGCCCATATAACTTATTTATTTATTTTGGTTTTCATTCTGTACTTTTGTTGATTTATTTTATTATTTTTTATACAGCAGGTTCTTATTAGTTATCCATTTTATACATATTAGTGTATACATGTCAATCCCAATCTCCCAGGTCATCCCACCACCACCCCCCAGCCGCTTTCCCTGCTTGATGTCCATACGTTTGTTCTGTACATCTGTGTCTCTATTTCTGCCCTGCAAACCCATTCATCTGTACCATTTTTCTAGGTTCCACATATGTGAGTTAATATACGATATTTGTTTTTCTCCTTACTTCACTCTGTGTGACAATCTCTAGGTCCATCCACATTGCTACAAATGACCCAATTTCGTTCCTTTTTTATGGCTGAGTAATATTCCATTGTATATATGTGCCACATCTTCTTTATCCATTCCTCTGTCAGTGGGCATTTAGGCTGCTTCCATGACTTGCTGTATTCTTTTAGGTTGATTATTTCATCCATTTTGGAAGAATTCATTCATTTTATTAGTAGTAGCTCTTAATTGAAACACTACTTGTAAAGAATTTTAGTGCATATCAGTGAAACAGAAAAGTCCTTTGGGAAGTGCATTTCATTCCAAAATTTTAGTTAGATAGACAGTGAGGAGGGCCAAAGAGTAAGCTCTGATTCTCGTGATTAGTGTAAGTTTCTAAATTCGCTTAAATGTTTCTGCTTTTTTCCTTGTACAAGTTTTCTCAAAATTACTATGACTCATAAACTGTTTATCCCATAAAGGTCGTTCTTGGTTGACAGGTAATCAGCATATGATTTCTGTCATGTAAAAATTGTTGTATTTCTTCAATGGAAACTTAGTAAAATGGTATATAGTCCCCCGCAGGGTAGGCGCTAATAGATTGAAAATCCCGTGCTGTCCACTCGGTCACAGAGATTCGCGTGAGTGTTCAGATACGAGTTTCACTTGTGTGCTCTCCGTGTCTGTTTCTCATCTAGAAAGGACGGCTGAGTGGCAGGAGGAGCCGGTGGTGGGTTGACACTCAGTCATCTCGAGTCTTGACCTGGATCCGATCCTGATCCCAGCTCTGCTGCCCGGAGGCCGTGTAACCCTGGCGAGTCCCCTCCTTTCCTGGGTCTCACTCTCAACCGTTCAGCTGTGTAGCTGGTTCAGACTACTTCTGAAATTCTCTCCTTCTCTAAGATTGTACAGGGTAACATCAGGACCTTCTGAACTTCCTATTCCTGTTATTCAGGCAATTCTGGATTCCCCCAAGTAGGTATTTGGGGTTCCAGGGGTGGCACCCACATGAGAAGGTGGCGACGTGCAGGGCCACACCAATTCTTACAGAACTTCTAAAGTTTTCGGTATGAACTTCTGCTTCTCACTTTCAGTGAATTTGCTATTTGAGGCAGGATTTTAATCATTTTTATGTAAACAGTACTTTCAACTTAACAAGAAGTTTTCACATCCATTAGCTCCTTTCCTTAGTTTAATTTCCTTTAGATTTACTTCTCAGGTGCTGAGACGTTTTTAGACTTCTGTACCGTGGTGACGTGTGTGTCATTTAGTTGGAATTCATCTCTCGTTGGACCAGTTGTCTTGGTCCCTTTCCCACTTTCTCTTCCCCTTTGTACAGCCTGGAAAAGGTGTGCGTTGTGTGCAGTACTGTGCTTGGTTTCCTGAGTTTCTCTGGGACTCGGGTTGGTCTCAGGATGGAGTGAATCATCGTTAGGCGCTTGAGCACCCAAGTGCTCACGAGTTGTCTGTGTGTCCAGGTCAGGTGGCAGCCAGCCAGGTGTGACTCCCAACGCCTGCTTTGCTCTTGGGTTACCTTAAATCCACAGTTTCGGGTGGTCGTCTTAGCCGAGCACACTGATGAGCAGTTTCTTCTTTTCGCTTTTTCCTTCTCTCCTCATGATTTTCCACTTAGGCAAAGGTGAAGAGAAAGATACCACAAACACGGTGGAGAGGTGCCAGGTACCTAACAGTGGCACGGTGTAAACCTGGCACAGTGCAGGGCAGAGAGAGAAACGTTCGATCTTCCCTCCGTGGTTCTTGTGGAATGAAACATTTCAGACCTGGGAACTCCAAACTACGATGCTGGGCTTCAAATGTAATTGCTTCCAATCTGCTTTCTTAAAGCTGCTAATAACTTGATTTTCCCAGCTTTCCCAGCAAGTTAGATACATCCATAGGGCTGCTTATATGCGGACTCTGGGAGGATTTGCCATGTTTATCCGTGAGCTGCTGTTTCTCTGATGGCAGGAGAAAATTCGACACATCTTGGCCCTGAAAAGTGTACCCCACACATGCCGAGGAGGAACTGAAACAGCCCTTCAGAGTCAGTGGTGCCTGAAGTTTCACATCTTGACATTTAGATTCAGAAGAGATCCGTTGTACTGCTTTACGGTCACCAGGACGGAGGGAGCAGAAGTAATGAGTGTAGATCTCTGATTGATCTACGATTTGGATGAGCTAATTTTACTGAAAAAGGTAGAGCCTTCGCTTGTCTGTGCAAGGATCTTACGGAGAAGACAAATACAGAAACCGGGCTGTGTTTTCCTCGGTGCGCGCCTCACGGAGATACGCTGCCCGTGACTGCACCACCGTCTTTGTTTAGGGTACTTGGGGTTCTGAAGATTTTAGTAAAAGGCTACTAAAGGGAGGGTCAGGCAGGCTGGGGTGGGGAGGGGCGGGGGGTGTTCACTGTGCTTTCCACCTAGAAACACCGTGAAAACCTTCCTGCTTAGGAGATGGAGCTGCCGGACAGGTTGAGTGCAGGGCCTAGGCAGAGCCCCGCCCGGGCCAGCTGACAGCCCAGTGCTGGTGACCCACTCCACAGGGGGCTGCAGACGCGGGGGCGGGCGGGGGGACTCTCCCAGATGCCTGGGCATTGCCCCACACGTTCCCTGACCTCTCTGCCTGCCTTCCCTTTTCGCTGACTTCCTGTGCCACGAGGTTTTCTCTGCCTCGTTAAGAGAGTCTGTTTGCACTGGTTGGTGGATGGGATTTCGAGGTGTCATCTGAGGATGAGTGAATGGCTGCAGGAATGCAGAAGTTGCTGCAGAGCCCTGCTGCTTGAGATTCAGAGAACATTCATCTCTGAGGCCGCATCTCTCAGGGATGAATCAGAGCAGCCTCCGTACGGGGGCTGCCGCATGGAAGCTGCCAACTGGCTGACACTCCGTCTGGCTCTTATTCTGATAAGTATCGACGACAGGCAGGGTGAAGCCCTTGTTACTCGTCACCGTAGAGAACCGTGTGGAGAGGGACAGTGTTCCAGGCAGAAGGCAGGTCCCTCCAGCTGTGGGGTTCACAGCCAGGCGCCGGGCGGCAGCCGAAGGCTTTTCCCCAAGCTCTGCTGGCCGGGTGCATGGCCACGGCTCCTGGGTCTCCTGGTGAGTCCTGTTGTGAGTCAGGCTGAGGCTCGCCTTATCGCCTTATTGTTACAGTAACAGAAGCTGAATAACCGCTGAACAAGGGGAAGCAGGCCTCGTGGGAGCTGGTGAGAGCGATAACCCGTGACCCGCCTGATGTCATTAGACTCCCAGCCAGACCTCACCAAGGGGGACCCAGCCGGGGGATTCCCGGCAACGCGCCTCCCCTTCGTGGGATCCCGGCTTTATATGGAGTGTTGCGCATCCATCAGACATTTACATCTTGAAGGGTTTCCTCCTCCTCTTACTCTCTGACCTTTCTTAGTTCAGAAAGGTTAAAAATAACCCACAAAACACTACTCTTGGGTCTTCACAGAACAGATGTGAATTAAAATGCGGTCTTTTTTTTTTTCTCACTATGACATTTTCTTTCACTTTCATGCCTCCCCCTCCCCAAAGGCAAACAAAAGAAAAAAAAAAAAACCCCAGACCTTGGTAGAGCTAAGCTAGTTTTTCCACTTAGTGATTTTTTAAAGAAACTCACTCCTAACATGTGAGAACATAGAATGTGGCACCAGGTTTAGGGAAAGCTCCTCTGATCTGGGATCTGCTCTGCCTTGATCTCACCATCTCAGGCTCATTTCCCCCTGGAACTCGCTGTGTCTTCTGGGTGGTCACCTCATCTCTCTGTCTTTCTGTTTTCTCTTCTAAAAGAAATTAAAGTGGTGGACCGGGCGGGTGATCCCCAAAGGTGTGTTCTTAAAATGTGGATTCCGGAGCCTCACTTCAGATCCACCGGACAAATTCCTGGAAGTGGAGCCTGGGAAGCTTTGTTCATTACAAACAAACACGCAGAGCCTCTGGGGTTAGATCTAGTGAAGAGTCGGGTCTGGGACCACCAGATGGGGTATCTGAGCCCCTCCAGCTCCAACATGCCGACTGTCTGTTAGGAACCGACAGGACCCAGGGATGTCAGACAGACGTGAGGACCTTGGCAACCGAGGGAGTCATAACCGTCTCACCTGGGGAGCAAGCCACGTGGGCATTTGAGGAAGCATATTCTCAGGAAAGGGAGGAGTAAGTGCAGAGCTCCTAAGGCAGGAACATGCTTGGCGTGCACCCTAACCAGTGATGCCCGAGGGATGCAGCCAGTGGGCGGTCCTCCGCGGGCCCGTGAGTGGGCGGTTGGGCGATGCCCGAGGGATGCAGCCAGTGGGCGGTCCTCCGCGGGCCCGTGAGTGGGCGGTCGGGCCTGCAGCTGCGCACTGCGGTGGGAGAGGAAGGCGCAGCTTGCCTGCCCCCCAGCCTCTCGCCCATTGGCCTTTGCTTGAGAACAAACATTCCTGCCACGGAGCCTCTTTTCTTTGTGTCTAACCATTGTTCTCTCCAGGCAGTGACTGCTGCCTTCGTGTGAACTGCTTTTACGAGAGCTGATGGAGGACCACGGTAGGCTCTGCAGAGCCCGGTGCGAGGCCCCCCTCCTCCCAGGTGGGCGCACGGGCCCCAGGGGAGGCGGCCTGCGCTTCTGCTGAACCAGGGACAGAGACTTCGGCGGCCGCATGCAAGCTCAAGTAACGTGTCCTTGGTTCTCGTCTTCACAGGGAATTCTCTAGCAGTCTAAATGATCTTCAGAGAATAATCCTATTGCAAACTTAAAACCAGTGCTTATGACTCAGTTCCTATATTTTAAAAGTCCCCTTGACCACTGAATTTTTATAAAAATAGACTCTATGTTTTAGAGCAGTTTTAGGTGCCCTGGAAAGTTAAGCAGGAAGTTCAGAGCCCCTGTCTCCTGCCTGCCCCTCACTCACCCCTCCCCTACCGTCAGCATGTGTTAACAGCGGATGAACCTGCAACTGACACATCATCATCACCCCAAACCCCGGTTTACATTTGAGGTTCACTCTTGGTGGCGTTCATTCTGTGGGTCTGGACAAACGTGTAATGAAACGTACCCATCAATAGAGTGTCATACAGAGTAGTTTCACGGCCCTAAAAATCCTCTGTGTTCTGCCTGTTCACGCGTCCCCTAACTCCCTGGCAGCCCTGATCTTTTCAACTGTCTCGATAGTTTTGCCTTTCCTAGAATGTCATTTGGTTGGAATCATGCAGTTCGTAGCCTTTTCACGTTGGCTTCCCTCACTCAGTCACATGCATTAAAGTCTTCTCCATGTCTTCTCATGGCTCGATAGCTCATTTCTGTTCAGCACTGAATAATGTTCCATCATCTGGAGGTACCAGTTTATTTATCCAGTCATCTACTGAAGGCCGTCTTGGTTGCTTCCACATTTTGGCAGTTGTGACTAAAGCTGCTGTAGACATCCACGTGCAGGGTTTTGTGTGGACCTAAGTAATTAATTCCTCTGGGTAAATTAATTCCTCTGGGTAAATGTCAAGGAGTATGGTTCCTGAGTTGTAAGCTGAGAGCTTATTTAGTTTTGTAAGAAACCACCAAACTTCCGGAGTGGCTGCACCATGTTGCGTTCCCACCAGCAGCGAGCGACAGTTCCTGTTGCTCCACAGCCTCTTAGCACTTGCTGTTGTCAGTGTTCTGGATGTGGGCCACTCTGATGGGTCTGTGGTAGCATCTCGTTGTTTTGATGTGTATTTCTCTAATGACATATGTTGTGGAGCACCTTTTTCATATGCTGATTGGCCATCTGTACATCTTTTGTGAGCTGTCCAGGTCTTTTGCCCGTTTTTAAATTGGGTTGTTTGTTTTCTTATTGTTGAGTTTTACGAGTCTTTTGTATATTACGGATACCAGTCCTTCATCGGAATTGTCTTTTGCAAATATTTTCTCCCAGTCTGAGGCTTGTCTTCTTCTCTTGATGTTGTCTTTCACGGACCAGAGGTTTTAATTTTGATGAGGTCCGGCACATCAGCTGTTTCTTTCATGGAGCGTGCCTTTCTGTGTGGTCACCACCATGCTCAAGGTCATCTGTTTTCTCCTGTGTTATTCTAGGAGTTTTAAAGTCTTGCATTTGGGGTCTGTGATCTATTTTGAGTTAAAACTTTGTAAAGGATTTAAGGTCTGTGTCGAGATTCTTTCTTCTGAGTGTGGGTGTCCACTTGTTTCAGCACTGTTTGCTGAAAGACTGTCTTTTCTACAACGTGTTGCCTTTGCTCCTTTGTCGAAGGTCATTTGAGTGTGTGTGACTCTGAGTCTGGGTCCTCTGCTCTTCTTTGTTGATCTATTTGTCTGTTCTTGCACCAGGACCACGCTGTCTTGTTTACTGTAACTGGAGTAAGCCCTGAAGTTGGGTAGTGTCATTCCTCTGACTTTGTTCTTCTCCTTCAATGTCCTGTTGGCTGTCCTGGGTGCTGTGCCTCCTTTCCACGTGAACTTTAGAATCAGTTTGTCGATATCCACAAAGTAACTTATTGGGATTTTGATTGGGATTTCATTGAATCTTTAGACCAACTTGGGAAGAACTGACGCCTTGAGTCTTCCACCCGTGAACATGGAATATCTCTCCATTTATTTAGTTCTCCTTTGATTTCCTTTATCAGAGTTTTGTCGTTTTCTTCATATAGATCTTGTATACATTGTGTTAGATTTATACCTAACTATTTCTTTTGGTGGGGGGATGCTAGTATAAGTAGTATTGTGTTTTTAATTTTAAATTCCACTTGTTAATTGCCAGTATATGAAATATTTAAAAAATATTTTAACAGGTATATTTTTCAGAACATGGCTGCATTCATGTCAGGCTAGTTGCATTCTCCTTTTTAAATGCCTCCATCTTTTTCTTTTATATTATTACTAAACTTATTTTTAATATTTTTCTTAAGCATTTTTTCTGATTATCACAATGGTACAATTTTGTTACAAAGCATTTGGAAAATGCAAGCCAATATAAAAATGAAAACCTAAATTACTAGCAGTGCTATCACACAACTTTTTACTCCTATTAATACTTTGATTTATTTCCTTGCAGTCCTTTTTGGTACATGGATGTAAGCTGCACTGTATTAACTAAACCATATATTGATATATATGTATTTTACATATATATGTATTATATATATATAATACATATATATATATATAAAATCTGTTTTCTTACTATTATACTACGACATTTTCCCCATGTCAATAAAACATTTTTTTCTTTTTTTTTTTTTTTTTTTTTGTGGTACGCGGGCCTCTCACTGCTGTGGCCTCTCCCGTTGCAGAGCACGGGCTCCGGACGCACAGGCTCAGCGACCATGGCTCACGGGCCCAGCCGCTCCGCGGCATGTGGGATCTTCCCGGACCGGGGCACGAACGCATGTCCCCTGCATCGGCAGGCGGACTCTCAACCACTGCGCCACCAGGGAAGCCCAATAAAACATTTTTAAGACAATTTTTAATGACTTTGTAGTATCTGAAATTGATGGCCTCAAAAATCTTGGGTATGTTCTGAATGGATGTGAAGGTTTCCAGTTTTTGACGTTACAACCCTATTTGTGTTCAAATATCTGATGGTCTCCTTGGGAGGGCATTTTCCTTGGAGATTTTCCTTGGAGGAAGTCTGAAGGAGACCCATTTTCCTTCCCCAACAGAATTTGAAAATTGAGACACAGAAATTGGTCAGGTAGGTGGGAAACAGGCAGCATGGGTTACAAGGGGCCGTGGCCTGTCGACGCTCAGGAGTCGGCACCGCTTGCTCACTGGTTCTCAGCATCCTCGGGCGCCCCGGCCTTGCCACGCGGGACGCGCCCCGTGCACCTGAGGCCGGGAGTTGAGGACCAGGTCAGCATGTGTGCTCTGCAGGCAGGTGGATGCCAAAGAGTGAAGGCAAGTTGTCCATCAGAATTGATTCCTCTTCCCCGGGAGACCAGTGGGCACGCTCGTCCGAACTGGGCCTCTGCTGGGAACCTGGAGGCAAAGATAAGCAGGCCTCCAGCCCTAACGTCTTCTCTAGGTTCCTAAGTCACTTCTTAAAGGGTATGAACGTGAGCGTTTTTCCTTAACATTTTGAAGAGCATTTTATCTCCGTGTCTTCAGACATAATACATTCACTTGGTTCAACAACAAAGAATATCCATCTGAATCTTGTTGTTCCTACCTCTTTTTTCTTCCCCATCCCATTCAGGTAATCAGTTTTATTAGTTTGCTATAAATTTCTTTTTTTTCTCATTTTAAAAGCCATGTAACACTTTCATTTTATTATGAAATACTCGTCATACCGAAAGTGCAGACTATGCTATATTAACCATATGTGTAACCACAGCCCAGTTTTCTTAAATCTTAACATTTTGCCACTTTTGCTTCACATGTATGATTTTTTAAAAAAAGAACAAAACATTAGGGAAGTAGATGATGCTTCCTGCATCATCTTTCCTGGGCCCCATCTCCCTCCCTTCCTTCCAGAGGTAGTTCGCATTCCTCTGCATATTGTCATTTACTGGCTGGGATGTATCCATAAATCGTACTGGGTTACACGTATTTAACGTTTTAAAGTGGACATCATACTGTACGTATTATTTTGAAGCTTACTTTTTTATACAGCTGTATGTTTTTGAGATCCGTTTGTATAACTCCATGTACTCTAGTGTGTTAATTCCAAATTCACTATAGCACTCCACTGTGTGAATATGCTACAAATTATGTATCTGTTAGTCTATTAATGAACCTTTCTTTCTTTTTTTTTTTTTTTTACAAATTTTAGTATTATATACAATGTTGCAGCATATAGTAGTATCACATGTGTCCCTGTCTGCACATCTGCATGGATTTCATAGGGTGAAAGAAATGGAGTTTAAGTTTTAGGAAATGTGACCCTTTGGCTTAACTCAATATTCTCCGAAGTTAGTGCCCGACTCCCTTCCCACCAGCAGCACGTGGTCGTCCTCACTGCACACCACCCTTGGCGCAGGGTCGGTTAAAGGGGAATGTAAGTGGAATCTCGTTTTCTTCTAAAACAGCTTTATCGAGATGTCACTCACTACTACAATCCACCCATTTGAAGTCTATCCATACTTAAGTGGATGTGCTGTGTCCTCAGGGTTATACACTCATCACCACATCAACTTCGGGACATTTTCACGGCCCTTGAAAGAAACCACCCCCCACAGAAGTTGGCTGTCGTCCCCTGGTCTCCTCAGCTCTAGGCAGCCGCTCATTCACTGTCTGTCTCTGTAGACTTGCCTGGTTCTGGATGTTTCCTGTAAGCAGCAGCATACAGTCCATCATGTCGTATGTTCTTTCGTGGTTGACTTCTTACGTTTACGTCATGTTTTCAAGGTTCACCCGTGTTCTGGGCATGTAATGGCATTTCGTTCCCTTCTAGTGCTGAATCGTATTCTGTCGAGTGGATAGGCCGGATTTTATTCATCCAGCGAGGGACGTGTGGTTTTTCCCATGTTTTGGGCCTCGTGAATGGTGCTGTTCTAAAGATTCCTGGACAGATTTTATACGGACTTTTTTTTTTGGATGAAGAGATGACAGTTTGGATGCCGGGAACAGCAGACACAGGTCCCAGGCGTCCCCCTGGTGCAGGCGGGCGGGGGGGTGAGAAGCGGCAGGGGGCCATTTCTCCAGCCCCCTTGGCCAGCGTGGCTCAGGGCCTCCCCACCGACGTCGTGGAGTCACGGAGACCTCGTGGCGACCCCCGTGGAGCACGAGCCCTTCCTCCCCCTTCCCCCGCAAGGCCTTTCCACAGCGATCGCGCGTGTTCCGGCCTCAGGTCCCGACTGCTGGCCTGTGGAGGACGGTGACCCAGTGCTGTCTTTTGCGAGGCTTGTCTTCTCCACCCAGCCAGGGACGGCAGTTCCAGGCCAACTCATCCACCGTCTTGGCCGTTCAGTTAAAAAACCAAGCTTAGGAGGTGTGGGGCCAGCTCCTGGCCTTGTTCTGTTGGCTTCCTCCCACTCCTGTCCGTGGCTGGCCGTGGACCACAAGGTCTGGAACTCCCTTGCAGAACCAATGGAGCAAACACCCACTCCTGATAAACTAAGGTTGCTCCTTACCTGGGTCAGCCGAATATTCTAGTGAGTTTTGCAATCAGAGGTCAGAACTATTCTTCCCCTTCCTACTTTTTAAAAACTCAATTTGCTTAAACGGAATCTTTTTACATTTCTTTGGTGCGGAAGTAAGCAAATACGAATATGTATCCTTCCTTCTTCCACAGGAGGAGGAGTGTGTGCCCCAGGGTCTGCTCCCTCTGTGTGGACTTGGCCGTGGGACCCACCCCCACCCCAACCGTGTCCTGCTGGGTGCGTCCAGCAGGAGGGATTGAATTTGCCCCGCCTGTGTTCTCTCCAGTTGTTTCTAGTTCTCTGCTTTTAGCACACAAGCTACACTCACACGTTTGCGTCTGTTTAGTTCCAGAAGCGGGATCGGAGTTCCAAGGTTAACGATACTGGTGACTCTCAGAGCTGTGACCAGTTAGTTACCCTCCGTCTGAACCTGCACCGATCTGCGCCTCTGCCTGCATTTCTCTCGTGTGGGCTGTCTTACCTTTTGGATCTTTGCCAATCTGATAGGGGCATGACTTCAATTTGCTTTTCTCTTTCCAAGAGTGAGAGTTAGCATCTTTACCTGTGTTTAAGGACCATCTTATTTTTGTTTTTCTGTGAACTGTCTGTGTCCGTTGCCCACCTCTCCATTGGTTTGCAAATCTTTATTGATTTCTGGTTGTTCTTTATCTATTAGGGAGATTAATCCTTTGTCTGTGATACGAGTCGCTGACGTTTTTGTGAACTTTTCAAAAAGTGTTTGATCACATTTTTTCTACACAATTGAGGTCATACTCTATACATAATCCCGTGTTCTGTTTCTCAGTCTTAACACTGTATCATCAGCATTTTTCTTTTTCAAATGTAGCATTTCTTTAGACCCTGAGAGGGAAATGCAGAGTGAGGTCTTGGGATGCAGAGCGTGTGACGCTGAGTGGTTTGCTCGTGGTGTGGAGGTGATGGCCCAGCAGCGCGGGGAGAGCAGAGTTTGGGGTCAGGAGACATTGTTTCGAGTCCCGCTGTTGCCACTTACTGGTTCCAGCCTTATTAAAGTCTCCTCACTTCTGCACAGAATAGGTGGTGTAGTGCCACCTCTCACAGGGCGTCTGTGGACGCCAGCTCAGGTACATTCTGGAAAGGAGTTAGGTGGGTATCTCTTGGGCGCCCTGTGGCTCTCACCACCAGCCTCCCAGCCTGCACCCAGACGTCAGGCCTTCTGGAACTAGCGTCTCTAGTCTCTGAGATTATGCAGTAAAAATGGACAGTTATTTAATACGGTGGAAATCAATTCAGTACAGTCCTGGAATGGTAATCACAAACTGAAAGCTGTAAGTAGGTTGGATAAATGAGAAGAGGCGTCACTTTCTTAGAAACGTCATCGTGTCTTTGGGGGAAGCAGGGGGTGAAAAGGGGCAGGAGAATGTGGCGTATGGTTGCTGAGAAGGAAGCTCATTAAATGTCACTGTCTAAGGCCGAACTACGGGTTTGAAATGGAATCTGAAGGCCCTGAATCCTTTAAGGTCGCTTCCCTGAGGGACTTCACCCACTGCCTCAGGCCTCAGCTTCAGAAGCTTCTTGGAGCAAACTGTCATTGAGCTTGTCTGTCTTAAGGCAATACTTGAGTCTTGGATGGATTTAAAGAAAGAGTGTTCCTGCTGTATTCCTCAGTTTCATTATTTATTTTTAATTTTTCCAGAGAGAGTACAGTCATACGGTTAAATATTCAAAAGCCACAGTGTCTTTTTTTTTTTTTAACTTTTTTATTTTTATTTTTTTGGCTGTGCCGAGAGGCATGCGGGATCTTAGTTCCCCAACTGGGGATGGAACCCGCGCCCCCTGCAGTGGAAGCTCAGAGTCTTAACCACTGGACCGCCAGGGAAGCCCCCAAAGCCGCAGAGGCTCAGTGAATCCCTGCAGCACGCTGACCAGCGGCCTGGCTCTGCGATAAGCACTTTGCAGTTAACCCTCAAGTCAGCACTCGTGAGGAGGGTCCCGCTGTCATCCCCGTTCTGCAGGTGGGGGGTTGCCGAGGAGCACAGAGGGAGGTGCTTGCCAGGCCGCACGGCTGGGAAGAGGCAGGGCGCAAACGCAGGCTGCCCGGCCCCGAGCCTGCAGCTCCCTTGCTCTGCGGCCCTGGCAGACGTGCATCAGGTGGTGTCAGGAAGGCCTCTCCCTGTGCCCTGGAGGGAGGGGCCCACTTGCTTCTCTCTCCCAACATCCCAGCCCTCGCTCCAGATGGTACCAGGCTTACAGCTACACGTCTTTCTAGACACACTCTGTGCAAATACAGTAAAATCCAGAGTTTTTTCCTTGTGTCTCCTTTTCAGAAATACATATGGTAGCTTTCTATACACAGCGTTTTATACTTCTTTTTTCCAGTTAAAGTGATGTCCTAGCGCGTATTCTGTCATCACATGAGGAGAGTTCCCCATTCGGGGTTGTATCCGTGTAGCACCCCATTGTAGGGATGTACCATCCCATGCTGACACTTAGCTCCAGTCCTTTACTGCTCCAAACGGTGCTGCGGTGGATCCCTTTTTGTGCGTAATCAATTTGGACCGATGTAAGTTGATCTGTAGGATTAATTCCTGAAGTGGAATTGCTGGGTCAAAGAGTATGTGAGTATGTGTGTTTGTACCCATCTCTCTCTCTCTCTCTCTCTCTCTCTCCCACTGTCTCTCTGTTTTCCTTATTTTGGCCCCTGCCCTGCAGCACTGCCTCCCCACTCCTCCCCCGCCTACTCGCCTGTACCCATCTCTTCTAGGGATAATAGTTTACGACCAAAGATAGGTACAGCTTCTACTTAGTTTGACTTTCCCATTTTGCAAACACAAGATCTTATGGAAAGAATCATGCTTTTAACCTCTGAAAACCTCTAGAAAAACTGACCTCTAGAAACCTCTAGGGAAAAAGAATCATGACCTTATCTGTGTGCAAGTTAAATGGATCTAGAATCAACTCATGTATAAGGCTATGTCTTGAATGTTTACTTCGAAATTCATTCACTTACCTGTTATGAGTAAGACAGTTTCCCTGGGTGGAGGAGAGGCTGGGAAACCTTCCCTTCAGGAAAAGCTGTGGAATCATGTTGATGCAAGTTAGCTTTGAGCGGAGGTGAAAATTACATCTCAGCCGTCCTGGGATACAGGGATGCATATTGATGGTTTGGGTTATGCTGACAAGAGTGTGAAAGAATTAGCTCGGGGAATAGTGAATTAACGCATGCGTGGAGGTGGATCGCAAAGCTGCTTTTTAAAAAAATAGCTTCTAGACACAGGAAAAGAATTAGTAGTGCTCTTTTAAGAATTCAAGGAACGCTTTTGGAAAATATGAGCCGTAGTTAGAAATTCTGTACGTTTTTAAAGAGGAGAAAGGGAAGAACCTGTTGATAACCACAACGGAACCTGGGAAGCCAGCGAGGGCGGCGTCCTGGCTGGTGCAGTGCCCCTCAGGGACACCTGCCCACTCAGCGTCACTCTTGCCTCGAGAGAACTTGCGCTTTTCCCCTTCAGACTTTGCCAGCAATCTCTGAACGTTCTGCCGATTCGAGGTGCGTTTGTGCTGCTTCCGTATCACAGTGCAGACTCCCTGTAGGAAGGCGAGGGGTACCACGCAGGGATGGAAGTTGGTCCACGAAGGTGGCTGTCCTCTTCGTACCCGGCTGAGGTCACCTGTTCTGAGTTGTACTCTGCACACCCAGTAGATGGTTTGTATCAAGCGTCGGAAGGCTGAGACCTCGGAGGTCATTCTGGCCGCAGTCCGTCTCTTACGGAGGAGGGGGCACTGGGGTCAGATGCTCGTCCGGGCAGGGGGCCAGGCGTCTGGCATGCAGCCTGGCCGCGGCCAGGGGCTGTGGGGACCGGGAGCGCCACACAGACTCCACCTGCTTCCGAGTCCTACTCGACGTCACCCCGAGCTCAGGAAGGATGGGTGGGATCCGTCTTTCCTCTTCGGTGTTTCACAGTTCCCTGTTCGTAGCTCCCAAACCTCAGGCTGTGTGGTGACTCATGATGTTCTCTCTTTGCTGTGTGAACGTATTACGTGAAGGCTGTGTGGTGTGAGCTCGTGACCGGCGTGGACATTCATAGCGCTGTCTCGGCGGGAACCGTGCTCCCGGCCACCGGCGGCCTCCCTACGCGTCAGCCTCCACCGCCAGCTCGTTAGGACCGCTCATATCTGGGGTGATGTAGAGGGGACTTCTGGCCTTGACACTGGGCAGCAACCTCTTATCCTACAGTCCCCAAATCCTAAAACCTCTGAAAAAAAAGTTGAAACTGACCTGAACTATTCATAATAGTCTCTTGATAATCCGTTTAGCATAAACATTCATCCCTTGGGCTGGTGAGATTCTAATTTATTCGACGTTGGGGTTTGATTACACCTCAGGCCCTAAAGGAGCTGTTATATAATAAGTGGTATAAGCTTCTTTCTAAAATTAAAAAAAATTCCGAATTCTGAAACATCTGGACCCAAGGATCTCAGTTAAGGGACCGTGTATCTGAACTCACCTTTGAGGCCTGCGTTACAGTTATGAAAGTACTTTCATCCTTATTCTCTGTCTTTCCCAGCAGCCTGGTGAGGCAGGTAAGGGCTGCATTGGGGGACAGCTGAGCTTTGGAGTCGGTGCCTTCCCAGAGTCACCTGGGGTGAAAGTGGCCGCGCTGGAGCTGGGAGCTCAGTCTACCCTAGAGGGTCACCCATTTTCCAGGTGTCACGTCGTCTGTGACCTCGCCCCACGCTTCTCCCCCGCTAGGCAGACTTGACCTCTCCTTCCTTCTGTAGATGTTTATCTCCATCCCCGTGACGGTAGCATTTACTGATTGGTCTGTGCGTTGGCCCTTCCATGTCGGATTGTAAGCATTTTGAGGTAGGCACCGATCTCATTGATTTCGCTCCCCAGTGTCCTTCATGGCAGCTGGTCAGGCCGGATGCAGGCGTGGTCACTGGGGCTCAGGTTACAGTGCTTTTGCCAAGCCAGGCTGCCTACAGTGGGGATTGATGTTTTCAGTCCACGTTTCTTTTACAAAAGCAATAAAGGATTTACCTTTATTTATCACCTGCTTTGTTTTTCTTTTTTTTTTTTTTTTTGCGGTACACAGGCCTCTCACTGTTGTGGCCTCTCCCGTTGCGGAGCACAGGCTCCGGATGCGCAGGCTCAGCGGCCGTGGCTCACGGCCCCAGCCGCTCCGCGGCATGTGGGATCTTCCCAGACCAGGGCATGAACCCGTGTCCCCTGCATCAGCAGGTGGACTCTCAACCACTGCGCCACCAGGGAAGCCCTATCACCTGCTTTCTTAAAGACAAAAAAAAGTTGCAGCCAATATCCAATATAAATTTCTTCTGGGAAAATAACAGCGGGGTGCGTTTAATTGGAATCGTTTAAAAACTGTACCTTTAGGTTCTTATTATGTATTAAAGCCCCTGATGAGAATCTGAATCTTTAAGTACTTTTTCACTATGCTCTTGACCCCAGGACAGCAATTCAGAGGCGAATTTTTATGTAGGTCTTCTGAAACTAAAAACCAGGCAGTCTGTGGAGCTGAAGTTGTACCAGTGCAAAATAGCGGAAGAAAGACAAATCAGCTAATTTGCAAATTACTTTTCCTGCTAGCCATCTTCCTGAACTAGTAACCTAGGAAAAAAGAAACAAAGAATTCCAAATATGTTACTGCCATGTATCTACGTAATTTTTTTTCTTGCAGTAAATAGCTTGCTACTGGGCGGGAAGTAGCACCCATTTGTGCTGACACGTTTGTGCTGGCGGGGTGAGCTCTGATCGCCATCTCATCAAACACAACCTCCCTTTCTCCTCCACCCTGCTGATCCTTTATTTTCATGGCGGGAAAACGTCACCTTGAGCACAGTGAGTTCATGGGAGCAGTGGCCGTACCCAGGGCCTGGAGCTGCTGGGCAGATGGATGGATGGTGTTTGCCAGTCTTTGTTGTGACCGTCATTGTCGGTTTTGTTGATTCTGTGGTGTTTCATATTCCTTTTTCTTGGACCATTTAAAGTTCCCTAGCATACCTGACTCTTTAAACATTCACATTCTCAGATCACAAGACGGTCTTTCAACTCCTCCCGTGAACTTGGCTTTGACGATTTTTGTTTCCTTGCATGAGAGCCAGAGGAAGAATATTTTTGAGGTCTTCTTCTCTCATAGACCGTGGTTCCACCGGACGTACTGAGCCCACTTCCAGCCTGATTCCTGCAAATGTTCAGGGGAGGAATCCGACGCCCACCCTGCAGGTCCTGGGGGACAAATCACTGCAGCAAACCTGACACCTCCTGGCCTGGTCCTTGCCAGCTCAAGGCCTGGAACCCCTGGGTGCGCAGGTCAGGGCCCCTCTCCATTTCCCAGAAGACGGTTTCTCAGGCAGCTTCAGTCCTCTCCTAGCACAGGTCTGATCGTGTCAGTTGCTCTCTCAGGAGGCTGGAATGGCACACACCCCATCGCTTGTGGAGCGGACACATGTTCCTTGACGTAGCAGTCAGAGTCCTGCTCCGGAAGTCCTGAACTTCCCAGTTCTGTGCGGTCCTGCTGCAAGAGCCCTAGCCTAGCCGCCCCAGCCCTGGACGCCGTGCCCCTCGACCGTGGGCCTGTGCCCTGCCCTCGGCCTGCAGCGACTTCCCACTCGCCGCCACGCCCGAGCCTGGCCACCCTTCACTCCTTCCAGTCCAGACGCTGCTTCTCCCGGGCACGTCTCCTGTTCCTTGTCCTCTTGTTTTCTCTGGTCACCGACGTGCCTGCCTCTTCAAGTTCTTAGGAATCAGGACATTTCTTATTTGTAGTATCCACCCCCTACCCCCCGAGGGCCAGCATTCCTTGGCTTTCCTGCGCTTGTAGCCCGCAGCTCCGATCTCTGCCCCTGACATCACACAGCCATCTTCCCTGTGTCTGTGTCCAGATTTCCCTCCTCTTAAGAAGACACCAGTCCTTGGATCAGGGCTCAGCCTGATCTAGGATGGCCTCGCCTTGATGACATCTGCAGAGACCCTGTTTCCAAACAAAGTCATACTCACAGGTACCAGGAATTAGGAACTGGACATCTCTTTTGGGGGGGACACAATTCAGCCACAGCACATGGTTATATCTACCTTAAAGACGATTCTGTTTTCTCTACTTACAATCATTTGAATGATTATTGCTTGTCACCTTTCAGGTAAGTGATTGAGACTTTGGTCCCTCACTTTGCTCTCTTGATGACCAGTTCCAGAAACAAGATCTGGTTTAGTTCCAACCGGGCAAATCTTCACATCGTGGAATTTTAAAACTGGAAAGGGTCTGTCTAAGTACTTCTGTTTAGATTTTACAGTAGGGAAGGGTAGACAAACCGTCTTATTTTCTTCTGCCTCAGGTCGTACAGCTGTGACCATAAAGTAGACAAATAACGCCGTGTCCCCCGATGCCAGGGGCAGTGATCTTCCCTTGCTTTCAACAAAAGCCAAGACACAGGGTGTTTCTGATGAGAGTAAGTGTCTCTACAGCTGTAGCCAGATATTTTACGGCAAAGGCCCAAGGCTCATTTTTCAGCCTCTTGCAATCCTGCAGAGAGTCGCCCTCAGCACAGCTCCAGGAACGGTGTCTGGGGGTTGGGGTGAGTGTGGGCACGAAGGGAATGTGTACGGCTGAGGCCACGGGTGACTCGAGGGTGGCACGGAGGAGCCCGCGGCGTGCTGGGGGGCCACACCTGAGCGCCTGTCGTCCTTGTGACGCGTGGCGAGGCCAGAGCCCAGGGGGGGACCCAAGCTTGCTTCCTTCGGAAGCATCGTTTAACCGCCTGCATTTCCTATCCCGGGTGACTGGACTGTGACTCCCTCTAAGGTCAGAGACGGGGGACGCCAGAATTACGATTAGGTGTTAAATCAGTGACGCTATTCATGTGCAAGAAGAAAAATAGAGTTTTCCTCGTATTTTAGAAAATGCTTTATAAAGTATTCGGATGGTCAAAAAGTTGGACCATCTGACATACATGGTTTTCCTTTCCCACGTCTTTTCTTTTCATCTTTTTAAATTGAAAAATCACGTGAAATGTTTTGTAGGGTGTTGTGATCATTGTTACATTGTAGCTCTTCCAGAGGGGCCGTCCTCAGCTCGACCGACATGTGAGTCACCGTCAACCCTCAGAAATAAGGACTGAGCAGGTTGCTTTGTAAACGATAACGCTGTTTTGACAAGATGTCATTGTTGGGGCCAAACAGATTGAGCATGAAAACAAAAAGCCATGAAATCTTTGTCGCTTTTTCGATGTTAATCACTTCGACCTGTGTACTGTGCTTTAGTAATTGCAGAGGGTGTTTTTAATGACCTGGTGTGAAATGTCATGGTTCCTTCGGGACTTGTCGGGTTGGGGTGACAGCTGGCTGACGGCTCCCCTCTGCTTCCTCTGGTGACTCGGTCCTCAGGTCAGCTCTCAGCTCGCGACGGCTAAAAACAGGCCCCGACTGCGCAGCCCAGTGTGCGTTAGGGGTACGTGTCCAACCAGCCAGGCCTGGACCGAGAGCAGGAGACGATCAACTTCTGAAACAAACTTGCCGAGTTGTATCAAAACCAGCACCAGGGCTTCCCTGGTGGCGCAGTGGTTGGGAGTGCGCCTGCCAATGCAGGGGACCCAGGTTCGTGCCCCGGTCCGGGAAGATCCCACATGCCGCGGAGCGGCTGGGCCCGTGAGCCATGGCCGCTGAGCCTGCGCATCCGGAGCGTGTGCTCCGCAACGGGAGAGGCCACGACAGTGAGAGGCCCGCGTACCGCAAAAAAAAAAAAAAAAAAAAAAAAGAAGAGCACCAAGGTTGCTGGGCCTGGCAGCTTAGAGCACAGGCTGTTGAGAAGGTGCAACCAGAACTTGATGTTTTGGAGACTAGGATTTAAGACAACAGATCTGCTCCCCGAAAAGCATGTGTTCTGTGTTGACTACCACAGCCTGAAAAGGAGAGGACCAGTGATGCGCAATTCGTGGTTGGGGACCAGATGCTGTAGCGATGTTTCTAAAAAGTCGTTAGCATGAATGGTTCTTTCGGTAATTATTAGCATTTCGGAGCGCTTACCTGTGTCAGCCGCTGTGTAAAGCACTTTCATTTAATTTCTACGGCAGCTTTGTGAGCTTGGCGTTAATATGTCCATCACACTGATGGAGAAACGGATCTCAGAGGATGTGTATCTGTATCCACATGTGTGTGACTTCACTCTGTTACACCATCTCTTAGTTTTACAGTGTGATGTTGTCTGTCCTCTAACTCTCCGTCTGCCACCACCTTCCTCTTCTGTGCTCGCAGCGCCTGGCGCCCGCCGGCCTCTGTCCACACTGAACCTGCCGCCGGTACCCGTCCCCTCTCCTCCCCCTGGCTGCCGTCTCTCTAGCCTCGATTTGAAGGGCCCAAGCTCTGAAGAGTAAATTCTACCTGGCCCTGCTGCTTCTCGTCTTAATCCACCCCAGCCCTGTTTTCCTTAGAGCTGCAAATTGACCTCTCGAAAGTGCAGGCTGAGTTCCCCGACCTGCTCGCCTTCGCTCAGGGATGAGCTGGCCCTTGCTGCCACCTGCCCACCGCCCTCCGCAGCTCGCTGTCTCCCTCTGCCTGTCTTTTCCTGCATCTCCTCCGTCCCGTCCTCTTCCTGCTGTGTCCTTCATTCCCACACTTTACCTCTCTTTAACTCCTGCTTCTTCAAGTCCTGCTTAAATGTCCCTTCCTTAAATCCTAGGGACTTCCCTGCCGCTCCCCAGCACCGCTTAAACTTGAAAATATGAGTCTTACCACATCCTTTTCTTTCTTGCACTTGGACATCTGTAGTTACACGTGACGACTCACCCAGTGTTCCGCACTGAACTGTGTCCTCCCTGAGGGCAGGGACAGAGTCTGCTTCGTTAAACAGCTGCTCGATCTCTAGCTTCGAGCACAGTGACGGTTACACAGCAGGCACTCAGATCTGTGTCGACTGGTTAACAGACACGTAACTGAAGATGCCCAAAGCGGTGCATCTCGATGGTTGCCCTTTCTTAGTCCTTGCGTTCTGATTTCACTTGTTGCTCGAGAACGAACCTGCGTTCGGAGCAGTTTTGTCCCAGTGGCTTTGGGTTGACTTTATCGCCGATGGTCATTTTCCGCCATTCAGACGCTGTACCGTGATGCACTTGGTTTTCCAAACTTCTGTGTCAGACCAGCCACGATACAAGAAAAGGCTAAGTTTCAGGACATGTGAGCCCTCTCTGTTTGTCCTGAGCCTGGGTGGGTGGGAGAGGAAAAGCGAGGCCTCCCCTGACAGGCTGCAGGTTCCTGGCCCGATGGCGCAGAGGCGTGAACGCTCCAGAGCCTCCGACCTCAGCTGTGACGCCCCCAGAACCCAGGCGCCGGGTTCAGCTCCCTCCACAGCCCTGGCCGCTCCTGCCTGATGTCTCTGCCCAAAGTTGCTTTGGAAGGAGAAGCTTTCTCTCCAGTGGTTTGTCATCTCAGGAGCCTTCCCAGCCTTGGTCATGGGCACTGGCCCATCGGAGTCCACGGACAGGGCCGTGTGCCCGGGTCTGTGGGGATCACGCCTTCTGCACACTGGGGCTTCCGTGTGCAGGCGGACACCGGCTGGGAGACTTGTCTGCCTGCGACCATCCCGAGCGTCGCCGCTAACACGACTTCTTTCTCTCTTGTGAATCCACAGTTGGTCCTGTTCGGAGTTGGACCTGAACGAGATTCGCCTGATAGTTTACCAGGACTGTGAGAGGAGAGGCAGACAAGTCTTGTTTGACTCTAAAGCTGTTCACAAGATCGAGGAGGCGGCAGCTCAGGTAGGAACTATGGATTCGCTTTCGTCCTTTTTGTTTGTTCGTCCATTGCCTGCTCTTTGGGCTGAATTGCACAGCGCCGTCAGTGGTTCAGAGGAAACACGGACAGAGGTCCCTCCGCCCACCCCATTTGCGTTCTTATTAATATACACAGGTGAGACTGTTAGCAAGTCATCGTGCAGATGCTAAGCATCGTACTTTAGACATTACCAGAAGTGACTTTGCTGGTAAGTTGCAATCCAGTAGGATTTTGATGCCAAGTGTGTGCCGTTAACGGGAAGACTGAGAATGCTAAAATTCATGAAGCGCTCGCCTGAAGGGAAGGTCTGGTATCACCCATAGATAGTAAAAGGTGATACATAGCACGGGGTTAGAGAGAACTGGAGCGCTTTCCTGGCCACGGGGCTGCAGGGTGCTAACATGCACTGTCGTCTGCAGAAGGGCCTGCAACCCAAGCCTGTTTGACCAAGGAAGTTTTATTTCCTTTTTATAGCGGAGGGCGGTGTGGGGGTAGTAGTGGTGGTGATGGTAGAGGTGAGGGTGGTGATGGAGATGATGGTGATGGAAGTGATGGTGATGGTGATGGAGGTGTTGGTGGTGATGGAGGTGATGATAGTGATGGAGGTGATGGTGGAGGTGATGGTGATGGAAGTGATGGTGGTGGTGATGGAGGTGTTGGTGGTGATGGAGGTGATGATAGTGATGGAGGTGATGGTGGAGGCGATGGTGATGGAAGTGATGGAGGTGATGGTGATGGAGGTGATGGTGGCGGTGACAGAGGTGATGGTGGTGGTCGTAGTGCTGGTGGTGGTGGTATGGGGCGTGGAGGTCTGAGGGTGGGTAAAGTGGGGACAGAGCAGCTCTTGATCCCTTGGAGCCAGAATGGGGAAGGTAGAGTGATGTGTCCAGGCAGGAGCAGGGTCTAGTCCTCCCTGTGAGTCTTCAGGGTGGCCATCCAGTGTACTTCTGACTTGTCACCTTTCAGCAGTTATTCAGATGTCTACAACTTAAATAAATCCCTTTGTGTTCCTTCTTTTCATGTTCAGTAACCTGATACCTGTACTGACCGAATCCTGGCAGTTTAGAGAATGTGCAGCTAAGTAGCTGAATAGTTTATGTCAGGGTCTCGGTCTCGTCAGGGCTGAGGTCTCGTCCTGCTTCTGATACGGTTGTTTCTGCGGGAAGGAAGTGTCTGGTTAAAGGTGGTTTAGCTGAGCGGATCCCGTGGTGCTTTCACGTGGAAGCTGGCCAGGTAGCTAATCATTACAGCCATTGCTGGGCTTGTTAGGTGGGTGGCTGGAGCAGGGGGGATGAGAAGTCTCTCGGTGATTCAGGGAAGGCTGCCATGGTAGATTGGTATTAGTTCAGGTGAGCCAGCACTCGGCCCTTTGTTTGGTGGACCGCACACGGCTTCCCCCTGTTTTCCCACATCACTTCCTGTCTCCCCAAGGCCTTGCACAGATGGTATAGTTGCACACCCACGCTCCGTCACTAGGGTTCCTGATGGTGGTAGCAGGTGGAGGGAAAAAATTCTCACCGGTTTGCAAAAATAACCGGAATCCTGTCTGTAGGAGCAATGATGACCCCGGAGTCTGGAACAGAAGCTTCCTGGGATGGACGCACTCATTTCCTCACAGAGGCAGCTGGGCCCGGGGAGGCTTGGAAACTGCCCAAGGCTGCAGAGGGAGTCCAGCGGGGGCTCTGCTCACTGTACCGGGAGCTGTCGCCAGTTGTGGACGGCGCGGCCAGTGGGCCCAGCAGTGTGGGGCGGGTGTGGACCGCGTGTCACTCCGGGCCCTGCAGGGCCGTGGATCGCCATCCCGCCCGCGACCGCTGGGGGCAGGCTTCCTGTTCCCCTTCTGTTCTTCCCCCATCTTCAGCCCCCCACCCCATGGGCAGGCACGAAATGTCAGGAGTCAGCAGCAGGCACGTGACTGCAGGCATTTGCATTCGACCATCAGTGTGACTGTCACACTGGAGATTAGATAAGCTGCACTTGCATTCATGTTTTTCCAAGCAAATCTACGCACAAAAAAGCAAAGAAGACTCAGGATAGAAACAACGTATCACGGAGGGTACAGGCTGCTTCTGTAGGGCGTAGTGTATCTTGGCCTAGGAGGAAGGGAAACGTTAGTGAAGGTGTATCCTTATGCCTCTGTGTCACTGTCATAAAAATCTGCCATGAACTCCATGAAGGGAACGTGTAGTAGCTAATCCTCTACAAGCCGTGACCTTTGAAGGCCGTGTTGCCTCACATGCTGTGTAATCACAGCAGCCCCCGTTCCAGCATTTTGTCCTCATCTTTCACAAGCTTGACCTCATGACTTTCTCTAAAGCCGTGCGGGGGGAGGTGTGTCATTAAAGCACATGCTGGTCTTTCCAAATGAATAAATACTTCTGCCTTCTCAATTCCGTTTGCTTGGGGAAAATTTAACTTTGAAGCAATGTCTGTATCCTCATCAATTTTATAGATTATGACTCTACCTAGTACTAAAAAATCCTCTAACAACCAGAACAGAGGTCAGAGCTCATCGATGATTTTAGAATATGAATTGAAACGTCAAGTGTTCTTGGGGACTTCCCTGGTGGTCCAGTGGTTAGGACTCTACGCTTCCAGTTCAGCGTGCCTGGGTTCAGTTTCCGGTCAGGGAACTAAGATCCTGCAAGCCGTGCTGCCAAAATAATAATGATAATAATAAAAAAATAAAGAGAACAGTCTTAATACATAACCCACCACCTCTGTCACCCTTCTCAGCATCTTCCTCTTCCAAATGTTATAGACTCACAGGAACCACTCTTTTGTCCTCGTTAAAAAGAAAACAACAACGTCCCGGTTCTTCTGTGCAGCTGAGGCTCAACAGAACAGAGCGATGTGAGAAAGGGGCCCCCAGTGAGCGTGTGCTGGTACGCTCAGCGGGGGCGGTGTGTTTACCCTCCTCTCCCTGTTCACCCAGAGAACGGAGGACGTCCCCACGAAAACGCCAGCCAAGTGCTGTCAAGGCGGTGGCAGCGGCAGCCTCTCTTCCCACGGCTCTTCCGGGGGATCTTTACCACACACCAAGGAGCAGCTTCCAAAGTACCAGGTACAACCACCCTTGCGTGCGGAATGCCCCGTAGGCTGGAGCCATTTACTGCCATTTCTCCTCGGGGATAATGGCTGCTTGAGGGCCCCGTCCCTGGGATAGGAGACTACGTATCCAGAACCCTGCTCAGGACTCGGTGATGGCCTCTATGGGAAGGGAATCTAAAAAGAGGGGATGTGTGTATAACGTGTAACTGACTCACTTGGCCGTACAGCAGAAACTAACACAACACTGTACATCAACTCTACTCCAATAAAAATGGAACAAACAAATAAACAAAAACCCCCCAAAACGGGCTCTTAGGTGTTTCAGGCCAGTGCTGTGCTCACACTTTGGCTTTATCTCTTGATAAAAACTGTAACGGAGCAGCAGTGATCCCGTGAAACACACAGCGAATGAAGAGAAATATTGCAAAGGAGGTAAACCCTCCTGTTTTGCTTCCTTGGTGGTCAGAACCAGATTAGTGCACATGTGTTTTCCAGTTTTTTTCTAAGAGCTCTGAGGATTCTGGGGATGAATATTGTCATCCTGAGAAAACAGCACTTGCCAGTAGAAGGAAGAAAGGCTTGTATAGGAGCAGCTGGAAAGGCAAGACCCAACTGGAGCGGGAAGTGTGAAGGGCTGGTATACTGAGAAATGTTGGCCAGCTGGGCGCAAGGAAAGAGGTTTCATAAATATTGAATAGCAGAAGGGTACTACCTGATGGAGGATATATGAGTGTTTATTTTTATTTTCGGAGCTATGAGGAATTTTGTCTACCGTGTCGCTGACACAGCAAAGCCAGGGAGGTGTATACCAGCAGCCACGGGTGTATAGAACGTTGTTCGTTTCACGGTCGGGATCGCTGCTGTGCATCTGCCCTTATTCCACAGAGCTGCCGGCTCTCAAAGCAGTATGTGGTTACAACAGCATAGAGTGAAATTTTCAGCGAGTTGAGAATTGCAGTTGGCACGTGGACCTTGTACCCCAAGAAAAAGCAGTTTCAGAAATGGAGGTGATGGGTGGAAGTTATTCATAAAGAAGGTGAAAGCCTGTTAGTTTCTGTCTGCAGGAAGCGAGAAGAGGTTGGTAGCAGGCTCGTTAAATCAGGCGGACAGATGTCTGCTCCTCTTTCCTCCTTTGCAAGCAGGTGTAAGTAGGTGTGTATATGTGTGTCCATGTGTGTGGATATATACGTGTATGCGTGTGGATTTGGAGTTGAAAGGCTGATTGCCATGGTTTTGCTTGGGTAGAAAGCGAGGCAGCAGAGAGTCTGGCTAGTGGCCTGGGTCACAGGAGATGGAGGTACGGTTTCAGTCAGGCCGTGCGGGTGTCGTGCGCACTGGTTTGGTTGACACTCACATCCATCCTCAGTGTGTGTCACCACCACTTAGAGTGGGAGCTGAGCATCCTGTATCCAAACGCATACACCTGTGTGTCATCATATGTTCACAGTACGCACAGTGTTACGTCATGTGAGTGAGGGCATTTGGCTTCCAGCCGCCTGAGCTCCAGGGGAGTCCGGGCCCCGAGATGAAGGTATGGGGGTTCCCGTCGGGAATAACTGGAATCACAGCAGCGGTTGAGAACGCAGACAGTGACCTTGTACAAGGGATGACTTGAGAAGGTAGAGATTTAAAAAGGAGAGCAGGGCTTCCCTGGTGGCGCAGTGGTTGAGAGTCCACCTGCCGATGCAGGGGACGCGGGTTCGTGCCCCGGTCCGGGAAGATCCCACATGCCGTGGAGCGGCTGGGCCCGTGAGCCGTGGCCGCTGAGCCTGCGCGTCCGGAGCCTGTGCTCCGCAACGGGAGAGGCCACAACAGTGAGAGGCCCGCGTACCGCAAAAAAATAAATAAAAAATAAAAGGGAGAGCAGGATGTGAGGGCCATCTGGCTGCGACATCTGTCACCCCATTGATCGCCAGGGTTGATTCGGCCGATCGGGCTGGCTAGGCGGGTGTCCCCTTCCTCCCTCACCGTTCCAGGTGCGTCCCTCCCGAAGCTGCGCGCTCGGTCGAAGAGGACGACCTTCCGCGATAGAGGAGGACCGTTCTTCGGTCAGGGGTATACAAGTAGCTGCGCTCCCCTGCTAGAACCTGCAGACAAGCTCTCAAGGTCCATTTGTGGGAGAACGTAGGGTAGTCGAGCTTCCAAGACTCCAGACACATCCAAATGAGGCGCTGCACGTGGCAGTCTGCCTTTCTAAAAAAAAAAAAAGTAATTTAAAAAATATAAAAAGGAGAGCAATTATGTGCGTCAGATACCGTGAGACGTTTAATAGAGCAAACTGGGAAGCGCCCATTGGCTGTGACAGGAGCCGTTTGAATAGCGGGGGATGGGGGAAGGTGCCGTCCACCCTCTGCGGTGATAAAGGGGACGCCGAAGACTGGTCAGAAGCTAGGGGGTCAAAAAATTTAAAAATGTTTCAGTCAAACTTTGGGGTGACCAGACTGTCGGTTATCTTTTGGACCCACGAAACCCTGCCCACACCGATTGGCATTTTTGTTCCACACGTTGATTTTGGTTGGATAACCCTGAGCTATATTTCATTTCAGGATGTGTTCTTAGTATCGAGGGGAGTTACTCTGCCTCTTCCGTCACTTAATCTTTCTATTTCGACTTTGTAAATGGGGACGATGAAAGTCATTGTTTCTCATAACCAGATTAAAAGTGAACTCTGGTAAAGCGCTTGCATCCTGTACGAGGATATAGTGTATAAAGAAGAAATCGTGCACATTAGTGATAATTTGGGGAAAAGAGTAGGCAGTCATCATTGTAGATTAAGATTGTAAAATAATCAGTTGCTGCTTTGAGAAATGGTTCTAATTACCAACAAAATTGCACATTATTTTCTATCGTGTTGTCACGGTTTTGGTTTCTTGCACGTCTGGTAGTACACGCGCCCCGCCTCTGATGTCAACATGCTTGGGGAGATGATGTTCGGCTCGGTCGCCATGAGCTACAAAGGCTCCACCCTGAAGATTCACTACATACGGTGAGTTCCGTCCACTGCTCGTGAGACGTGGCTTGGGGATGATGACTCCATTCAAACATGCGCAAAACTGTTATGCAGTAAAATAATAATCTAAACTTTGTCATCTCGTATTTGTTAGCACTTGATACCTTTTGCATATCTTTAGCAGTTAAAATAGTCTGACATTTTCTACATCACTCTGACCTTGAATCAGCTTAGCAGGACAAAATCCTAAGCTTTAGCTAAGTACCGTAATTGAAAAATGCGTCCCAAAGCATTTTGAGTATCTGCTAGGTTAGTAATAGCAATAGCAGAGTTATTCAAATATTTTAAGTTTAAAAAGTCAGAATTTCACAAATTTTCCATTTTCAGATTAAAGTTTGTCGTGATTTTTTCCTTGTACTGAGATACATATTTTTTCAAATTATTGAATGCATGCCGAGTTTTATTTTTGTTTCTAGGGAATGGTGTCTAGAATAAAAGTTTCTGCAAAAAGCAGAATGTGACGACATTAAAGAACACGTTCCTTATCTGCATGTCAGGATAGAATTTAACTCGCTGGAAGCACAAGCTCTACGATGTGTGAAAGGAAGCCTTTTCCCAATCCTGCACTTACAACCTTCTGTCTGTTCATCTGTGCCACATGGCAGGTGGAAAATATACCCTGAGAAAAAAACAAACTTCTGCTTTGCAATATTTCTGCGAAGCGAAGTTTGTACATCTGAAATATTTACTCCCAAGGAAAACGGCCCTGGCAATGTCTCCATAGCTCGCTCTCAGGGTTTTAACATTCTTGGGATTTTAAAATGATAAAATTAGAAAAAAATCTAGACACCCCATTGATACAGTGATTTGAAAAATGCACATCTCATTTTCTGTAAAATAAGATATAGAAATGAATAAAAGCTTGAGAAAAAGTTAAAAAAAAAAACCCAAAAAACAAAAAAAACCCCATGCATCTCTCCCTCTTCTGTCTGTTTTTTCTCCAGTTCTCCTCCACAGCTGATGGTTAGTAAAGTCTTCTCCGCCAGAATGGGCAGCTTCTGTGGGAGTACAAATAAGTAAGTGCGGGATTTTCCCCCTCCCCTCCCCATCCCCCCCAATTTTCCAAGTGGCTGTTTCTGGGTAGAGTCATTCTTTGAGGGCCATAAGGCTTTTTGAGGTTAGAAGCAGGATGAGTCCACATTAACAAAGGGGTTTTCAAGGTGGCCTTTGTCCAATACATAGTGAGTATGAAGAGGCCTTGGACCTTAGCAGGTGGCCTTAAAGACAAGTGATGGTCTACATACATACATTGGGGGTCTTCACCTGTTAACCCACTCTTCCTACTGCCAGTCACCATGTTCTCATTCCCTGGAAAATGAAAAGTGAAGGGGAAAAGGATATTATTTCATCTTATAAAAAAAAAATCTCGGGAATTCCCTGGCGGTCCAGTGGTTGGGACTCTGCGCTTCCACTGCCGAGGCCCGGGTGTGATCCCTGGTCGGGGAACTAAGATCCCACACGTGGCACGGCCAAAACCAAAACCAAAGCAAAACAAAACTAAACAAAAAAATCTCACCTGTCAGTCTGCTCGTTTATTTATTTCTGAAGGAATGAGGCACAGGGTGAGTTTCCCAAGCTGAGAGGCATCTGAATGGCAGGAGGGATCGTCTGTCTGAGCCATCCTTGTAACCTCTGTGGTCGGTGAGGACTCAGGCCAGGCAATATTTTGATTTTCACTCCCGAGTTTTTGTTTGTTTGTTTTTTGGTTTTTTGGCGGTACGCGGGCCTCTCACTGCTGTGGCCTCTCCCGTTGCGGAGCACAGGCTCCGGACGCTCAGGCTCAGCGGCCATGGCTCACGGGCCCAGCCGCTCCGCGGCATGTGGGATCTTCCCGGACCGGGGCACGAACCCGTGTCCCCCGCATCGGCAGGCGGACTCTCAACCACTGCGCCACCAGGGAAGCCCACTCCCGAGTTTTTTTCCCCCTCTTAATTTTACACTTCTGTGTAGACTAAGAATACTTAAATGTCTAACTTAACTCTTAGTCTGGCACAATTGTTCGTATATTTTGAATTTTTCAAGCAGAAATATTTCACATCTTTTTTGAATAAAACAACAGAACATTTATTACACTTGGGTAAGTTTGGAAGAAATGTTTATTGTAAATTAAAGGGGTATTCTTAGGGGTCAAATGAAGGCTGTTATTTTTTACAATCCTAAGAAATTAGAAGTATGTTCCTCTTCAAATTTGGGTACCTTTGAGTAAGTCTGCTTACTTTTCAACAGAATAACGAATTTACTTTTTTGAGCATTTAACACTGGATTGTCATGACTTAAGCCAGTATAGGAATTGATATTTATTTTTTTGTGAGGTATTATTTTTCTGACCCTTGATATTACCTGAACATTTATTATACTAACTCCCTCTAATTAAATATCAAGCTCAGATTTAAGTAAAAATTATTTTGGCTTCATTATGCTATATTATCCTCGACATCTTTATTTCATTTGTTAACAAATACAATAAATTATTAAAAGCTGCTTCTCTCACGTGTGTTTATGAGTAATTCTAACTTTTAAGAAGTTGTGAAATCAGACTCCTGTAAGAATCATAATTTCTGTTATATGCTCCTCCTGAAAAAGGTTGCTGAATTGCTCATGGATGTTAACTAAGAGTTAAAATGAATTTCATTTTGAGAGTTTCTGTAAAATTACCCTTGAAATGAACAACCGTATCCTAGGTATCAGTCACCAGAGGAAGATTTCAGAATTCGGTGTCCCTCATTACATAATACTGTGAAATTGTTCGGAATGTGTCATTTAGTTTTATAGGTTGAACTCCCTCCCAAAGCCTCTCTTGTATTTTCCTGCAACAAATTCCCCTAAAGTTTAAGTCTCTTCGGTAGATGTGAGACTTTATTAATTCATGAAGAAAAGTTGTCTGTTAGCAAACAGCTTTGTTCGTCCCTTGATGTTTTTCTCCTCTCTCTCCCTTCCTTCCCTCTCTGGACTTAGCTTGCAAGACAGCTTCGAATACATCAACCAAGATCCTAACCTGGGGAAACTGAACACAAATCAGAATAACCTGGGTCCCTGTCGTACTGGAAGTAACCTAGGTAAACTCCGCCACGTAAGCGGGGCCTTGCTTTCCGGGTCCCGCCGTCGTGGGTGTCCGTTTTGCTTTCTTTGAGTTTGTGGTGGTGTTTTGCTGTGGCATTATCTTTAATCTGCGTTTATTTCTGTGTGTGTACTTTGTCCGCCCCCGTGTGTGTCTCCGCCCCAGGTGTGCTGCAGGGATGCGGCAGCAAACTGCCCCCGGGGGCGGCTGAAGGAGGACCGCTCCGGCTCAGCCGCAGTGCCTCTTTCTTTGCAGGTTTGTGTGGAATGCTGAGTATGGTGCCACCTGCACACGTTAGTAACTCCTGGGCAGGTTCTTAGAAACAAATCTGTTGGGCGCCTCTCTAGAAATCCAAGGGGCTCGTGAGATGTTTAGTTCCACATGCTGCTGAGCGCCTGGCGTTCTGAAACCTCCACCCCAGAGCCCCTGTTAGAAACGTCTCTGCTAATACCCCCGCGGCATAAGCCGGTTTGGATCTGAAATGAGCCCTTCGTGTTTCTAAGAGGATAACATCTTCCGATTTTCCTCGGCCTCTTCCGCTGCCGTGAACTGTTTCTCTTTGCCGTGGCATCTTTGATCCATTTTTCACCTGCACCCTTACCTGCACTGTGTCTTCAAAAGTCACTCTAACAAGAGCATGGAAGACCGGCCTCTCCCTCCCCCTCTCCCTCTCTCTGTCCGTAGCATTTAAGTAGTTCAAATGTACTTTCCAGCTTCTTTACAGGTGTAGCCACCTCCATCTCTGGGTAGGTACATCCTGAGACCGGCCTGGCCGTCTAGCCCAGGCTGCTGAATGTCTGCCACAGGCTGGCGTGATTAACTAGCGTGGGAGCCTTCATTGCTAACGTTAGGGGTTGTGTTTACCGCAGACGGTATTCTGCATTCTGCTTTTCACCGTAGCCGAACTATGCTAGGCACCCTATTTAACTGACTGACAGCCTCCTGCCTACTTCCAGGTGAGGATAGCATGTTTATATACTCTCCTTAAAATTGTGAAAATAAACACGCTTCACAGAGTAGCTGGCAAGTGTAGTAATCAGGCAGAGCGGCGGGCTTCTCGTGCACCAGAACGCTTACGGTAGCAACGTGGGAGCTACCGTTTAGCTCAACAGTACACAGTTGAGACCAACGTAAAGCATTCCTGGAAGTCTGCAGTCCTTTAGTGTTTTCCTAGCACCTCTGCAGTAGTGTTGTGTACGGGTGTATATGGAAAAGAGGCAGAGGAAGAGATATTTGAAAATGAATATAAGTGTTTCTGTCTGCCAAGAGAGGGTTTATAAAACACAGAAGGGTTTTTTAAATTCCTGAAATGGTTTTCAAGCCTTTCTCTTCTCGAGGTTGCCTGTAGTTACTGCTGAAACTGATTATAAAGCATTTTGAAAGTACTTATTAATATTTTGCAGTATTTCAGTACATTGAAACTACTGAAATACTTAAATGCTATTTAACTACTACTAATGAGGAAAATGGCTGAAAGCGTCTGCTCGAGGATGTCTGCTCGTCGTATGAAGTGTCCTCACAGCTGATGACTCGGCTTCTTTTAGAGGCGAGAGGCCCTCGGAAGAGCCTCTGTAGTGCTGCCGGGGGACAGGCACGGGCAGGTGGTCGCTGGCCTCTGCCCCCTCCTTCCCCCGTCTTTTCTGAACTGCATTCTGCTTTCCCGTCCCTCCCTGTGTGTCCTCGTGCGGTCACCGCCAGCAGGCGTAAAGCGAGCGCAGGCGGTCTGAGCAGCCCGCCTCTGTGAGCCCCGTGACCAGGTCTCCTTGCTTCCTGCAGTGCACAGCACTCCGGTCGACATGCCGAGCAGAGGGCAGAGCGAAGACAGGGACAGCGGCATCGCCCGCTCAGGTACGTGCTTTCCTCTTGCCGGCAGCGCCCGTGGAGCGAGCCCTCCCTCTGAGATCTGGGTGTGACGTGCACAGGGACGGCTCCTGCGAGACGAACGTACGTCAAGCAGTGTGCCACTAAAAAGGGGGGAGCCTCCTTGAGCCAGTGGCCCTGGGACCTTCTGGGTCCTGAGCACCCAACCAGGGGAAGGACAGTGTGCATGGGAATCCCTCTGGCTGTGACCATGGGGGCTGTCCGCTGACCTGCTTCTGTCCTGGAGTCGTGATGCTCTAGATTTTGTCTCCTGTACCCCTTCTCTCCTCATGTCAAGTTGTGACTGACCAGGGCTCTGGGCCTCCTTGAGCAATAGAAATTGACTAGAGGCCAGACAAGAAATGAGGCAAGGCTTTATTGGGGCCCCTGCTGCACCATGAGGGAAGGAGAACAAAGGACAGGTTCCCTTGCTGGCTCGCTTCCTGAGCAAGGATGAGCTAGTTCCTTATAAGGCATGAGGGCAGGGGTGTGTCCAGGGGTCAGGCCAGAGGGGCGGCTTAGGTGTTCTGCCCGCCCCTTAGGTGGTGCTGAGTGCAGATGGCGTGTGCAGTGCCCTGCTTTTGCTCCCGAACCCCTGTCTTTGCTCCAGCCTCTTCAGAAGTGGCAGTTGGGTTTTTTGGTCTCTTTGTATCTTTTGTCCATAATGTACCCCAACTGCGCGTGCCCCCAGTTATTTTTAGTCCCTTATAGTTTCTTTGTATCTGTGGGTGGAGGAGAGGTGTGTCCAGGTGCAAGCCCTGCAGCAGAGGGTCCCAGGTTCCACTCTAAATTGCTCCTAAGATGAGTGTCCCTTGCCCTTTGAGAAGCGGGACAGTTGAGGGCCACGTTGGCATTGAAGTGAAAGGTCAGTAGCAGCCGGATCTGAACGCTTTCTCAGGAGGAGGGGGCAGAGGTGAACGTGATGCAAATGTGAACTTTGGCTTTGTTGGCAGCTCGGCCCCTGAACCTGCCATGTCTCCTTTGAGGCTCCCGCCCTCCTGGTGGGAGTCCACGCAGATGGGGGGCTGGCTGCACGGGGCCCCCGGGGGCCTTCTGCTCCCCTTCCGTCCCGGGAGCAGCTCTGAAACCCCCGGGTCAGCCCTGGGAGGGTCACCCTCCACCAAAGGCCGCTCGTGCGCCCGCTGTGGCTGGTTCCTCACGTCGCCCGCACTGTGTGGACCAGGGTCCTCGTCCTGGAGCAGAGCAGCGACTCCGACTGTTTGAGCTGAATTCGCAGTGGAAGATGGAGAGAAATTACAGCCACGGTTTATTCCTGTTTTTTGTAATTTGTAACTTCCTGTCTGCAGAGTTGAGAGACGGGGCAAATATCTTCAATAGATTTGTTTTTCAGAACAGTGGTAGGTTTGCAGAGCAATAGAGACGGTCGTGGGGAGCTGCGGTACAGCCCCCCGTCGTTAACACCTTAGCCCGTGAGACAGGGAGGTCAGTTGTCACGTCTGTTTGACTCTGCTGGGCTCAGGCAGTTCCTCAGACTCGCTGTGTTTTGTGACGACCGTGACAGTCTCGGGAAGTAGCAGCCAGCTGTGGTAATTTGTTTGATGCTCTGCACGTGAGTGGACCGCGTTTTGGAAGAGAGGTCACGGAGGTTCGGTGACACTTTCGTTGCCCCCGACCAAGGGTATGTGCTGTCAGCGTAAGTTAGGACCGCTGATGGTTGCCTTGGTCACCTGGCTGGCACGGTGTCTGTGTGGCCTCTCCCCGTCTGCTGCGGGCAGGGCCCTGCGTCAGCGGCTTGGAGCTCTTCTGCGCGGCAGCCTGTCCTCCTTCCTCATCCGTCCAGCCAGTCAGTCGTTCATATCAACATGGACTCAGAGTGCTTACTTTACCCTTCAGGTCACCCCAGTACTGCTTTATTTTGTCGCTCACGTGGCTCCAGCTTTGGCCGTGGAAGCCGTGGAGCGCTTTCCATTGGCTCCAGTGTTTCTTTAACGTCTCTCACTCTGTGTGTGTGTGGGGGGGGGGCGCTTCCTCGCTTTCTGGCACTACAGGATGCTCCAGACGTGCCTCATGTATGTCCTGCCCCATCCCTAGAATCAGCTGTGTCTCCGTGTTGCCCTGTCCTTTCACTGGAGACGGAATTAGGTCCCAGGGTCTGGACCCCAGATACGCTTGTTGCACCTTGATGCCAGCAAGCAGGAGTGTGGGTTTGTGCCGGCTGTGTGTCTGTGTCTCTGTGCGTACTGCTGTCGGCGACGCCCGCACCTACGTTCAGCGACGCGTGAGTGCCGCGGATTTCTCCGTGTTGCCCGCCATCTGTGAGCCCGTGGGCCGTCCCACCCTCCCCGCCTGGCTTATCTGCAAACCGCCCCCCGTGGCGAGACACCCGGCTCCGGCCTGCCGCGCGTTTAGGTAATGGATTCATCGCAGGGCACACACGGCAGCGTCAGGGTGCTTACCCCAGTGCTCCTGTGGGAAACGCCTTTTTTAAACGAGAGAGCAGTGCTTGTGTGCAGTTCCTCTGACCTTTTGTCCCGCAGACGTCACTCGTTGCCAAGGTTACCTAGGCTGGCGCCTTTGGAGATGGGGAATGTTTGCAGCTGTCAGTACCAGGCCAGCAGAAGCTCTGAAGTCACAGCTGACACCAGTTCATCTTCACGATGAACAGGCTGCATGGCGGCTGCGCCAAAGCTCTGAACACACAAGTCACATCTGAAGAGTGACCTCAGAGTCTTTTTCTTCCCCAGTAGTTCAGTAAAGAAGTAACTTTAGAAAAGCTTCTATGTTTGTGTTTTGCTTTTTAAATCATCCTCTACAGAGAGGAACTCGATCCGGATGGAGTCTGAGAGCACACAGTACGGTTCCCCGGCAGAAAGACAAGACACCGAGGGTCTCTGTCGCCCTCCGCCAGCCCCTTCCCCACACCTGTCTTCCGCCCGCGTCAGGGAGGAATATTGTGGGTGCTGACCGCGTGCCCCTCGTGCACCGTGTGCCCCGGGGCTGCAAATCGCTGTCTGGGTTTGCACTCCCGAGGGCCCTCTGTTGTAGGAGAGCTCAGTTACTGTGGTGGCTTCCACAGTTGGGCCAGTTTGCTACAGTCGAGGTGAAGGGAAGGGGTTGGCAGGGTAGCCCTGAGTCAGGCCGTGAAGCCACATTTATTACATTTATTGAATAACAATCTTGTACCCCCTAGGCTGGCAGGCTCTGCCGGAACTGGGGCGATGTAGAAGATGAGTGACCCTTAGCACCCGCCCTCAGGAAGCTCCATGTAAACCCAGAGTTAAAACAGCGGGTGAAGAGTGCTGCCTCACCCGCCCTGTGGGAGCCGGGGGCCTGGGGGTGGCGCCTGGGACGGGGGTGTTCGAGGGACGACAGCTGGGAGGGAGGAAAGAACTGCATCAGCGTCGAGCAAAAGCGCCATTTCGGAAGCTCGTTTGCGCAGGGGTGTAGGTCCTGGGGCTGCCCGGGTAAAATGTGCCCGCAGCGTCAGGGACTGGGGGGCGGGGGGGCGAGCCTCATCACAAAAGGCACCGGCGCCCTGTGAGCCCTTGGACTTAGTCTTGTTCGGGGCAGCTAAAGGGGGAACCTGATTGGCTCCATATTTTAGGTCTATTTGGTGCCTCGCCAACTGCTCCAGAAAAAACTGCACCCGTATATTCGCTGCTGAAGTAGATCAGCTGGGCAGGGGGTACAGGACTGAGGGAGGTGGGCAGAAGACGGATTTTTTTCCCATTAACTTTTTCTCCCCCGAACTCACCGCTCTGTGTGTGTGTGTGTGTGTGTGCGCGCGCGCGCGCGTGCACACGCATCTGTTTGTAAAGCTAGTGTAAAAGGATTATCTGATTTAGCATAAAATTTTTAAAAACAGTTCATTGGGTTTTTTCCCCTCTTTCCCTTTTTAGAATAGCACCTGAGAAGAATAGCCAACTTTTCTTCTGGGTTATTCAGTAGCTTTACTATAATAAGAGAGGAAATCAAATCTCAATTCTCATCTGTGCCTTCATGCATTTTACCCTTCACGATAAGTGCCCCAGTGCCTCTTTACGTAGCTTGTCACACACGCAGAATAAGGAATAGAGCGATAACAAGGATATCCCATTTACTGCTTTAATGGGTTAGACTATATCCACCTATTTTTTTTAAAGACACTTCCTCAGTAAAGGAACAAACTCAATACCAAGCTCACAGTGTTTTTTACATTAGAGTATTAGCAGTTTACTCAACGGTCTTTGCCTTATTTCCTGATTTTTTGTATTAAGGAAGCCAGGTGAGGGAGACATCTATAAAATCTGATGTTCATCTTCATAGACTTTACTCATAGCAAGTTTGAGAACCATTTTTCTAGTGTCTTTGTGGAGGGTGAAAAGTAGGAGTAGGAAACTCACACGATGAGCTGTTGTCACTAGCAGAACATTGGAGGTGACCTAGATGTTCATCCAGGGCCTGCTTAAGTCACGTTCGTCCCGCAGAGCAGCCCCACGCGGTGGTTGGAAGGGCACGGCAGCCTAGCAGGCCTCGAAATAGAACAGTTCTCTTAGATATATTTCTAAGTGAAAAAGAAAAGTTGATCAGCAGTGAGTTGCAGTAAACGGTCATTTATGTTTCAAGAGCAAAAGGGCATATACAAGATCTCTCTCCACATATAAAGATAGAAAAGCGTGTTCATCGAACGTGTCTGGAAGGGGTCCCCCCGGGACAGGGTTGGAGGGAGTGCATTCTCATTCTTTTCTGGACACTGTGAATGTGTCCCCTGTGCATATACGAATCAGAAAGATAAACTCATTCTCAAGAGATTATTTGAGTGGCTGCTCTTAGGAATGTTCAGGTAAGGTCTCGGGAGAGAGGAGGGATGGGTTTCAGCCGTGCTGGAAGGTGGTCCTGGAGGGGCTCGGGGACTAATGGGACACAGGGCATGGCGGGGGGACAAAGGGCGACTCTCCAGTTTCTAACAGGACGACGAGTGGGGCATGCGGGCATGCCCCATACCGGGGGAGGAGGCGCCTGGGGAGATGGCTGTTGAGCCAGTATGTCAGTCACAAGTGCCCGCAAGTGCCCCAGCCATGAGCAGTCAGCTGTAGTTCAGAAAGAGGACATGGGTGGGGCAGAAGCTGCAATCTGGCGGTCGTGGCGAAGGGGAGAGGAAGGTCCAGGCAGCTGGGGCTGGGACCCGCCTCCCAGCCTGGTCAGCCATCACCTCCATCCAGCTGCTGACTCCCTTCCCCAGCAGCACACTCAGATCACGGGCAGGAAGGTAATGTCTTCATTCTCTGTGCCCTGGAAAGTAGTAAAACCATCAGTGTGAGGAGAACGTCTAGCTCGTATGTTCAGACACGTTTATTAAGTGCTTTACGGTCAGCCTTCAGGACAAGAGCACGTGTCGTCATGGTGTTCAGACAGGACCCGAGTTTTGGCCACTCTGCCGTTTGGGTGTGAAGACAGGTGGCACACACGCACACATGCGCACACACATGCACACACGCACACACATGCACACACACAGGGAGTGGGGGCAAAGGGAGATTCATGACCCACAGCGTGAGGCCGCCTGTGAGAGACGGGACAGAGAGGGCCCTGGGATGTGGTGCTCAGGGCGGGCCAGCATGGGGGTCTCCGTCCCCCTGGTTCTGGAGAGGGGCACCATCACCTTCACCACCACCATGAGCACCTGCACCACCACCATCACCACCATCATCACCACCACCATCACCTTCACCACCACCACCATCATCACCACCATCATCACCTTCATCACCACCTCCACCACCATCGCCATCATCGCCACCACCATCACCTTCATCACCACCATCACCACCACCACCATCATCACCACCACCATCACCATCATCACCACCACCATCACCACCACCATCACCATCATCACCACCACCATCACCACCACCATCACCTCCACCACCACCGCCATCATCGCCACCACCACCACCACCTCCACCACCACCGCCATCATCGCCACCACCATCACCTTCATCACCACCATCATCACCACCACCACCATCACCACCACCACCGTCACCAACATCATCACCACCACCACCTTCATCATCACCACCACCATCACCATCCCCACCATCCCCACCTTCACCATCACCATCGCCTCCACCACCACCACCATCACCACCACCATCACCATCATTACCTCCACCATCACCTCCACCACCACCGCCATCATCGCCACCACCATCACCCTCATCACCACCACCATCACCTTCATCACCACCACCATCACCAACATCATCACCACCAGCATCACCTCCATCACGATGACCACCTCCACCACCATCACCAACATCATCACCACCATCACCATAACCGCCTCCACCACCACCATCATCACCACCACCATCACCTTCACCATTACCACCAAACAGAAGAAAGATTTTCTTTTAATGGGGGGTGGGGGGGAGAGAAAATCCAAATGCTCTGCATACAGCTTTGACCATAGGAAACTTTTTAATAAATTCAGGCTTTGAACTCTCTCTAGAAATTTGTATTCTAATGCTTTGTTTCCGCCATGCTTGCCGATCAAGACAGGCATCACTGTCCTTCACATAATCATTTTCTCATTCTTCATACGGCAACATTTCTTAAGCGTCTTATGTGCCAGACATTTTTGTCAGATGTGGGGATAGATCAGTGATCAACTAGACATGGAATTGTATTCAATAAAGGGGACACAGCGAAAGACTATAAAAGGTAGGCAGGCACTCATCACCACCAGGGTGCTCAAGGAAGGCCTCTCCCGGAAGCTGAAATTTCAGCTGACTTGAGTGCCCCTGGTAGCTGGCTTGGTGAAGCCAGAGCAAAGAGCATCTCAGGCCTGCGGGCCGCTGGGGCAGAGCCCGGGGGTGGGAGCAGGCTTTGCAGGTTTGTGTGTGGGGCGCAGAAAGACCGTTGTGCACCAGGAACAGAGGAAGGCTGGATGTCGTGAGGGGAGTGTGCCGGATGAGCTTGGGCAGGAATAGGGGCCTGGCCACATTAGCCTGTTTTCATTTTGGTGGCAGTGTTTCCAGATACACAAACAAGCCAACCTCAGAATTCTTCCCGTTGAAGGAATTATAGCAGCTTCTGAGCGCTTGACTTTCGCACTTCCTTTTCCAGTGTCAGGCTTGCTCCTTGGGGATTTTTGTTTGTTTCTCCTCCCCTAGAAGCTCCCCGAGGGCAGAGACCCACCTGTCGTGCCACGCTGACTGCTCCATCCCCAGCAGCGTGAATCCCGCCTGGCATATAGGAGATGCTCAGTGGATATTTGAGTGAGGCGGGGGGATATGTCCCCCATGTGTACCAGGAGGAGTACACATGGATTGTTTTAAAGACTTACGGAGACGATCTAGTTATTTTCCTAGGGAACATCTGGGATGTGCTTTCCATGGATCCCTCTTGCTGGCGTTTTACTCTTAGCTGAAACGTCCCGTTTTCACAAGGCTGTTCTCTGACTGCTGATGAGAGAGTAAACCTTTGCTCTAGTTGCTTAAAGAAAATCACAGGAACTTATCACCGTCTGAAATCATCTTGTTTACTTATTCCACAAGTGTGAGCTTCTTAAGGGCAGAGACTGTCTCTATGCTGTAACTTTCTGCCCCAGGCCTAGGTGGTACCAGGCTCTTAGTAGGTGCTCAGAAAGTGTGTATTGAGGGAATGGGTTTGATTTAAGAGTTTCAGGGCACTATTTGTTCAAATCCAAATCCTGTAGTCAGATCATCAGTACGGTGTTTCTAGTAAACTCTCCAAACAGCAAACGTATTTCCAGAGAGAGTTAAACATTTATCTTGAACTTGAATGACATGGGCCAGGAAGAGCCAGCAATCAGCACTTTTAAGCCTTTAGACTTATTCTTTTTTCTCACTGCTAATTTCTGCGGGAATAAATAGATGCTCGCTGAAGAGCCCCCTCAGTCAGGAGGGTGGGGATGAAAGCTCAAATTATTTTCTTATTAATGTACAAAACTCCAAAAGTCTTTGCAGTCTGTATGCATTAACATTTGTTCTAATTGTAAAATTATTCTAAAAAGAAAAGTGATACTAAAAACATTAAGGAGTGTCAGACGTAGCACTTTCAAAGCTGAAACTGAGCCGAGGTGTAATTTAACTGAAAGCCGCACATTTTACAACTGTGGCACCAGCTGGAGAATTTCTCTACCTGGCTCACGAAGCTGGGACCCACCCCACGTAACTCTCATGCAGAAGCGCTTCGGTGTCCTGAGGTACCAGTCCCCTTAGCAAAGGTAGGGAAACAGCTGGGCACGCTTGACGCAGCCCTGGAGACGGGGACGTACACCAGGGCCCCAGCACCACTCCACGCTGCACTGCCTTGAAGACCACGGCCCAGGCCGGTCACGCGCACTAAGTGGTGATTGAATCCACCCTTTTCTCGTGAAAATGGCAATAGGTTACAAGCCAAGATTAGGTCTCTTCTGGCATTTGAGAGTTGTAGCTGTATTGTTTCCTAGAATATCTGATTGACGACATATACCACAGTACTTTTACATAGAAACCTTACTACATGATATTAAAATATTTTTGAGGAAATGTTGGAGAGCACTAAGCCAGTCCTTTAGATTATATTTCGTAAAAATTATTATTCCGCATTTTATAGTAGGGATAAAGGGAACATCCTCCTTGGGTTTTTATTATTTTAATTTTTTGCCTTTTTCATGTCTCTGTTACAAGTTCTTGGTTCTTTTCATAATTAATCAGAATTAATGACCTCTCAGTACTCTGAAACGTCTTACCTAGTCCACCTTTTCCAAGAATTATCAGAGAGAGTGAGTAGCTAGCATTTACTGTATGGGGTGCTGGGGTAAGTGCTTTACACGTAGTTTTACACGTATTGATTTGTTTAATCCTCACAGGAACCATATGAAATAGGTCGGTGGTTTTCAAAGTGTTCTTTTGTCTGCAACCCATGCTAATGCATTTCATCATCATGATCCAGTAACAAACATCTTTATATATAACAAACAAAAGTGTCACCAATTAATGTTAACGCTGCAACCTACTCTATTTTCTTTTCTGCTCCTTTTTTAAAATACCAGTTTTGATCCGCTAAAGACTTCGTAGCCCACTAGCAGGTTGCAGGTCTCACAAAAAGTACTGCGGTGTGGTCCTTTTTTGCCCCCCATTTCACGGATGAGAAAGCTGACAGGTTAAGTGGACTGCCCAAGTGTCCCAGCCGGTGAGTGGCGGAGCTGGGATTTGAACAAGAGCATGGGTCTTACTTGGTTTACTAAACTGAATCATGCAGCAATACGACTTCCAGAAGGAAGTGGTCCTCAGGGTCATCGCCATCTTGCTTCTGTGATCAGGGGAAAAAAAAAGTACTTATAATACAAGTGCTGTAACTCACCTCTGTCTTCCACCTGCCAAGAAGGAGCTGTTATACCCAGCATAAGATCGGGAGAGAGATGGGACCCTGATGATTTGGGACTAGGGGGTGAGGATCTTCTGGTCTTATAAGGGATTTTGAAAACTTGGGGGTGAGGCAGACATGTCTAATTAGGATTTTTTTTTTTATTAAGTAGTACTGTGTGACTTTGAGGAAAAACTCTCTTCTATCTCCCTTCAAAATTCTCAGTAAAATTACCTATTCGCTGATACTTGAAACCAGGATTTGATTTTGGAGGTTGAAGTCCAGCCTCAAGGCTGACACCAAGCCAGCCTCACCTGGTAACACTTCAGCGCAGAAACGCCGTACGCTCAGCCAGCATTTATTAATTGTCCGTTGTGTCTCAGGCGCTGTCCTGGGTACAGGGAATCTGGACACATGTCCTGGGCATGTTGACTGGATCAGAAGAAAAGCATCTTGTGGATGCTCACAGCACCTCTGCGGTGGACAGAAGGAAGCCTGAGTTGTTAGCATCTCACCTTGTGGCCGGGGGTTCCCTGGTCTCACGGCTCTTCAGCTCTGTGTGGGATCCCTGTGCGCTGAACAGCGCCTGGCACGTTGTAGACACTTGACTCGCAGCCAGGCAAGTCGGATTTCAGAACTCACGTCAGGGACTCAGCTTCTTTCCATCTGCCTGTAAGAGTGTGAATAAAAGTGCGACCGTTCACGTGGAGAAGCTGCCTTCCGAGGGGTGTCCATGAGCATGGTATACTGCACTTCCTGAAGTCGGCCCGGGGCCCTGTGATCCGCCCGTGCAAACATCAGCCAGCCGACTGGCACATTCCACTCCCTTCTGCCCCCGACTGAGTAACATTTCAGTGTCCTGATTCCTTGACCCTGGGGGGTAAAGGGGAAAACATCTGTTTCGTCCCTCTGTTCTTCCAAACCCACAGAGCTCCTCCAAGCAGCCGGGGTTTGAAAGAAGCCCTTTGCCTGCCCTGACGGGGACCGGTGGGGCTGTGCGTCGGCCACACCTAGGGACGCACTGTGACGGCGGCCGCAGAGCGGCTGAGGGCAGCCGAGTCATCCAAGCAGAAAGCACGTCTAGGAGCAGATGTGCCTCCTGCAGAGCCGAGGGAGTCGTGAGGGGCCGGAAGTGCCGTGTATCTGGAGGTGGCGGCGGGAGAGGGTGCTTTGCGGGGCAAGTACCCTTCTGCCTGGATTCCACCTCGAGACACAGGGGGACCAAGCAGTCAAGGGGGGACACGCGCGCGAGCCGGCTCCGTGTGCGGCACCGGCTCCCGGGCAGCAGTAGCAGTACTTCCGTGGACTCTTCGTGGTATCCGAAATCTGCAGGCTGCCCTCTGACTGGATGAGTAATGTTTGTTTACATTTGGAATGTGGGGCTGGTGCCTGGTCACCGATGCCCTTGGGGTGTCTGCGACCCCTGTTCGTTTTAAAGGGTGTTTTCTTGGCTGTACCACAGCCTGAGAGGGCTCCCCCTGCTGGCTGTGGCCGGTAGAACCTGTACGGTTAGGTCCCAGGGCTTGTATAGATATTTTTCACGTAGGTGCACGTGGGCTCCTGGAGCCCAGCTCTCAACTTCCCAATCTTCTTCCCGTAGCCTCCCTGAGCAGCCTTCTGATCACACCGTTCCCGTCTCCAAGCTCCTCTACGTCCTCCTCCAGCAGTTACCAGCGCCGCTGGCTTCGGAGCCAGACCACGAGCTTGGAAAACGGCATCATTCCCAGGAGGTGAGCTGGGTTCCCCTGGCTGTGCAGGGCACTGGGGCGGGCGGCCCAGCGATGCTGGCGGACACTGCACTCACTTGCTGTCGGCACAAACGGGCCGGAGCTTTCCACTCGGCTTCAGCTCAGCCTGGAAGTTCACAGGTGAGAGGTTCCGGGAAAGACACTGGGACTACCTGGGTAGATTTGACATTGATTGAAAGTGAGTGGGTGCTCTCTTTGCACTGGGTCCCTTCCAGGTGTAGCCTTTGTAAGTTAGAAGGCTGGAATGGCTTACGGTGACTCACACCAGTGTGGTCTTTGAAAATATATGAACTCAAGGATGGTTAATTTTTGGTGAAACAGATTCTTAAACAGTCAACAGTCTGATTATGAATAGAGACAGCATCGAGATATTCTCTGCCTTCATTTCAGTTGGTTTTCAGATCTAAAGTTTAGTTATGTTGCAAAACTCACGTTTTTGGCTTATGATGATGTTACATCAGTACCTTCCCACCTCTTCTTCCTACAACCCAAAAACTTAAAAGGGAATTTAGAAATGAAGGAATTAATTACCTATGAAAAACCCACATGGCAGTTGGTTACCTTAGTAAGTGAATAGAGGTCGGCATGTGTCGGCTCTGAGAAGGGGTAGAGAGCTGGCTGCAGGCCTGTACTTCAGGAGCTCACAGAGACGATGCTCACGCAAACAGTGGTGTGAAGAAGGTAAGTGCTAAACGCTCAGAGGGGCATGGGGGTGTGCGGCTCGGGGGCGGGACGCAGCCTCGCGGGAGGTCTTGGGGTTTGGGCAGCCTTCGTGAAGGGGGGCACCTGAAAGCACAGGCTGAGAAACGGGGGAGCCGAGGCGTGTGCAGGGCATCGGGCTGCTGGCCCCCTTCTCCCAAAATTAACATCACGTGTTAGTTTTGTTTGTTTGTTTGTATTTAAAGAAACATTATGTTCCAGGGCTTCAGGCATTTTCAGAATAATCTATAAAATGAATGTAAGGCTTTAACATTAAAAATATTTTACTTACAAAATATAATAGAAATAATAGTGATACGTGACTATTATCACAAAGTTATAAATTACCAAAATGTTTTGGTGTAAAAATTTTATATAATATAATCAATAGTAATACTTCAGTCACTATCTTCATTCATCATAAGGTTTTGCTGGCTCACTTTTCTGCACATTCATTTGTTCAGGTCATCAAAATGTGTACGTCAGTCGACATAATTGAAAGCAGCATTAGTCATTCCTGGCAAATGCAAGCTGATAAATAATTTTTGATAACTTTTTTATTTTGGGAAAGTTCTTTGTGCGCATTGAAGCTGTTACTGGAGCTTTATAGGTTATAACAACATTGAGATAAATTTGTAATAAACCTTTAAAATATAAACTTTGGGTTGTTTGGCCTGAGGTGATCCAGCAGTGGAGGCTACAGGCTCTTTCTTGAGGCTAATGGCGGACTCTGGGAGGGCTCACGCCAAGGAGTACTTCCCAGAACTTCTGCTGCCAGTGTCCTTGTCCCCGCAGTGAGCCACAGCCACGCCCCACCTCTGCAGGAGACCCCCCAACACTAGCCAGCCGTGGGACTGACAGGGTCTCGGTGCTCTGGCCGGGTGTCAGGCCTGAGCCTCTGAGGTGGGAGAGCCGAATTCAGGACACTGGACCACCGGAGACCTCCCGGCTCCACGTAATATCAATGGGTGAGAGCTCTCCCAGAGATCTCCATCTCAACACTAAGACACAGCTCCACTCAACAACCAGCAAGCTACAGTGCTGGACACCCTAGGCCAAACAACTAGCAAGACAGGAATACAACGCCATCCATTACCACAGAGGCTGCCTAAAATCATACTAAGTTCACAGACACCCCAAAACACACCACCGGATGTGGACCTGCCCACCAGAAACACAAGATCCAGCCTCATCCACCAGAACACAGGCACCAGTCTCCTCCACCAGGAAGCCTACACAACCCACTGAACCAAACTTACCCACTGGGGACAGACACCAAAAACTACAGAAACTATGAACCTGCAGCCTGTGAAAAGGAGACCCCAAACACAGTAAGTGAAGCAAAATGAGAAGACAGAGAAACACACAGCAGATGAAGGAGCAAAGTAAAAACCCACCAGACCAAACAAATGAAGAGTAAATAGGCAGTCCACCTGAAAAAGAATTCAGAACAATGACAGTAAAGATGATCCAAAATCTTGGAAATAGAATGGAGAAAATACAAGAAACGTTTAACAAGGACCTAGAAGAACTACAGAGCAAACAAACAGAGATGAACAACACAATAAATGAAATTAATTCTCTAGAAGGTATCAATAGCAGAATAACTGAGGCAGAAGAATGGAGAAGTGACCTCGAAGATAAAATAGTGGAAATAACTACCTCAGAGCAGAAAAAAGAATGAGAAGAATTGAGGACAGTCTCAGAGACCTCTGCGACAACATTAAACGCCCCAACATTCGAATTATAGGGGTCCCAGAAGAAGAAGAGAAAAAGAAAGGGACTGAGAAAATATTTGAAGAGATTATAGTTGAAAACTTCCCTAATATGGGAAAGGAAATAGTTAATCAAGTCCAGGAAGCACAGAGAGTCCCATACAGGATAAATCCAAGGAGAAACATGCCAAGACACATATTAATCAAACTGTCAAAAATTAAATACAAAGAAAACATATTAAAAGCAGCAAGGGAAAAGCAACAAATAACATACAAGGGAATCCCCATAAGGTTAATGGCTGATCTTTCAGCAGAAACTCTGCAAGCCAGAAGGGAGTGGCAGGACATATTTAAAGTGATGATGGAGAGAAACCTACAACCAAGATTGCTCTACCCAGCAAGGGTCTCATTCAGATTTGACGGAGAAAATAAAACCTTTACAGACAAGCAAAAGCTAAGAGAATTCGGCACCACCAAACCAGCTTTACAACAAAAGCTAAAGGAACTTCTCTAGGCAGGAAACACAAGACAAGGAAAAGACCTACAATAACAAACCAAAAACAATTAAGAAAATGGTAATAGGAACATACATATCGATAATTACCTTAAATGTAAATGGATTAAATGCTACAACCAAAACACTGAATGGATACAAAAACAAGACCTGTATACATGCTGTCTACAAGAGACGCACTTCAGACCTAGGGACACATGCAGACTGAAAGTGAGGGGATGGAAAAAGATATTCCATGCAAATGGAAATCAGTAGAAAGCTGGAGTAGCAATTCTCATATCAGACAAAATAGACTTTAAAACAGAGTATTACAAGAGACAAAGAAGGACAGTAAATAATGATCAAGGGATCAATCCAAGAAGAAGATATAACAATTGTAAATATTTGTGCACCCAACATAGGAGCACCTCAATACATACGGCAAATACTAACAGCCATAAAAGGGGAAATCGACAGTAACACAATCATAGTAGGGGACTTTATCACGCCAATTTCACCAATGGACAGATCATCCAAAATGAAAATGAATAAGGAAACACAAGCTTTAAATGATACATTGAACAAGATGGGGACTTAATTGATGTTTATAGGACATTCCATCCAAAACCAACAGAATACACTTTCTTCTCAAGTGCTCATGGAACACTCTCCAGGATAGATCACATCTTGGGTCACAAATCAAGCCTCAGTAAATTTAAGAAAATTGAAATCATATCAAGCATCTTTTCCAACCACAACGCTATGAGATTAGAAATCAATTACAGGGAAAAAAACGTAAAAATACACGAACACGTGGAGGCTAAACAATACGTTACTAAATAACCAAGAGATCACTGAAGAAATCAAAGAGGAAATCAGAAAATACCTAGAGACAAATGACAATGAAAACACGACAATCCAAAACCTATGGGATGCAGCAAAAGCAGTTCTAAGAAGGAAGTTTATAGCAATACAATCCTACCTCAATAAACAAGAAAAATCTCAAACAATCTAACATTACACCTAAAGCAATTAGAGAAAGAAGAACAAAAACCCCAAAGTTACCAGAAGGAAAGATGACATAAAGATCAGAGCAGAAATAAATGAAAAAGAAATGAAGGAAACAATAGCAAAGATCAATAAAACTAAAAGCTGGCTCTTTGAGAAGATAAACAAAATTGATAAACCATTAGCCAGACTCATCAAGAAAAAAAGGGAGAAGAGTCAAATCAACAGAACTAGAAATGAAATTAGAAATGAAAAAGAAGTAACAACTGACACTGCAGAAATACAAAGGATCATGAGAGATTAATTACTACAAGTAACTATATGCAAATAAAATGGACAACCTGGAAGAAATGGACAAATTCTTAGAAAAGTACAACTTTCCAGGACTGTACCAGGAAGAAATAAAAAATATAAACAGATCAGTCACAAGCACTGAAATTGAAACTGTGATTAAAAATCTTCCAATGGACAAAAGCCCAGGACCAGATGGCTTCACAGGCAAATTCTATCAAACATTTAGAGAAGAGCTAACACCTATCCTTCTCAAACTCTTCCAAAATATAGCAGAGGGAGGAGCACTCCCAAACTCATTCTACGAGGCCACCATCACCCTGATACCAACACCAGACAAAGATGTCACAAAGAAAGAAAACTACAGGCCAATATCACTGATGAACATAGATGCAAAAATCCTCAACAAAATACTAGCAAACAGAATCCAACAGCACATTAAAAGGATCATACACCACGGTCAAGTGGTGTTTATCCCAGGAATGCAAGGATCCTTCAATATATGCAAGTCAGTCAATGTGATAAACCATATTAACAGATGGAAGGAGAAAAAACATATGATCATCTCAGTAGATGCAGAGAAAGCTCTCGACAGAATTCAACACCGATTTATGATAAAAACCCTCCAGAAAGTAGGCACAGAGGGAACTTTCCTCAACATAATAAAGGCCATCTGTGACAAACCCACAGCCAACGTCGTCCTCAATGGTGAAAAACTGAAACCATTTCCACTAAGATCAGGAACAAGACAAGGTTGCCCACTCTCACCACTATTATTCAACATAGTTTTGGAAGTTTTAACCACAGCAATCAGAGAAGAAAAAGAAATAAAAGGAATCCAAATCAGAAAACAAGAAGTAAGACTGTCACTGTTTGCAGATGATGTGATACTATACATAGAGAATCCTAAAGATGCTACCAGAAAACTACTAGAGCTAATCAATGAATTTGGTAAAGTAGCAGGATACAAAATTAATGCACAGAAATCTGTTGCATTCCTATACACTAATGATGAAAAATCTGAAAGAGAAATTAAGGAAACACTCCCATTTACCATTGCAACAAAGAGAATAAAATACCTAGGAATAAACCTACCTAAGGAGACAAAAGACCTGTATGCAGAAAACTATAAGACACTGATGAAAGAAATTAAAGATGATACAAATAGATGGAGAGATATACCATGCTCTTGGATTGGAAGAATCAACATTGTGAAAATGACTCTACTACCCAAAGCAATCTACAGATTTGATGCAATCCCTGTCAAACTACCACTGGCATTTTTCACAGAACTAGAGCAAAAAAATTCACAATATGTATGGAAAGACATAAGATCCCAAAGAGCCAAAGCAATCTTGAGGAAGAAAAATGGAGCTGTAGCAATCAGGCTCCCTGACTTCAGACTATACTACAAAGCTACAGTAATCAAGGCAGTATGGTACTGGCACAAAAACAGAAATATAGATCAATGGAACAGGATAGAAAGCCCAGAGATAAACCCGAGCACATATGGTCAGTCACGTTATCTTTGATAAAGGGGGCTAGAATATACAATGAAAAAAGACAGCCTCTTCAATAAGTGGTGCTGGGAAAACTAGACAGCTACACGTAAAAGAATGAAATTAGAACACTCCCTAGCACCATACACAGAAATAAACTCAATATGGATTAAAGACCTAAATGTAAGGCCAGACACTATAAAACTCTTAGAGGAAAACATAAGCAGAACGCTATATGACATAAATCACAGCAAGATCCTTTTTGACCCACCTGCTAGAGAAATGGAAATAAAAACAAAAATAAACAAATGGGACCTAAGGAAACTTAAAAGCTTTTGCACAGCAAAGAAAACCATAAACAAGACCAAAAGACAACCCTCAGAATGGGAGAAAATATTTGCAAATGAAGCAACTGACAAAGGATTAATCTCCAAAATTTACAAGCAGCTCATGCAGCTCAATAACAAAAAACAAACAACCTAATCCAACAATGGGCAGAAGACCTAAACGGACATTTCTCCCAAGAAGATATACAGACTGCCAACAAACACTTGAAAGAATGCTCAACATCACTAATCATCAGAGAGATGTGAATCAAAACTACAATGAGGTATCACCTCACACCAGTCAGAGTGGCCATCATCAAAAAATCTGCAAACAATAAATGCTGGAGAGGGTGTGGAGAAAAGAGAGCCCTCTTGCACTGTTGGTGGGAATGTAAATTGATACAGCCACTATGGAGGACAGTATGGAGGTTCCTCAGAAAACTAAAAATAGAACTACCATATGACCCAGGAATCCCACTACTGGGCATATACCCGGAGAAAACCATAATTCAAAAAGAATCATGTACCACAATATTCACTGCAGCACGGTTTACAATAGCCAGGTCATGGAAGCAACCTAAGTGTCCATCAACAGATGAATGGGTAAAGAAGGTGTTGGCACATATATACAATGGAATATTACTCAGCCATAAAAAGGAACAAAGTTGAGTTGTTTGTAGTGAGGTGGATGGACCTAAGTCTGTCATACAGAGTGAAGTAAGTCAGAAAGAGAAAAACATATACCGTATGCTAACACATACATGTGGAATCTTAAAAAAAAAAAAGTTCTGAAGAACCTAGGGGCAGGACAGGAATAAAGATGCAGATGTAGAGAATGGACTTGGGGACACAGTGAGGGATAAGAGTAAGCTGGGACGAAGTGAGAGAGTGGCATGGACATATATACACTACCAAATGTAAAATAGATAGCTAGTGGGAAGCAGCTGCATAGCACAGGGAGATCAGCTCGGTGATTTGTGACCACCTAGAGGGGTGGGATAGGGAGGGAGATGCAAGAGGGAGGGGATCTGGGGATATATGTACACATACAGCTGATTCACTTTGTTATACAGCAGGATTGTAAAGCAATTAGACTGAAATAAAGATGTTAAAGAAAAAGAAAGAAAAAAACAAATTTCAGTACATCTGGATCAGACGATTCTTACGGAACATTTTGCTAAAGATTCAGTTCTCCACACACATCCATTTTGTGTAAGTCTGAGTTGAATTTTAAATGTATCTTTATGCACGGTTATTTTAATGTTTCCTCTGCCATTTCCTGTGACTTACAGAGGTCTTACAAGAAACTGGAAGCGTCTTCATGGGCTGCATATAATTCAGAATGCCTGTTTACGCACTGTGTCACTACATCGTCAATTATACGGAAATTTAATTTTAAAAGGGGCTTCATTACTAATAATTTCTTCTTCTGAAGCTTCATATGAAAGTTGTGGGTATTTTCTATCCAATGCAGCAATCTCTACATTCAATTTCTGTTTCTGTGCCTGTGAATATTTGCTTTGCAATGTTGCTGCAGTTTTCAAAACGAGATATTAACAAACTCTTTAAAGAATTCTAATAACTCCCTGATGTACTTTATCGTGTTGTGAACCGTAGGCTCTTCCTTTGTGATAGTTTACTGCCCTGGGGCTCAGGACGAAGAGCTAAGTGTTGTGCAGACTCCACAGGGGTGGGCTCTGATGATGGACAGACAGGCTGCCTCCCCCTCGGTCCGTGCCTTGCCTCCGCCCTTACCCCCTCCCATGGCCGTGCCGTCTGCCGCCGCCGCCTATCTGGGCCCAGGTCCCAGCCTTGGGGCCTTGTGGCACCGCCTTGGTTCTGGACTCGGGGGTGTGTGCCTGACCCCAGGCCAGCGACCCAGCTTCCGACCCCGCGCCGTGTGCTCGGCTGCCTGGCGTCTGCCCTGCCCACGCCCATGCGTCATCACCCCATCAGACTTCACTTCCAGAGCACAAGTTAAAGGTGACACGGTTAAGAATCAAGGTAGCACCCGGAGAACGTCACCGCGAGCCTGGGCCCTCCTGAGAGCAGCCCCGCAAGGCGGGGCGGGGCGGGGGGGCGCAGGCTGTGCGCAGATGGTCCTGGACTCGCCCTTGCCTGACGCCCAGGACGGAAGAGCCGCGGGCGCTCAGCTTCGGTCACTGTGCTCGCGAAGACCCTTCGATTACCGGGGTCGCCGCCCGTCTCTCCCTTGTGGCAGGTGTGTGGGCGGGGATTAGTTTCTGACGCGGGACCGGAGAACACTGGGTACCAGGGATGCGATCGCCTCCGGCTCTGAGAGGAAGTCACCGCACTCAGGGACCTGGTTCCTGAGAGAGTGCAGGGCGGCCAGGGAGGATCTTCACAGTCTTACGGTTGGTTGCTCGCTGACCCCCGTGCCACGTGGGGAGCTTCGGCGACCGGCGGGTGGGGGGAGTCGGCGGGGGGCAGTTTACCCGCTGGCGCAGAGGTGCTGTCCGTGGAGGAGAGAAGCTGCGGATTCCCGCCTTAGTGCGGCTGGTGAAACCCTAAAGAAGCAGGTATGACGTCCCAGAAAGGCTTTGGCCCGGAATTGTAAAATGAGTAACCAGAAAGAGTCGCTGATGAGATGTTCCTTGACCTGCAGAAATGGCGGTTTCATATGTACCAACATAACCCATAGATTCCGCCTCCATTCAGAGCTGACATAACCAGTCAGACTGAGCAGTCCTGAGGCCCATTACAAGTCACTGAGATGTATTTAAATAGTCAGTTTGGGATCTTGAAGTATTTACAAGGTATGTAAACGCTCATTCATGTGTCAACAAAATTCTACTTGAAAAAATCCAGTGTGTAGCGTGGTCTTCCCTTGACTTGAAGGCCTGTCAGCTGGTGTGACCGCTCCCAGCCCGTCCCCCCAGTGGATGGGTCAGACGTGGCACCAGAGCCCCTGGTCACTCCCAGTGTCCGAGCAGCGAGCCAGGGCTAGCAGACAGAACCCCTGGGCTGTGACTCCGGCGTGGTCACTGAAAAGCTTTCTGTTTTGAAGCAGGTTGGTTAGTCACTCTGCCCCAGTTTTCACATTTGCAGAATGGTCCGTGTATCCTGCCTGTTGCCTTGAGGGTAAAGCTAGGATGAAGTAGTTGTGTGCATACTTAAATTTTTTAAGACGTTCTGAAACATGTTTTCATTGTAGATTGATCTTAAAAGTATATTTACAAATTCCGCATGACCTGATTTATCCCGGTTTGCGTGGTTGATCCAGGATGACAGATTGAATGCAGCTCAGTTGCTTTAGAATTCAGCAGAGAGACATAGGGAAGCGGGTAAGAGGCACGCACGCTATTAAAGCTGCGGGTGTTTCTCAGAAATTCGGCAGACGGCACCGTCCGCCGTGCTAGGTGCAGTTGGCTACTGTTTCTAGGGTGGAGCTGAAGCCGACACACATCTGCAGAGGGCTCAGTGGTCACTGCAGTCTGATTATTAAGGACCACAGTGGCCAAAGATGAGTGGACTGATGGAGTCATTTTACTTTTGCAAAAGGGGGGAAATAGGAGATAACGAAGAAGAAAGGGTTGAAAGAAAGAATGGGTGTCGCATAAGCTCAGAATTTCCTCTACCGAATAGGAGTAAACTGGTGCAGAAAAGCAGAGTTATAGGACGAGCACTCTGGAGAAGAAGAGGGAGCATTGTTTGAAGTTAAGTAAAATGGTAAGAGCGCCTCGAGAATTTCTTTCTGACGAGCAGATGATTAGGATCTAGGGATTTCTCAGAGAAAGCAATGCTGGTTTATTTTAACGGGCAGCATTTACAAGAGCATCTGGAAACCATGTCCTTCCCGCGCCATGTCTGTCGGCGAGGACTTTTACTGATTTACCAGCCACACCTAAGTCTCCGGCATCTTGCTTAAAGTGGAGCAAAACAATGACATATCGCTCTGAGGTTAGGGCAAGATGTCTTCTCCTTTCCTTTAAAAATAAGATAGCTTTCCTGACCATAAATCTTCTGATGTGTGTATGTTTTTAAGACGTGGGTATGTTGGAAATCACGGGAACATTACAGGCTGTGAGCAGGGCACTACAGAACAAGTTAAAGACCAAGAAGGGGGCTTCCCTGGTGGCGCAGTGGTTGAGAGTCCGCCTGCCGATGCAGGGGACGCGGGTTCGTGCCCCAGTCCGGGAGGATCCCACATGCCGCGGAGCGGCTGGGCCCGTGAGCCATGGCCGCTGAGTCTGCGCGTCCAGAGCCTGTGCTCTGCAACGGGAGAGGCCACAGCAGTGAGAGGCCTGCGTATCGGTTAAAAAAAGAAAAAGAAAAAAAAGACCAAGAAGGAGGATGGCTGCCTCAAGCCCCGTGAGCAGACGTGACCGTTCGGGTGTAGCTTGTAGTAAAGGAGGTGGTGCCCCAAGCTTGGTGACAGACAGGCTGAATGGTGGAGCCCGTGAGAAAGAGAAGCCTCCCTGCACGCCTGCCATGTGCCAGGCTACGCGCTTTCATTTGCAGTGTGATGTCCTTTACTTTGGTGTCTCTGTAGAAAAAAGCAAACTAATTAAAAAACTTTTTTTCACTCTTGCCGTTGGCAGCTATGTGGTCACATGCTGGTTTTTCAGACTAAAGTAGAGATATGGATTGGCCATGTTTGTGAGGCTTACCCCTTACGACAAATTGAATACATATTCAGAGTTTATTGGCTTCTTTTATCCTAGAAGCAGAGTCTCTGCAAAGAATCTTAAGTTGGTCGAGGATCTGACTGTAGCAAAAGAGAGGTGGGTCTTTCTGCTCGGGGGGTTTCCCAGAGAATATCACCAGTCGCATGGCTTAATCTCAGCATTTACGGGAGTAACTTCATCTAATGGTTTTAATAACCTTGGGAAAGTAAGCTTCAGCTACTAGTAAACGCCCAAACGTGATGCCTGGGTCACACAGAATACCACAGAGGACCATCTCTCCTCAGATGTTCTTATCCATCGGTATCTATCAGCCAAAACAAAGGGCCTGTGTTTTGAGCCAACGGATGCTTCACACCCCTTTCTAAATGCGGCCAATCTGATGTAACATAGTCCAAGGGAAAAGGGCTAAGAGCCTAACAAGGGGACTTTTGAAATTACTTTCAGTTCTCACTTAAGTTTCTTTTTGTGTTAGGCTAACACTGAGTGTCAGGCAGAGGTTTTCATTTTCGCGACGGAGTCTGATGCAGGAGGACAACCTGGCGGTAGACACACTCTCAGTTAGGACCGCGTGCCCGGATCGGCCACCAGGGTGTCGCCCTGGCTTTACGGTTCGTCCTCGGTGTGGTTCACTGATGCAGCATGACTCCCAAAACCCCTTCTCCTTCCAGGTCAGCGGATGAGACGTTCAGCTTGGCTGAAGAAACTTGCAGTTCCAACCCGGCCATAGCTCGGAGGAAGAAGATTGCCATAAGCCTCATCTTTTCCCTGTGCGAGACGGAGGAAGCCCAGAGGAACTTCCAGGACTTCTTTTTTTCTCATTTCCCCCTGTTTGAGTCTCACATGAACAGGCTGAAGAGTGCAATTGAAAAGGTACTGAGAATGCAATCCATTGTCACACGGGGCTGTAAGGGTCGAGGGCTCTCTATACCCGCTCGCTTTCCCAGGGCATGTAGATCGGCTGCAGCAGTGGTAGGACGTTCCCTAGGCACACTGAAGTCAGGTACCAGATCCTGATTCCTTTGGGAAAGGGAATTACTGCCCCCGACGACTTCGGTCATGATAGCTTGAGTGTGGGCTCTAACGTCGTCTCTTATTAATAAAGCCCAGTAGATGGTTACGAAGGGATTTCTTCTCCACATAACGTGACTTGTTTTCTTTCCACCGAAGGCCATGATCTCGTGCAGGAAGATCGCGGAGTCAAGTCTCCGTGTCCAGTTTTATGTCAGCCGTCTGATGGAAGCTCTGGGGGAGTTCAGGTAAACTGGCAAGGTTTGGCAGCCCCAGCAGGGGAAATTGGTGAGCAGCGGTAGCAGCGGCCGTGGATCTCGGGATGCGTGGAGACCACAGCTTGGGAGTGTGGGGGGTAGCAGCTCCTTCCTTTGAAGCTAAGGCCCAGTGGAGCAAAAAGTGTAAGCCACCAGCACTGAGTAATCCTCACGGCTGCCAGAGAGACGGTCCCTGACGTGACTGTTCCTAACAGAGTGAATGGAGAAAACTAATATTCATACGTCTCGTGTCATCTCCCAAAAGCCCTAAGAGTAAGCACTCCTAGCCCATTTTACAGATGTGGAAACTGGAGGTTGAGATGCTTGTGCACAGCATAAGTGGGGAGAGTGTGCACGTCAGGGAGGTTACACTCCAGTTTGCCAGGACAGCCCTGTGTACACCCGGTGTCTTCCCATGGGTGTCCTGGTCAGGACAGTAAGTTGTATGGTCACCCTAGCATGTCCTCACTGTCAGCTCCTAACTGTTGATATTTGTACCCCGGAGACGGGTTTTCTGGAGGTCTTGCCCCTCGTGTCTGGGCTGTAGCTGGGATCCGTGGTCACCATGCCAAGCGGGGCCGTTGCAGCGCTTCTTAGGGCCAGTTTCTGGGTGCGGAATGGAATCGCACTTCAGAGCCGTCACGAGCTAATTAAGAGTCCAGCCGTTCCTCTCTAGCCCAGGGATAAAAATGTTTACGATTCTTAGAGTGTTAGAACGTTTTTGTGATGCTTAAGGTAGAGGCTGGTGAACTCTAATGCTGCTTGGAGCAAAATCCCCACCCAGCCTTAGCTGAACCCTGGGTTATGTGTAAAGGACTCGAGTAGCACCTTAGTCCTTATCTGGGGATCATTCAGACCCACGTCGCACGTTTGAGAAATCGTGTGAAGCTGTGTGTTTCGATGGCAGTGTGGTGACTAGCGAGCCTTCTGTGGTTTGTGTGGGCAGCGCCGGGCGGGCTGTGGTCAGGCTCGAAGCTGGCTTGTGCTGGAGGGTCTGGACACTCATTTAGTAGAAGGTCCGGAATCTGAACGGGCAGGACCTGAGGCCTCACTGTGGATAGACGGGTCTCATCCTTACCTCAGCGACCTGCTGCTCCAGAAACAGCGACAGGATCACGTGTTAGCGTTGGAAACCTTGGTGTCAGTAAGCGAAGCCCAGGTCCACGTAGCTGTCACTTGTCACTGCTGGCTGCTCAGCAGGTGCTCTGCCTCGTGCCAGGGCAGGGTCCTGTGTGTCCCGGCTCCTTGATGCACACGGCCGGAAACTCAGGTCAGAATAGGCCTCGTGTACCCCCATCCGGGAAGCGGGGTGTCTCCTAGACGCAGAGGTGCCAGTGGAGATCCTAGGCTCGTTGGTGCGCTCCCTGGAAGGACCGCCACGAGCCACGCGGCCTGGAGCAGAGTCCCCGGCACGAGGCGCTCTCATCCGGACCTTGTCATTCAGTGCATGTGTGTCTCCCGCAAGGAATTCCTTTACACCTCCAGTTTCCTAAGCCGTAAAGTGACACGGCCAGACTCGTCACTTTCCCTAACAGCTTACAGTCCTAAGAATTTGATTCTATTAGCCCGTGTAACAATCTAGTATATAATATGGTGAAGAAGAGCTGAAGAAGAGCAATTTATTTGTGTTCTTTTTTCATCTAAAGTGAATAGGGTGCTTTGGTTCAAAGAACAAAAGCACTAACCAGAAATTGGGCGACTTGAGTTCCCTCTGGTCACATTTTCAGTCTAGCATGTTTATTCTTTCTTCCTTTATTTTTTTCCTATGAAAATTGGCATAAATTCTGACACAAGGCATCGTGCAAATAAGTCTTTTTAAGGATGCCTATTTATATCAGTGGTTAGTGTACCTTCCCTGTAAAGGGTCTGTGCCCCACGGCTGCTCAGCTTTGCTGTGGCGCAAACGCAGCGACAGATAACAGGGAGATGATTGAGCATGGCTGTGTGCCAATAAAACTTTATTTATAAAAAAAGGTCAGATTTGGCCTGTGCATCGTGTCCTAGTTTACCGACCCCTGTTTGATATTCTGCTTTGGATGCCTTAGGGGCTCCCTAGATCCAGGTGAGTGTTTTCTTCTAGATTCCTTTACACAAAGGTCATCCACCGTGACATCTGTGACAGTTCCCTGTACCTTCTCTTCTGTAGAGCGACCATCTGGAGCTTGTACTCCGTCCCGAGGATAGCCGAGCCCGTGTGGCTGGCCATGATGTCCAGCACCTTGGAGAAGACGCAGCTGTGCCAGCGCTTCCTCAAGGAATTTACGCTCCTGATAGAGCAGATCAACAAGAACCAGTAAGCGGCGGCGCTCTGGAGCCTCGAATGCCAGTTCCGAGGCTGGTGTACGTGCTGTAGGTGACATGCCTCTTCCTGCATTGACTCACCCCGTTGTGTTTTCTCCCGTTTCTCCAAGGTTTTTTGCTGCCTTGCTGACCGCAGTCTTAACCTACCACCTGGCCTGGGTGCCCACCGTCATGCCCGTTGACCACCCTCCCATCAAAGCCTTCTCCGAGAAACGCACCTCTCAGCTGGTCAACACGCTGGCCAAGACACACCCATACAATCCTCTCTGGGCGCAGCTGGGTCAGTACCGTACAGAGACCATGTGGGACAGAATAGGAAAAACGGGAGCCTCTTCAGTTGCTATCCGCCATCCGGCCCGGCGATTCCCAGTTGTCACTGGGCTGCAGGGAACTGGGGACTGGCCCACAGATTCCACCTGTAAAGCAGCCCCCGTCCTCCCCTCCCCCCACCAGAGCCTCGTTCTACTCTTTAAAGCCACGTAGGTCCGCAGCTGCTCCTCCAGTGGGGCTCCTTAACTCGGCACTGTTGACATCTGGGCCAGAAGATTCTTTGTTGGGTTGGGGGGAAGAGGACCGCCCCGTGCCTGGTCAGATGTTTAGCAGCGTCACTGGCCTCTGTTCACCAGCTGCCAGTGAAAACCCCTCTTCCAAAGTTGTGATGGTGAAAAATGTCCCCAGACAATGCTGAATGTCCCCAGCGGGACAGGAGAGCCCCTGGCTGAGGACCACTGCCCTAGAGGGTGGACCAGATAGGAAGGAAGTCGGACAGAAAAGAGAGCGACACACTCTAGGATTTGGCCGCCTTTTAAGTTTGAGCTGAGGTCGGAGCCCTTGTCTTTCTCTCCATTGCCCCCTTAGCTGCCTCCTCCGAGCTTTGTGCTCAGGCCTGGCGCGGGGACCTGACGTGCCGCGGGGCTGCTCGTGGAGTGTGCGCTTGCGAGCCCAGGGCTCGGGGATAGGAGAGGCGCGCTCCAGGGCCTGTCACTTGGCCGAGTCTGCAGTGACCCGTCAGGCCTGCACATCCGCTCTGTCCCAGGCCCCGTCCCTCTGTGGGACCCAGGGCCCGGGTGACACGCAGCTCAGCCTTGGGGAGCCTGCTGCCCGGTGGAGGAGAAGGGCCGTGTTCAGAACACCCTGATCGCTCCTTTGCTGGGGTGAGCAGAAGCCCGCGAGGGATGCAGTGCAGTGCAGAGGGTGAGGACATGCGCAGACGGCTGGACCAGGTCCCAGCCTCCTGGGCAAGTGCCCTAACCCTCTGTGCCTCCGTTTCTCCATCTGTGACATGGGTGGTGATGGCTCATGGCTGCCGTGGGAGTTCCACTGCTTGTACGTGCAGCCCCCTGTTACCGACACTGCTGTTGCAGATGTTGATACGGGGGAGGCACCAGGAGGGGGGGCATGGGGGGAGGGGGCCTTCAAGGAAGACACACTTGAGGAATCGGTATAAGGGCAGCATTTTCCAGAAAATAACAGCAGACCGGGGAAAAGCACGGCAATCTCGGGAAACAGCGTGTTGTAATAGTAGTGAAAGCTGCCACCGTGGGCCAAGCACTGTTCTGGGTGCTTTCTGCACGTATTAATTAATTAGACTCTCATTCTAACCCTGGTACTGCGTCCTCACTGTATCACAGACTGTCTTTCCCTGTGCCCGGGGTCATGAGATATGGGAGGTAATATGGTTAAAAAAAAGCCACAGACCCTAACATTTATCATCGCAGCCATTTCTAAGTGTGCAGTTCAGAGCGTTAGGTCTGTTCACGTTGTGCCCACTCTCCTTCATTCTGTAAAATTATACCCGTGCAAAACAAAGGCATCCACTCTCAAATCAGTAGCTTCATCAGTCCTGGACTCAAAAAGTTGCCTTCAAGGTCGAGGTCCATTAAGTCTGTTATCTTAGCGATGCATCGTTCTGTGGAGTTCGGCTCTGAAGTAGCAGCACTGTTTCCATACACAGCTCTCCACTTCATACAGGTTAAACTGTTGTCAGTTGTATTTTAATAGCCTTCTTTGTTTTTACTTTTTCCCATTTATGACTTAGTTATTATAATGCACAACACCAAAAGTTAAATGCATTGCTAAAAACTGTCATTCTGAGTGGACTTTCCAAAGTGTTTTTTTTGCCAGATTTTGGGTATGTAAATCTCATCTTCTTTATTAACACTGGGGCTGATTTAACAAGAGTGTCTCATGAATTCCTGATGTGGCCGTGACACCCCGCAGCCATGGGCAGATGTGATCACGGGAAGTAACAGTAACACGCTCTTAGTCAAGAAAGTTTCCTCAAACAGAAGTGCTTGTGCTGACATCAGACTACAGTTCTGAGTTGTTTTTCTGAAATCTTGCATGGTTTCTCAGTCAGTTGCAAAAGCCTCAGAGATAACATTCTACTAAGCCTTCACCTAGCCCTTTTATTTATGTATGTATGTATGTATGTATTTATTTTTGGCTGTGTTGGGTCTTCGTTTCTGTGCGAGGGCTTTCTCTAGTTGCGGCGAGCGGGGGCCACTCTAAATCGCGGTGCGCGGGCCTCTCACTATCGCGGCCTCTCTTGTTGCGGAGCACAGGCTCCAGACGTGCAGGCTCAGTAGTTGTGGCTCACGGGCCTAGTTGCTCCGCGGCATGTGGGATCCTCCCAGACCAGGGCTCGAACCTGTGTCCCCTGCACTGGCAGGCAGATTCTCAACCACTGCGCCACCAGGGAAGCCCCACCTAGTCCTTTTATAGAGAAGATTGTGTGAAATCACTTCTATCCTGCCCTTTACCTGTTCTCAGGAGGCTTACCCTGGAAACCCTCTCTAGAGGGGGCACCTCTGATGCGTGCTGTCCCTTTTCCATCAGTCTTAAACCTTAACAGTGTGATTAGTTTTATCTAACAGATGCCTCTCCTCCTCCCGCCAGATGGAGTCCGACTTCCTGAGTTCTTATTTATAGCTGCTAACCATGCATCTCCTCTCCTTTATTTAGGATCTTTTCGCATTTTAATTTATTCCAACATTCTGATTTTTCCTGCAATGCTTTCTGACTTAGGGTTGCTTATACAGATATGTAAATGAGATAAAGCCATGTAAAACACTCAGCACTGTGCTTGCACAGTCAGGAAGTGTTGGCTTTTTGTTGTAATTGTCAATAATATTATTATCAGAATATGGAAGGTGCGACTTACCAAGTGTAATCGTCAGGTTTTATTACATGCCATAATTTTAATAGGCACTGGACAGACACTTGTGATGAGGAACCTGCACGGATGGTTCGTTGACAGGTTTGCCTTTCTTCTTCCACCTTTAAGCCAAATGTTCATGCTTCATTAGCCGGCATTTAATCAGTGTGTCAGGATATAAGTTATGGGACATTTTTCTCCAGTAGAATTTTCATGTGAAGTAATAGGAAAAAAACGAGACTCATTATTCCTGAGCAGGTGATTTTCTTCTTGTTAATCAAATTGATTCTTCCTGGTGCCTGTGTGTACTGAGCGGACCATCTCATTAAGCGTTTTGAATTGATTCACTTGCACTTTCTGTTCAGAGATCCCGGAATTTCACCCCAGGGCCTATTGTCCTGGGATTCTTCAAAAAGATCTCATCATTCTGGTTTCCAAGATAAATTATTTGGTTTGGTCACATATTCAGGGCTCTGGCTGTAGCCTTACCTTGGGGAGATGGGATCAGCCAGCCCACTGAGCTGCCTGGAAAGGCCCAGCAAGCACCTCGAGGGACTGTGCACACAGCACTGCACCCTCTGTGCACTGGCACCGCGCTGCCCCCAGTATACACCAGCACTGCCCCCAGTATACACCAGCACTGCACTGTCAGTGCACTGCACCCGATACACACGGGCACTGCACCTGAGCACCCAGAACAGGGCTGATCCTGGCAGGCCTTCCAGGCCGACTTTACATTGCAGAGGAAAACTGAAAGGTGGTCCTTCTAGGAATTACCTTTGTGCCTCAGTCAGGCGTGTGAAGAAGCGATGCTGGCCTGGGAGTAAGTCATTTGCATCTCTCCTGTTCGGGCTGACGTACCCTTGACACGCTCCCCCAGATGACTTGTCTTTCTGTCCACTTTGCCTCTAGGCGACCTTTACGGGGCCATCGGCTCTCCGGTGCGACTGACCCGCACGGTGGTGCTGGGGAAGCAGAAGGACCTGGTGCAGCGCATACTGTACGTGCTGACCTACTTCCTGCGGTGCTCGGAGCTGCAGGAGAACCAGCTGACGTGCAGCGGGGCCTGGGGGCCAGACGAGCAGGCGCTGGCGGGGGGCAGCATCATCACGGCCCTGGAGAGGGGCGAGGTGGAGGAGTCCGAGTACGTGGTGGTCACGGTGAGGAGCGAGCCCGCCCTTCTGCCGCCGCACACTGACACCGGAGACCTCTGTCCCCACCTCGCCGGACGAGGAGGCCGGGGGCCGGAGCAGAGCCCCGTTCCCCGCGGCACCCGGAGACCTCGGGGCGCGTCGTGTGGGGACGAGGAGAGTACGGAGGAGGCGACCCGCGGCGGCTCCGCGAGACTCCCCAGCGGCGCAGGTGCGTGCGCGGGGCCGGCCGGCGGGGAGGGGTCGGGAGGGGAGATGCCCAAGAAGCTGCCCGACCGCTCGGCGGCCAGGCCGTGCCCTGAGGGGCGTCCCTGGGAGAAGGTCACCTTCCACATCGGGAGCTCCGTGTCTCCGGACTCGGACTTTGAAAGTCGCACCAAAGCGATGGAGGAGCGGCTGCGGGCCTGCAGGTGTGCGGAGCCAGCGCGCCGACCCCCGGCTGGGCCCGACGCGGCCCGGGAGGCCCGGGACTGGCGGGCTCCGAGGTGCTCCCGGGCCCCCGAGGCATCTGCGGGGGCCCGCGGCGTCAGGACCGGGGCCGCCAAGGAGGCTGCGGAGACGCCCGGCGCACCTGCCGCCCGGGGCGCACCTGTCGACCCCGCGCACGCGCCAGTGAAGCCGTGGGGTCGGGGCGGGGAGAACGCGGACGGGCCTGCGCCGAGCGGGTGCGCGGCCGGAGTGCCGCGCGAGGACGCCGGCTTCAGGCGGGAAGGAGGCCTCCCCAGGAACGAAAGCTCGGACAGCGCCCTCGGCGACAGTGACGACGACCCGTGTGCGCCGGCCTCGCCGGACCTGGGTCCTGGCAGTGACGGTGACAGTGAGCATGACCGGCCCGAAGGGTCGCCGGAGGTGGAGCTGCCGCTGCCCAGGTAAGGCCGGCGGCGGGCCGGGCTGGGGAGATGATGTGCGTCCAGCCGGCACCCACCGGCACCGCTGCTGTGGGCTGCTACAGGGCAGGATTATTCTCTCCAAGCATTAGTGTCCCCAGACCGGCCTGCCCTTCCTCAGCCCAGCTCTGAGCCGGGAGCTGGCGGCGGCTTTGCAGCTTTGGGGACACTGGGGGACGCTAAGGGGCGCGGGGGCAGTGGGGAGCAGGGGTGTCATCTTCCGTCGGCCCCGCGGCAGATCTGTGGCCGCGGACACCGAGCCTGGGAGGTGGTGGGTGACATCCTGCGGGTCTCTCCTGCCTGCCGGTGAGAGCAGCCTGATGCGTCAGGAAAAGCCCCTCTTCCTGAGGCTCCGTCAGTTGAGGTTTGGTGCGTGAAGCAGTAACTAGAGATGCCTGCTGGCCTTTCGCTGTCCTGCCTGCACCCTGAGCAGGTGTGCCGAGTTCCTCAAGCCAGGCTTCGCCAGGATCCCCTCGGCACGCTCAGACTCCACCTTTCCTCTCTCCACACGGTGGCTGGAGGATGCTCTGTGTGAGGTGCAGGCCCAGGCACGCAGCCAGCCGTCAGAATACTCAGTTTTTCCTGCCCTTCCCCGTTAGGAAAACTCCTTTTTCCCTTCAACTCCCTTTTCCTGCACCACTGACCCACTTCCTGGAGGACTTGTGATCCGAACCACCCCGAATCTGTTTTTCTCACCTGTGCCACTGGGGCTTTGTTTCAGCTGCAGTGCAAGAAGGGAGCGCGTTTTCGCTGTGGGTTCTGATGGCCGATATCATCTTAGGTCTCAGAGCGTCAGCACCCCGAACGTGAGAAACTTCGGCCGCTCCCTCCTGGCGGGTTACTGCCCCACGTACATGCCAGACCTGGTGCTTCACGGGACCGGCAGCGATGAGAAGCTGAAGCAGTGCCTGGCCGCCGACCTGGTCCACACGGTCCAGGTAAGCGATGCCAGCTGGTCGCCTCGGGCTGCTGACCAGGGCGGGGGGGCGGCCAGGGGTGTGCCTGGCAACAGGTGCGATCGAGGGATTGTCGCTGGAGATGCGGGCAGGGTTGCAGGAACCGGCGAGGCTGGTGAGCCACCCGGGGATTAGCAACAGCTGGAGGCTGTGAGCACACCGGGCGGGCAGCAGTGGGGGAGGCGGTGGGGGCCCGCCTGGCTGCAGGAGCACGGCAGGGGCGGGGACCTCACCTCGCTCTCCTCCAGCGTCTGAGCTCTCTCGGTGCCCCCCGTTGGCTGAGCCCAGCCAGAAGCCACAGAGCAAGGTCGTAGCTGATGCAGACGCGGTCCCAGGGCCCACAGAGGTCACCTCCCGAGCCACCCGAGTGAAGGGTGGGGCTGGGGGCGGGTGGGTGGAGCAGACAGAGCAGTCAGCACAGATGGTGACAACTGTGTGCCTTCACGGGGAGGGCCGAAAGGATGTCACATATGGTTTGCCTCTTAGCTGCTCCTTGCAAGATCCTAACAGTAATTTATTTTAACTGATGTGTCATTAAGTTCGCTTTGATGGCTGCATGAGAATGACTGTGTAGAGATTAACAAGTCTTCCTGCAAGATTTTCTTGTGGCTGCTGCTAAGCGCTTCTCCGCTCTCTGCTGCGCGACAGGAACTGAGCGGCGATGGAAATGCTGTCAATCTGACAGGCCTGTTTTCAGTTGAGCTGCTCTTGGACAGATGTGCAAAAATAGCTGTTTTGCATTGGAAACATACTGTATCTTGTGCAATAGGGAAAGTTCTCAGCGCATTAGGAAAATTGGAACTTGGCTAGCTGCCTTCCTCCTCGCCCAGCAAATCCTTTTGGAGAGGTGGACAGACGGCAGTGCGTGCCGCCTTTGACCTTGAGCTTCTCCTCTGTGAAGACCAAACGTCCATCAGGCACAGGCCAGGCAGGCTGGAGGTGTTGCTGTGAAATGGGAAGAAAAGCCCGGTGGTGAAGCAGATGCGCTCACCCCCCTGAACGGGGAGGGAGGGAGATGGGGAGAGGGCGGCCTGAGGCTGCGGGCCCGCCCGGTGTGGTCGTTGGTACCACGATCCTGACCCGCCCTGCTTTGTGCTTGGCTACCACCCTCCCCAGGCTGGCCCTGGAAGGAAGCAGTGCCGTTAATATTCTGTCTTCGTAGCCGTCAAGAGCACTGTGTCCTTGCCTGTCACCTCAGAGGCCCGCACGTTGGTGACCTCAGAGAAATATGTTCAGTGCCTGCCCCGCTGTGGACACGCATCTATCGACTGATAGCCCGTCTTGCCCTTATTATCTGCAAAACCATACATGACACTTTTTGTATGTTCCACAGGCTGACAAGTTCAGAGGTTTGTGTATTAGGTTTCCATGGTGACCATCTAGCGCTATAATTCTTACATTTAAGAAAACAAAATCCTGTTTCCTCTGTTTGTAACTCTTAAAGACTTGTCATCTCTCATCTTCTCTTCCTTGCAGTAGTGTTTTCACACTGCAGCTGTTCTCACCTCTGTAGACTATGCAGTCAGCCTGAGAGATGGAAAGTCGCTGCCCATAAAAACCTGTATTGTGTCAGATGGTGGGAACACGCCCCGTGCAGCCGGCTTGGGTGTTAAGAGGAAACTGTGAAGGGGCATAAACTGTGTTCAGAAGTGTACTGCATTCAGGATGTGTCCGGCTAGCATTAGCAGAGTTCTCGTGTCACTTCGTCACGTTCGTCTTAATGGATTTGGCTTTTGAAGTAAGCGTTCCATTTAAACTGCTTCTCAGACTGGGGCTCTGCTCTGTGGCAGAGCTTAAATAAAAATTGCCGTTGACGAATATTTGTGGAAAAGTAAATTAGGAGGGTGGGGGGGGCGTTATATTGAATTTACTGCCCCTAAAGCCTAGTAATTATTTAAATTCTTGAGTGTGTTATCAGAGGAAGACACAAAGGCCCAAGAACAAGTACATGAGCCGAGTCAGGGCTGAAATAACAGCTTGCTGAGGAAGAGGGGCTCGGGACACATTGCTTTACTGTAATTTGCTTTCGAAAACCTGTTTTTCGGACGTTAATAATTTCTAGTGTTCATGCCAGACTTCATCCAGCTTTGAGATTCATAATTGTTTTTGGAGAAGGAATTTTAGTAACTGTTTAAAAGCAGTTGATCTACATTGCTGATCTGCTCTCTAGGCCTGTGCACGATTGGATTGTAACATCTGTCTTACGTAAATGCGTCCTTGTGCAGCGTCGGTGGACCAGCTTGTGGAGATTCTTCTCTCACTGAGGCATTGCATCTGGAGCTTCCGATACTAAGAGTTTCTTTTTGTGCATTTCCTTATCCTAGTCTCTTATGAAAGGAAGCTGTATCAACTTTATTTCACTCATTTTGATTTTTATTACTGGCTTCCACGTGGTAAGGTTCTGATGGTCTTTAAATATTTAAACACGTGTTCTTGTTTAATCCACATACTACCTCTGTTCCGTCACTGGAACTGTTTCTTTGCCTTCTAACATAAAGATTACACAGCTGCCTTCAATTAGGCTGAAGTCGTATTTAGTTTCATTCTTTTCCTGCCGCATCTAAATGCGAATTCTTTCTTCTGTTTTCCTTTTGGCTTTAAATGGTGAGGTAGGAGAGAGAGGGTGAGAGAGCCAGCTTCACTCTGCACCTGTGACTCTCAAGGAGCTTTTTCTCTCTTCTTTTCTCATGTGTCTTGTCCGCCTGCGGGTACTGCTGATGGGGGCTGGGGCAGGTATTACGTTACGGGGCAGTGGAGGTGGTGGAGGAGACCGACTTGACACTGACGCTTTGGTGTTACCACTTGTTCGCTGGTCGTCAGTTAAATCCATTGGCTTCGCTAAGCCTCAGAAAAATGTATTTAGAGGAACAGATAAAACGTAACCCAGCAGTTAAGAGTTTGGCTTCTAAAGGCAGGCAAACCTGAGATTGACCCGTGGTTCACCCCTCGTGGCTTCGTGGCCTGGCGCAGGATTCTTTAATCGTCTAAGCATCAGTTTCATTTTCTAGAAAATGACAGCAGTTAGAGGTCTGCTTGAAGACTGTGAGATGATGCACATCCAGTGTTGAACACAGCGTCCACTGAACGCCCGACAGACGATAGCTGTTACAATGACACCCGTGCACGCGCTTTGTAAATGAGTTTCCCAAGATGCTCCTGCTGGGGGTGGTGGAACAGAAGCGGGACACATTCATTCAACGCTAACGGCGGCTGCTTTCCCTCCCCTGGTGGCTTGGCGAGGAGCGGCCAGGCCGCTCCAGCTCTGTAGGGTCGGGTCATCGAGACCAAGATTAACATCATGCATTAGTGTTTCTTTTAACAAAAACTGTGCTCCAGGGCTCTGGGCGTCTTCAGAATGCTCTGTGAAACGAGGCACCGGCTGGATACGGCAGCCTCTTCCGTTTCTTTTTAAGAGTAGCAACAGACTGCAGAAACATGCAGAAATCAGCAGCGCAGCAGAGCAGCTCTGCCGACGGCTTGGCTGGGACGCGTGCCGTGAGCACCTGATTGCCCGTGCAGCACAGTCAGCCAGGGAGCCGACGCAAGGACAGCGAGTCACAGCGACCGAAGGGCATCACTTTAGCAACGCGGGCAGCGCTGGGGTGGCCGGAGTCAGCAGCAGCCTTAGGTCCGTAGCGCTGTGGGGCAGACCTGCTGGTGAGACGGAACACGTCCCGGCACGAGGTGGCGTGCACAGCAGGGCGCGGGCCTTCAGCACCGTCTGGCTCTTGGGGGCTGTATGTGTGGATGCACCTGTATCCCTGGGTTACGCCGTTAAAACGCGTTTCTGACCGCAGATGGGGGTTTTAAAAATATCTGAAAAAACTACCAATCTCTGGGTATCGCCGACCCCGGTCTGAGATCTTGGTGACCCCTCTCCTCCTAAGCTGCCCTCCACCTTCCAGCCTTGCACGTGGCCACGCAGGGCTCCTTCTCAAACGTGGCTTCTGTCGGTCACTCTTCTGCTCTCACAGGGGCCTGTTTCTTTAGAGTGAAATCTAGGCTCCTTGGCTGGAAGTGCCCCCTATATGTGTTTCAGACACATACGCACACGTGCAGCCCTGCTCTCCCGTGCGGCTCGGTCACACCATGCGCCAGCCTGTAACGGCCCGCCCTCTCTCTCACCTCCTTGCCACGTGCGTTGCTCCCTCTGCCTCAGGCGCTGTTGAAGCAGCCCCAGTGCCTTTTGCAGGCCCCGTCCCAACATTGCCCCTTCTCTGAACCTGCCCCAGGCCCTTTGCACGCGGTGCTTGGATATGCCTCCAGCATCTTCCTTCCACCAGGCCTGCGGGCGTCTCTCCGTCCAGCGCCTGGCCCGGTGCCCAGGGACGCTGCACGGTCCCCCTGCGCTGGGCGGAGGAGCGTGTGTTCCTGCAGATGAAGCTGTGCCCCTGAGCGTGACCCTCCTTCTAAAGTAGAGAGACGCGGCGGAGAGTCTGCCTTTAAGACATAAAGGGGAAGAGTTCTCTGGACATGCCGCCTGGGGCCCTTTGTGTTCTTTTTCTTTACCTAAAGGAGAATAAAATGCTTATTATATGTCTCAAAGCCATCATTTCTCTTGCATCTTGTAAATATCAGGCGCATGGCTAATTTTATGTTTTCCCCAATTTTTTTCATTACATGCAAAATATTTGGACGTCTCTGCCATTCTCTGCAGAGAATCTATGTACCAGCCTTCTTACGTTGTATTTTGGCGTCATGCACATCCTCCCATAACTGTTCTGATGACCCTTTTTGACCTTGAGCACCGCTCCTCGACTTTAAACTCTTTCCTTCCTCAGCATGTGACCGTCCTGACGTTTAAGGCATCCCCGAGGCTGCGCCCTGTGTCCACAAGTCCGCAGGCACAGACACACAGAAGGTCAGGGGTTTCCTCTGGACCCTGCCCCCCCGCCGGACCCTCCCCGCTCCCGCTGCCCCAGGTCCTGACGTCCTCACCTCCCAGGACCCCTCAACAGTGCCCGTGGTCCAGAATGATCGATTCGCTCTCCTTCTCTACCTTATCACAACTCGGAAGCCTTTAGAGACCGACATGGAGCCTGTTTCCGAGAGACACATACAGCACATGAAACAAAACAGCTCCAACACGATGGGCTCGTGGTCAGGGTGAGGGAGAGTGACCAGTCCAGGCAGGGGCGTTAGCCCTCCTCCAACAGTCCAGAGTAACTGTTGAGTAGGTATGTTTAAGATGGTTACGGTGATAAAAGAAGGAATTGGAATCTTTAAAAAGACCGTCTGTTATGACACACGACTATTCAGATTTGTAAAAGAGCTGAAGAGAGATGCTAAAGTGGAAAAATGCAGTCATGGAAATTAAAACTCGGGGGTGGGTTAAAGAGCAGAGCAGATTAAATACAGCCAGAGAGGATTAGCGTTTGTGAAAGAGTGACTAGATGCAGAACTACCGCTTTGACTGTAGCTCAGAGACAGAGGCGCGTGAAAAAATGTGGAAGAGCAAGTAAGAGACCTGGAGGCTTGAGTGAGAAGGTTCTGTCGCGCATACAGAAGGCGGGAAAGAGAAACAGCCTTTGAAGGAAGAACAGCTGCGATCTTTCAGATGAAGTGAGCCCACTGACTCCCAAGTAGGGTAGATATAAACAAACCCTCGCTGAGCGGCAGGACATCAAAGACAAAGGACCCTTGTCAACAGCCAGAGAGGAGGCATGGCCCCTGTCCTTCAGGAGGTTGAACTCCAACAGGTGATTAAAGACATAAGCAGTGAAAGCAGAGCCCACAGCGTGGGGGGAGGGGGGGGCAGGGAGGCACGGGACAGCCTGGGGGCTTCCTGGAGGAGGTGACGTCTACAGTGGGGATGAGCGGAGAGAGGGCGAGGGGGCCGGGCTCCCCCAGGGGCTACAGACTAACCACAGGCGGAGCCAGCTCTGCCGCCACGGGAGCTTCTGTCTGTCTGTCTGTCTCTGTAACTGCTGTCGGGAGAGCCTGCATGCTGAGCATTTAGTGTTTAGTATCCTGGATGACTTTGTAGGCTGGAGGAAGTGTTGGAGAACGGCGAGTGGTAATCAGGTTCCTGTTCTCTGCGTGGATGTGAGACTGAAGGTTTTTAATAAAAACTGGCCAGCCATCCACACGTGTCTGCGTCCTGTAGGCGCCCTCGGCCGCCCGGAAGTGGGTGGACTGGCTAAGGACTGGCTCGGGTCGCTTAAGTCCTCGGTTCCAAGGACATGGAGGGGGATTGGCCCCTACGGAGGTAGAAGAATAAACGGGATCCGATGACGTTTAACCAAGAGCAGGTGCTGAGACTGTGGCTCTCAGGGCACTGATCGTCCATTTCCTCTCTGTGAGCAACCCAAGGCTTGACTTGAAGCCACGTAAGAGCTGCTGTTGTTAAGTCGTGGGGCTGTAACATAACGGGGGGGGGGATTTCTTTGAAAGGTGTTTTGTCATGTCGCGTTCTCTGACTCAAGTTCAGTTTAATAAAGTTGTAGAACTTGACAGAAATATCTTCTAGGAAGTGATGAGCAAATTGACACTCAGATGATACCCAAGAATCGCATGTTTTATAATTCAGAATGTTTCAGAGAAAAAGAAACAGAGAGGTTCTTCCCATTACCTGAGTCGTAAATCACCTGCTCCCTTTGTGTGTGAAACAGGCCACCCGGTGGCTCGTCCTGGTTGCTCAATCTGCACTGCTGTCATCAGTGAGCAGATTGTAGAGCTGGCTGTGAGTACCGGCGTCCGTCTGCACACCTGTTACCTGTGAGCCACATGTGGGCTGGCATCTTTGAGGATTCACGAAGGATCGGCTTATTTTTTTAATTAATTTATTTTTATTTTTGGCTGCGTTGGGTCTTCGTTGCTGCACATGGGCCATGGGCGCATGGGCTTTCTCTAGTTGCGGCAAGCGGGGGCTACTCTTTGTTGCGGTGTGCGGGCTTCTCACTGCAGCGGCTTCTCTAGTTGCGGAGCACGGGCTCTAGGCACGCGGGCTTCAGTAGTTGTGGCACGTGGGCTCAGTAGTTGTGGCTCGTGGGCTCTAGAGCTCAGGCTTAGTAGTTGTGGCGCACTGGCTTCATTGCTCTTTGGCACGTGGGATCTTCCTGAGGACTCGAACCCATGTCCCCTGCATTGGCAGGTGGGTTCTTAACCACTGCGCCACCAGGGAAGTCCCAAAGGGACTTTTAGAGTATGTATTGGGCAATACCAGCAGCATAAAGATGGGAAGTTTCTTAGCAAAGTCATAATAGAGGTGACCGTGTTTTCTCCTCTTGTCATTATGTTGCAAGTGTCATTCCCAGTTGTTGCAATCTTGTCTTCCGAGGGATTTCCACCCTGACAAGCTCCTAGGGTTTCAAAGTAGAGGGCTTGGCAGGCTCATTGAGCTACAAGTCAGAAGCACTTGAATGAGTTCCTAGATTCTCTTTCTGACGTGCCAAGATACTTCATGAGCTCTTGTACTTCTTGTCCTCACGTTCCTCTCTATAGAGCAGGACTGCATCCTGTGTACTCATGGCAAGAAAGGTTTGATGAACTCATCAGTAGTTGAAGGAAGCATACATGGGAGCTGGTACTTTCCTACTCTTGGGTTAGAAATAGGTAACTACCACCTAGTCAAAAAATGGGCAGAAGACCTAAATAGACATCTCTCCAAAGAAGACATACGGATGGCCAAGAAGCACATGAAAAGATGCTTAACATCACTAATTATTAGAGAAATGCAAATCAGAATTACAATGAGGTATCATCTCACACTGGTCAGAATGGTCATCATCAAAAAGTCTACAAATAATAAATGCTGGAGAGGGTGTGGAGAAAAGGCAACCCTCCTACACTGGTGGTGGGAATGTAAATTGATGCAGCCACTATGGAGAACAGTATGGAGGTTCCTTAAAAATCTAAAAATAGAACTACCATATGATCCAGCAATCCCACTCCTGGGACTATACCTGGAGAAAAACAATTTGAAAAGATACATGCACCCCAATGTTCATTGCAGCACCATTTACAATAGGCAAGACATGGGGCAACCTAAATGTCCATCGACAAAGGAATGGACAAAGAAGATGTGGTACATGTATACAGTGGAATATTACTCAGCCATAAAAAGGAACGAATTAGTGCCATTTGCAGCAACGTGGACGGACCTAGAGATTATCATGCAAAGTGAAGTAAGTCAGGCAGAGAAATACCATATGATATCATATATGTGGAATCTAAAAAAATGGTACAGATGAACTTATTTACAAAATAGAAATAGACTCACAGACATAGAGAACAAACTTATGGTTACCAAAGGGAAGGGGAGAGGGATAAATTAGGAGTTTGGGATTAAAATATACACACTACTGTATATAAGATAGATGGGCAACAAGGACCTACTGTATAGCACAGGGAACTATATTCAAGATCTTGTAATAACCTATAATGGGAGAGAATGTAAAAAATATATATATATTTGTATATATATATGTATAAATGGGTCAATTTACTGTATACCTGAAACTAGTGCAACATTGTAAATCAGGTATATTTCAATAAAAATTTTTAAAAAGGAAAAAGGTAACCATGTGAAGTGTTAGTCATTTAAGTGCAATACGTGGAAAAGAAGTATGTTAGTAGTTGTGTGGATGACTTAATAGGAACTGGATTGAATCGAAAAATAAAGAAATAGAGAAGTGTTCAACAGAGCCGGCATGCGCTAGATACTTAGCACATGCCTTGCCTTTTGTTTTGCTCATTTCCGAGACTATGGAAGAAAAATGTGATTTCTCTCCTTGAGTTACTTATGAAATCACTGAGTAGACAAACAGATGCGAAATCCAGAGCAAGTTAAGACCGTGTGATTTAATGCCAGAGAGTGGACGCGGGGAGTCCTGTTGAGGGGTGCAGGGGCGTGAGGACCCAGGCTGGGCCCCTGAAGAACTGGAAGACTTAGCAGGCAGCCCGGAAGATATTCTGGGCACAGCCCGAGTAACAGGTGGGCGACCTGCCTGCCCAGAGCAGGGAGTTCTTCTGAGGGCGCCCTGGAGGGGAGCGTGTGCACGTGCCGGTGGGCCCAGACGGGAGCTTCCAGGATGGAAAGAGACAAGTCTGAGCCTGGGCGTTGGGGTGTCTGTGCTGGAGTAGGGTTCTGGGTTGGTGAGGGAAGTGGTGCTGCGAGGGTTTGGGGGACGTGGTTACATGGAGGTGGTGGTGTAGGGAAGCAGCAGGAGGCCCCCGACAAGCGGTGGGCGCTGCACTTCGTGTTCCACGCTCATTTTTCTCACAGAAACTCTCAACCAAGTACGATCACACTTTGCAGACGTAGACCCTGAGGCCCCAGGACTAGTAAGTGATGGAGGTGACAGTTAAGCCCAGTCGTGTCCAACTTCGGAGCCTTGGCTCCTTGGTGAAATATCAGATCCAAGCTCTAAGGATGGAGCTGGAGGGATTGGGCTTCTAGTAGGTGTTTGAATCATTCAGTCTTAACGTTTTACAGCATTTGGTAAAGTACTTAATTTCTCAAAAGCACTGCGCCATGTATGTTGTTGCTGATAAGTGTCTGTATTTGTGTGTACCCTGGTGTGTACGTGAAGTTGATAAAATCATGAACTTAAGAGACCCGCCTGACAGATTTCACTGTTAATTACTTCTACAGTTAAGATATGGCTCATAAGGAAAAGTAATAAGAAGCATCATGTAATTCAGTGTTTCCTTTGTTTATTGTGGTTCTCTATATGCCTTAAATTGCCTTTGGACCCCTGGTGGCCCAGTGGTTAAGAATCCGCCTGCCAATGCAGGGGACACGGGTTCGAGCCCCGGTCCGGGAAGATCCCACATGCCGCGGAGCAACTAGGCCCGTGCGCCATGGCCGCTAAGCCTGCGCTCTAGAGCCCGTGAGCCACAACTGCTGAGCCCACATGCCACAACTACTGAAGCCCACACGCCTAGAGCCCGTGCTTCGCAACAAGAGAAGCCACCACAGTGAGAAGCCCGCGCACCGCAACAAAGAGTAGCCCCCGCTCGCCACAACTAGAGAAAGCCCACGTGCAGCAACGAAGACCCAATGCAGCCAAAAGTAAAAATAAAATAAATAAATTTATTTTTAAAAGTAGAGCCATTTCTAAGAGGAATTTTCCATTGAATACCAGGCAGGGCGGAGGGCGTGTGTGGGTGAGTGTTCCTTTGATAATCCAGGCATGGTCTTCTGGATCATGGAGTTCTTTAAATTCTAAAAGCTTAGACATGCCACACCATGATACGGTCAGCTGCACACATATATTCTTTTTCATACTCGCGTCCATTGTGGTTTGTCACAGGATACTGAGTTTCGTGCCCTGTGTAATTCCTTTTTAAGGTGCGCCCCTGACAGCTCTCCGTGGTTTCTGTGTCCCTGGAGCCTGCACACGTGGGGGCACCATGCTGTGTTCGGGCTGCACGTGCTTCCCTGCCCTGTCACCGCTGTGCTTGACCTGGTCCATCTTAAGTTTGTCCCCTTTCTTGAGGGCCTGGTCCTGGGCTAGGAGCTGAGAGTCCAGGGAGAGAAGAGTCAGCCCCTCCTTCAGGGGATGGGCTCTGGACCTCCTGTCCGTTTGTCCCAACCTTCAGACCGAGCCTTCCTGTGTGCTAGGTCTGCGCTCAGGTTGCCACCAGTGATTTAAAAATGGCTTACGCTCACTTCCTTTCTTTACAGTTCTCTGACCCATTTCGTTCTTCCTCGTAAGATACCTGAGCCAACCCCTCTGTCCCTCCTCTGCTGTTACTACCCCTGGGTCTGCAGCCTCCTGGGCTCACTGGGACCTGGGCAGCCTTCCACGCATCGCCTCCCCAGTGAGCCTCGCTGCCCTCGTGCCAGCGGCTCACTTCCGAAGGCGGAGCTCTGTGTGTGGTTACGGGGCCCCATAAGCTGCTGTCTGTGTGCTTTCCTCGGGTCCACATACTGCTCCCTTCCCTGTCACGATGCTGGGGAAATCATTTAGGAAATTGTGCTGAGTTGGAAACTAGGGCCCAAATTATCTACTGCAAACAGTCCAACAAAAGCTAGATTTTTACCCCAACCCTTCTCAGCCTCCTGGCCCCCTGCTCACAGGGAAATCTCAGGGGAGGCGCATCTGATTGGCCTGGCTTGGGTCCTTTTACCACACCTTGCTAGAGGGAGGTGAGTGAAATCCGGGTGAAAGGGGATTGGCATGCATTCCACTCACCATACGTACGTTGGCCTCTGGTCTTTAATGATTATATATATACTTTCGGAACGTAAGTCCCTTGAAGAAAAGGTCTCACTATAGATCCGTTGTGTGCTATAGCCAGCACACTGTGAATTTCTGATAAATGCAAAGCATTGAAGGAACTTGAGCTCAAAATAAAAATCTTTTAAATTTCCAAATTTCCATTTCCTTTGCTCATAAGGACCAGGTACACCGATGGCAAGTCATCATCCTCTTGCTGTGAATTTATGACATACGGATTGAGCAAGGACTTGCAAGAACTTGTAAAGGGAAGTCATTGCAGCCCGGTCTTTACTTTCTGCTTTGGAGAGTGTGCGAGAAGGGTAGGACTGGGGGGTCACAAAAACCTGTGGGTGAGAGTGGGAATTTAGGGTCGTTGTGTGTGTGAGCATTTCGACTGTTTGGTAGCAAGTCTTAAAGAATGAGAGCCATCCTCGGGAAACTGGGCTTCATTCATTCAGGAATCTGCTTCGCCATGTTCTTTATTTCTCACGCTTAACCTGTGCTTAAATAAATGTTGGGCCGCTAGACTTCGCCTGATTTGCTATTCTTTTCAATGGGAAAAATATTCTAAAACGTGAAAGTTTCCATCCTGGATATAGTTGAGGAAAAAAATGTTGGTCTCACCAAAGTTCTCATTCAGTCTCTTCCCCATCTGTGACAAAGAACACAAAGACTGAGTGGAAAAGCCCCAAACGAGGGAGCCAGATCGCCTGGTGAAAGGACAGCGTGACAGCAAACATCTGGGTTTCTACCATCGGCCTTCCCACTACTAGTGTTAGGTCTCAAAAATCTCGGGTCTCGGTCACCCGAGACAAGGTCATGTACCTGTGTGGGTTCTTTGCTGCAAGCGGCAGAAACCGACTCTTGTTAATTTAGCCGGAAGGGACTTCACTGGAGGGATGTTAGGGGTTCTTAGAAATGGTCAGGAGACCGAAGAACTAGGGTTGGGGCCGGCAGGAAACGAGGCACCTGTGGAAGTGCAGGAACCAAGAATCGCTGTGGGTATTCGTGGCGGCTTCTGTCGAGCAGGAGTGCGGTGACCCCAGCTGCTCCCGGCCTCCTGGCCGCCTGCTCCAGGCAGGCGGCCGGGAGGGAGAGTCTCACTGACCCAGCTTGGGCCCTGTTCCCACCCTGTGACGCAGGGAGGGGCCTCCAGGATTTTCCTGGGAAAGGTCCTTCTCCAGAGGGGAATCAGGACGAACCTAGCGCGAGGAACTTTGGCCCAGCAGCCAAAGCAGCGAAGGGCCACCACAGGGCAGCGGAAGGAGCTGCGTGACAGGAGGAGGCCACGCCCGCCGTGCCTTCAGTGACAGGCTCAGAAAGGTGGGCTCGCGGACGCCGGCTTCGAGGCGCGTTGCGTCTGTCTCCGGCTCACTGCATACCTGCCCACCCCCTCCTCTCTCCTAGTTTGGGGCTGGAGGGCAGTCCTGTTGTGCCCTTGATTTGCACACGTGTGGGATCCTGAACACGTGTGTCAGAGGAGCTGGTGGTGAAGCAGTTATACTGTGATCAGTTTTGAGAAATTCAGTGTTTTAGGCCGTTTTTCTTTTTTTAATTAAGTTTTTGGGAGTATAGTTGATTTACAGTGTTGTGTTAGTTTCTGCTGTGCAGCAAAGTGAATCAGTTATACGTACATAGATCCAATCTTTCTTAGATTCTTTTCCCATACAGGTCATTACAGAGCATTGAATAGAGTTCCCTGTGCTGTAGGTACTTATTAGTTATGTTTTATATGTAGCAGTGTGTATATGTACCCCAATCTCCCAATGTATCCCTCCCCCCTCCCCCCCCCCGCCGTAACCATAAGTTTGTTTTCTACATCTGTGACTCTATTTCTGTTTTGTAAATAGGTTCATTTGTACCGTTTTTTTCTATTCCACATATAAGCGATATCATACAATATTTGTCTTTCTCTCTCTGACTTACTTCACTCTGTATGACAATCTCTGGGTCCATCCATGTTTCTGAAAATGGCATTATTTCATTCTTTTTTTATGGCTGAGTAATATTCCATTGTATATATGTACCACATCTTCTTTATTCATTCCTCTGTCGATGGACACTTAGGTTGCTTCCATGTCCTGGCTATTGTAAATAGTGCTGCAGTGAACATCAAGGTGCATGCATCCTTTCGAATTATGGTTTTCTCTGGATATATGCCCAAGAGTGGGATTGCTGGGTCATATGGTAGCTCTGTTTTTAGTCTTTTAAGGAACCGCTATACTGTTCTCCATAGTGGTTGTACCAGTTTACATTCCCACCAACAGTGCAGCAGGGTTCCCTTTCCTCCACACCCTCTCCAGTGTTTATCGTTTGTAGACTTTTTAATGATGGCCATTCTGACCGGTGTGAGGTGATACCTCATTGTAATCTTGACTTGCATTTCTCTAATAATTAGTGATGCTGAGCGTCTTTTCACGTGCCTCTTGTAGGCCGTTTTCCTGGACTGCGTTCGTGTTCGCCCTGTTTGCCCCGTGGCACATTTCCTATGTGCTCCGTCCGTCACTGCCCGGTTACTGAGGATTTGGGATTTGAAGTATGTTCATCGGTAGCCACACTTGTGTCTTTTGGCCTCATCTTGATACACAGCTCTCTAGCCCCGTCTGATTTTGGTTGTCCTGGAGTTGGTTTATGCACGTAGCTCACGGTTTCTGAATAAATATTGCCTCGTGATTAAAGCTATACCTTTCAGGGACTGTTAAGTTACCCTGCCAAACCTTGTGATGGGAAGAATGGCAGGAGACTCCTACACCTTTTTCTGACCGTCTCCACGTTAAAAGGAGAGTGCAGAGACTTCCCTGGCGGTCCAGTAATTAAGACTCCACGCTTCCACTGCAGGGGGCCCGGGTTCCATCCCAGTTCAGGGAGCTAGGATCCCACAAGACTCGTGGGAAAAAAAGAAATAAATAAAAACAAAAAGCATAAAAGGAGAGTGCAGTCTTCCAGAAGGAAACGGGCTTTAATGTCCTGGGATGTAGGGAGATCACAGGCCTTTTTGCTTACCTCTGCATGTTTGATGACGCTTATAGTGTGCCCCCTGGGCGCAGGAAGGAAATGACTGGGTGCAGTTTTGTCAAGTTAACATTTAAACAACTATGGGATGACACCCCAGCTCGGGTCCCTGTAGGGCTCGGGGCTCCCGCCATCACCTCTGCCCCTGAGTCTGACGCCGCACAGAAAATTCTGGACGTTCCGATGTCACCGGAAGCATGGTGAAGAGTTGACCCCGTGTGTGTCTGTCCCGCAGCACCCCGTGCTCGATGAGCCCATCGCTGAGGCCGTGTGCATCATTGCAGACACGGACAAGTGGAGCGTCCAGGTGGCCACGAGTCAGAGGAAGGCGGTAGACAGCACAAAACTCGGCCAGGACGTCCTGGTCTCAAGCCAGGTGTCCAGCTTGCTTCAGTCCATCCTCCAGCTTTACAGGCTTCACCTCCCCGCCGACTTTGTAAGTATCGTTCTCAGACCATCAGAGAAATGAGCTAAAAAAGCATTTTCCGCAGCATCGTGGTTAGAAAGTCACGAATTCCCGTGTATTGATTTTAGTCTAACTGGATGTTAGCATCAGTGAAAACAGAGCGTGTGACACAAAACCAGCACACGGGCTGGATTCAGTAGCAATAGTCCTTCTGGAGACAGCACAGAGTGACACGGTCCTTTTGAACAAGTTACGTGGAGAAACAGGTAAGGTATGGGGGCAGGGATCTAGCATAAAGGGAAATTTAAAATCCTCCTTTGGGGGACTGATTGGTTTTCCCGTCCTCAGGTCAAATACAAGCCAGCCAGCTTCCGAAGGGACTAGTTCCATCTGTTCAGAGACCATCCTCCCAAAGTTGTTATGGATAAATAGAATATCGTTCGTGTAAACACTTGAAATGCTGAAGCACCATAGCCATAGGGGATGGTGTCAACTGTTCCTTTTCGAATGGGATTTTCAAATCACTTTGATAACGTTACATTAAGTACAAACAGTAGACAGACCCCCTAAACTCCAAGAAAATGATCAGCAGCTCTCCCTGAGTCCATGGAATAAGATGCAAAACCAATTCCTGTGTGTGTGTGTCTGTGTGTCTGTGTGCAGAGAGATCTAGAGAAAATACATTTAGCAAGGAAGGGAGCAAGGTTTCCAGAGCAGAAGCGCAGCTGAAGGGCACGTACAGGGCAGAGCCCCCGAGTTGGCGGGGCTGCAGCTGGGATGAGCTCACCAGCTTTCTGGACTCCCCCTCCGTCAGCCCCAAACCAAACAGCATCTCCCTTGCAGCCTCCGGCCTCTGCAAAAGATGCAGGGCTATTGACAACCAAGTAGGAGGCTGACTATGAGCCACCTCCCTGGTTGCTCATGGAGGGTTTCCCCTGAGCTCTCGTGACCAGATCTGCAGGTGCACCACACCTCGGAAGGTCAGGACTCCTTTGTCCTTGGAGGAGGTGCTTTGAAACACTGGCTGTCACCTCAGGTGGCAGCACAGCATCACGAGGCGCCACGGGACATCATGGGGGTTGCGTCCGGGCTTTGCCGTTGGTTCGTCGGGCATCTCTTTCTCCTCTGCAAAGTGCAGGTGGTGCCTAGGCAACGGGCACGTGTGAGGATTCTCCAAGTGCTGCTTTCTACTTGTCCAAGCTCAGGCGAGATGAGATGCCCTGGCAGCCAGTGGACAGTGGTGGCCAGTCCGTGGGCTTTCAGTGGCCTGGACTCAGACCCAGGCTTCTCTGCTTCTGAATCGTGTGCCTTGTCGAAGCTGGGGCACAGCAGAACCTATCCTGTCTGGTTATAAAAATTAAGTGAGATAATTCAGGTAGAGCACTTGAAGTAGTGTTGGATGTTACACACACTCAGGAAACGGCTACTATTAGTGTAACTTAGTGAGAACCAGTTGCGTGAACAGTGTTCATGGCTTTAAAGACTGACACCACCTTTTCACTGAAACCTTTATTTGGGCTTTAAACTGTAGGCGCCCTGTTCTCAGGGGTAACACAGAAGACACCACCTGTGGCATGTTACAACCTGATGCTTGTCCTACATTTTTAGGCAGTTTTTCCTTCTAGTAGCAACTTGCATCGTGCTGATTTAGAGACCGAAGTCTGCTTTTCTGTAAGGGAAGAGAGATATTTGATTTTACAGTTTTTTACTGTTATATTTACCAAACTTTTATATTGTATTCTATAATCCATATCTCTTGCTACGTTTGATGTCTTAGTTATCCTAGCAGTAAATTACCACGGTTAATAATTCTTTTTACTTCATTTAGACATAAGTTACATATAACCACTTAATAATATGAATGACCTGACAAAATCAGGATCAAAGAACGTTTCATCTGCAGTTTAAAATTCTCCTTAAGAGTCACTCGAACGAAACACGTGATTAAAGGCCTGTTAGGACCTTCAGTACGAAAAGAGAAAGTAGGTATTTAAAATTTCAGAAGTTAAAGTTGAAGAAATCCATCTCAGAAAGGAGGGAGAGGAATCCCGAAACAGCTCAATTTCATAGTCAGGCTTTGAAAAAGCTTTCTAAGTGCTCTGATTGCAAGCCCCGTGCACATTCCACATGAACCAATGTTCTGTTTACTTCCGCACTGCAACACACAGTTTTCCTGGGGACTATGAAAACACAGTAAATTCACTATTTTAAAACATAAAGGATTCAACGTAATGTCAGTGTTCTTTTTAATATTTTACAACACTCTTACTAAAACTTTGTATTTGCTCCACAAGGAACTGACACTGAACAGGAGACCTTTCCACACTTAACTCTGTTTTCCTGGGGGAACATTTTCCCCCAGGAGAATTGGCGAAATCCTCCTTGCTTTGATTATTACTCTTACTCACTTACCAGTTGTGTTTCGGCCACACAACACGATGCACTTAAGATTTTAAGCCGAGGAAAAATGGAAAAGATTGCATCTCGAATGGATACTTTTTCCATGTCACTGATCAGCCCGGGTGGTCGAGATCAACATTTTCAAGTGCATCTGTTAATCTTTTTACCTTGAAGATAGCAGGCATAATGGTCTAGAAGAAAATCATGTCTGACGGAGTGACCCTTGCCAGCGCCATCAGGTGACTTACTGAGCTGCCTGGATCGGTCTCCCTGCCAAATGCAAAAGCATTTGCCTCTGGTGCAAGACACGAGTGACTGCTGTTCCCTAAAAACGAAGCTGGACACAGTTCCAAGGGTAGAGATGTTCTGAACAAAATTGCCCTTTCTTCATTGTTACTAGAGACCTGGTTAAAATACACTCTTGAGAGCAAAAAAAAAAAAATGGTTCAGAATAACCTTGTTCCGGTCATTCTTCTGGGAATGAATTGCACCAAAATAATCTGAGATATAGGAAAACAACAAGAAAGGTGCTCGTTACAAAATTATGTATAATAACAAAAATGCAGATGGCTATGTGATTTTAGTAATGGTAAATTCACATTCTGAAAAATCAGTCAAAAATTATAAAAGAATTTTTAATAACATGGGAAAAGAAGTATTAGAAAGTTTTTTGAAAGAAATAAGTATACTTATAGAATGATTTTAACTATGTAGAAACAAATACTTTTTTAGAAAGACCAGAAAATATATATGAAGATCTTAACAGTCACTGGAAAAATTAAACTTTATTGTTTTACAAAAACCTATTCTTTTTTTATTTTTTTAAATTTTATATTGGAGTACAGTTGATTTACAATGTTGTGTTAATTTCAGGTGTACAGCAAAGTGATTCGGTGGTACACACACGTATCTATTCTTTTTCAGATTCTTTTCCATATAGGTTATCAGAGTACTGAGTAGAGTTCCCTGTGCTTTTCGGTAGGTCCTTGTTGATGACAAAAACCTGTTCTCATCCCTGCTCATGGTAGGGTTTGAGCTGGGTTGTAATTCTTGAAGTATAAGTTAAAGAGGTGAGATGACAGTAGCGCACTTAGAAATGGATTGAGGGAATTGCGGCTCTTAGACGTTGGCAGAGGTCCGAGTTCTCGCCCTCACCGTGAGCGTGATTGGCTTTGCAGTGCGTCATGCACCTGGAAGACAGACTACAGGAGATGTACCTGAAGAGTAAGATGCTGTCTGAGTACCTTCGTGGACACACGCGCGTGCACGTGAAGGAATTAAGTGTCGTTCTGGGGTGAGTTCTGGGGAGTGCCAGCATCCCCCTGCGGGGGGCTGTCCCCTGCGCTCTACCCACTGACCTGTCCAGCCTCTGGGGCTCCCCAGTGAACGGCATGTTTCTTGTATCTGATACTGGAGTGTCACACCCGGAAACACATGCAGACCTTGAAGCTAGTGGTGCCTCGTGAGTCTTCCCCCTGGATTATCTTATCCTTGAAAGTGAAAAGCGTAATCCTACTCCATCTGCCCATTTCTCGTCATTTCAGTAAGATGTGAGAGTCACGAGCTGTCACACACGCGGCGGCAGCTGTGTTTTCCTTGCTTTTTCTGGAGGAGGCGGGGAAGGCCGTTCCCCTGGACTTGGGGGCCCATCTGCACGTCCTGGGGTGACCGTACTCTCCTCCCTTTTATTATGAGCCCATCAGAAGAGGAGGCGTGCATGTTATCGATAACGTATATCATTTTCCAGAGGCTTTGCCCTAACTTCTCTGGGGGAAGACATTCTGACTTGTGTTTTACTCTCTGCTTAATTTTCCACAGAGAAGTAACAAAAAGACATTGTGTAGATGAGGCATTGTCTCCCTTACCTGTGATGATGACCTCCCCCCCCCCGCCACTACTTTGGGGCAAGGAAATACCGTGTATAAAGCGTCAACCCTAAAATTCTCTGTTAAGCCTGCCAATCAAAGTATTATTTCAAGGCTCAGGCCTCTGCATTCCTGTTGGACTTTTCATCTTTCACACCCAGGATATGACTTATACTGTATTGTTTGGCTCTTAGCGTTTCCTGTCACTTTTTTTTTTTTCTTACATCATTTAAAAAATATTCTCCCCCCCACCTTTTTTTTTTTTTTTTTTTTTTTTTGCGGTACGCGGGCCTTTCACTGTTGTGGCCTCTCCCATTGCGGAGCACAGGCTCGAGACGCGCAGGCTCAGCGGCCATGGCTCACGGGCCCAGCCGCTCCGCGGCATGTGGGATCTTCCCAGACCGGAACAGGGACCCATGTCCCCTGCGTCGGCAGGCGGACTCTCAACCACTGCGCCACCAGGGAAGCCCAATATTCTCCCCTTTTGAGGCGTTTGCTTTTGCACTTTTTACTTAGACCTCTTCACCAGCCTCACTGTAGTCCTACCCCACACCCCATCCGGTTTCCGAGGCAGGATGTGCAGCTTTTATTTCCAGGACGCTTGCCTGGCCCCTGACTGACAGGTGCCCACCATCAGCACCCCGAGAAGGATGGTGAGGGGGGATTTACCTCCTCGTCGCCAGGCCCCTCAGCGCCTTGTTAGTGGGGGTCCCTCCAGCCCCTCCTTAGCCCCTCCCGTGGTCAGGCCAGCAGCACTAAGGTGCTGGGAGCTCCCTGTCTGCCCTGAAATGAGATCCGGAGGGAGCATTACTGGAGAAGGCATGGAAAACTCCACGAGCTCATGCCAGCTGCCTTTTTAGGTTATATTTTTAATTTTTGGTTTCGGAAATCAAGGGAGAGCATTAGGACATATTTCAAGGACCGAGACTGTCCTGACTTCTCCAGGACGCGGGGCCTTCTGCCCATGCCCACCTGTGACTGTTGGGCACGTGCTCTTTGGGGGTCTCGGGCGTGTCAGCCTTGAAGAAATCTCCGGGGTTCTGGAGACGCTGCCACCGTCATGCGTTCCCAGAGACGAACGTGAAGCCGGTGCAGACTCGGGGTGCAGGCCGGGAGGGCTGGCCGGAGGGGGACTCGCACAGAGGCCGTGCAGGGATGCGAGGAACGTAGAGTCGCAGGGACAGGCTCCCGTGTCCCCACCTCGTTCACTCCGTCATCGGTTCTGGGCACTGACCGGCCAGCCCTGGGGTCCGGCGCCGGGGCCCTTCCCGTAAGTCCTGCTGCTTTAAAGCAACGTCCCCTCCTTTCTCCGCCTTCAGGATCGAGTCTAACGACCTGCCCCTGCTGACGGCTGTCGCCAGCACTCACTCTCCGTACGTCGCTCAGATACTCTTATAAGCTGACGCTCAGGACAGCTGCTCCGTGGAAGAAGGATCAGCCGCTCAGCCGAAGGAGGGAGGACAGACGGCCGCTCCCCAGGACCGCGAGGCCCGGGCAGGGCAGACGGAGCCGGTCCGGCCGCGCTGGGCCGGGCCAGGAGGTGGTGTGAGCACGTCGGAGCCCAGAAGCGGGGCTGAGACATCTCCGAGTTCCAGCGCGAGCTCCCCAAGCTGGGGAGAGGGGTCCCACCGTCCTGAGAAGACGGTCAGCGCGGGGACCCCGGGTCAGCGGCCGAGTGAAGCCCGCGCGTGCCACCCTCCGCTCCAGTGGCTGCGGCGTCACCGTCACCGTCTGGCGCAAAGCACGGGGGGCCGGGAGCTCCAGGGACCCGCTGCTTCCCCATCTTGTCCCAGTTTACCGTGTTCGAGATGCAGCCACGGGTAGGTCAGGGACAGGTCGTTGGTGCGATCAAGGCAGGAATCGGCGCGGCGTCCTCAGCCCGGCCCCGTGTGGTTCCGTGGCAGCGGCGAGCTCGGCCCGACCCCGCCCGGCTTCTCCAGACGCTTCGCAGCTCTCGGCAGCCCTTCAAGCGGGGCCGCTCACCAAAGTTGGTTCTGTAAGCTGGCGAGTGGTTCTGTGGCTGAACTCCTCCCGCGGAAGCCACCTTCCTCCTATCCTAGTTAATACAAATGACTATTTATACTTTAAAAGGCGCAGCTGTCCGGTAGGGAAGTGAAAGCTGCAAGAGTGCAGGATGACTCATGAATTGGTTTGAACGTTTGTAAACAATCCAGATATGAGCTGAATTTTTACACTATCATCTCTGTGCCTTCCAATCCCTGTGTCCTTTTCAAAACAGCTTCCCAGAACTTCACTGCCCCGTAGTGTAAAACCTGCCAAAATGAAGCACTGTTTGTTTATGAGCATCGTGTGCTTTTTACAAATCCTTACTTTTCTGTTGACGTTAACTTTAGTTTACTGACCGTCATCCAGGGTAAAGGAAAAGCCTCTTAGGTAAATGGAGGGTTGAAAGGCAGGGGGCTAACCCAGTACAGCAGAACTGTTACACCTGCGGATCTTGAGGTCGGTTCGTTACAACCAGGCTCTGATTTCCTTCTCTTTTATGAATTGATGCCGGTCCTTTCCATGTAGCCTTTGCACTTAAGAATATGAAACGACTTCCCTTTCAGGAGTTAAGATGACTTCGTATTTTCTACTTGATAAAATCCTGATCCCAAAATCCAAGTTACATTCATCTGTGTCTTTACTCTCTGACAAATGCACGCGAGTTATTTGTTTGAAAGAGGAGAGTGGCAGGACCAATGGAGAAACACAGGTGTGTTCTTCCTTTCTTAGGAATAGGTCAGAACTGCAGCCTTCCCCTCTCTTTTTTAATAAATCTTCTTTCTTTCTTTCTTTTGACTGCTCCAGGCAGCTTGTAGCATCTTCGTTCCCCGACCAGGGACTGAACTCAGGCCCTCCGCAGGGAGAGAGCACCGAGCCCTAACCCCTGGACCCCAGGGAATTCCGCCCCCCTTTTCTTTTTACGGTGTGAAATGCAGAGAGGCGTGTTGAGGCGCTTAAGATCTTGGATTTGTATCGTATGCCTTTCTCTCATAAAAGTGACGTTGTCCATTCTTCTACATTTTCTGTCTCCTCTTGCCTGATGTCTGGCACGAGACGGGTGTGCTGAGTCCTTGGCTCCGTGGCATCGTGGCGGTTGTCGTGGACCTCGCCCGTGGCCACCCTCTCCCCGTCCGTGCTGAGTGAGGCCACAGTGTCCCCTCCGCACCGGCTTCGAGCACCCGCAGTCTCGGTTCCCTTCTCCTCGCTGACACGTTCTGGGCGCTTCCCCTCCCTCCTCCCCCGACCTTCCAGGGCTTCACAGACAATAACTAGGAACAAAATCAGTGCACGTAGCGGCCGGTGAGCAGTAGACCCGGCCCGGGGGACGCTGAGCTTCAAACGGCCGATTCTAAACTCCACGCATTACAGATGCGGCCCAGCCTCTGGAAGCTGAGGAAACTGGCCTTGCCTCCGCATCTCCTGTCCCCCGCCTCTCCCGGGAGAAGGTGACGGAGAGAGAGCGCTCAGGACCCTGGGCAGCCCCGACCCTCACGGCTGCCGCCTGCACAGCAGACCAGGGATGTGTTGCTGCTCGTTCATAAACCCTCCCCTGGAGGACACCCACCTGTGCTCGCTCCTAAACTCAAGCTCCTCCCAAAAGCGGAAAAGAATCTCATGGAACTGTGTTGAGACACACACCGGACCCCACCTGGTGGCTTGGGTCTGTCTTAGCCCAAGAGGCAAGGAAGGGACCCACCCTCGCCCACCTCAAGAAAAGAAACAAAAGTTAAAAAAAAAAAAAGTACAAATAGAGAAAACTACCTCAGTTGACAGGATTCCACCTTTAGGGTTTCTTCAACTTCGACGTCTTACCTGTTGAGTGCACCTTTTGTAGCATCTTGCTTTTCCACGCAAGCTGGGAGGCAGGACAGAGCGGTGTGTGCCCGCGTGACCGTGATGGGCCTCTCTCTAGCATGTCGCGGTTTTATTTTTCATAGACTGACGGGTGATATGAATGTAAAGACCGTTGTGTACGTTTAAACATGACAATGAAAACTTAAAATGTAGCTTCCATACTTGTGCATAATTCCAAAGTATTTTATTTTTATCAGTGTTAAATAGCTTTTTGTATAGGCTTCAATCCATTTTTCTGAAGTGTGTTTTTTAATGAAAGTAACTCCAAACTTTTCACATCCCATGGAACTGCCGTTTACACATCGCAACTTTTTAAACTTTCCATATTTTTCAAAGTTAACTTTTTTCGAGGGAGGAAAATCCCTGCCTGCTAAACGATACTAAACTGTTGTTTAGGCCCTTCTAATTAGGTCCTGAGATTTTATAAAATTCAGCCTGTAGCTTTTTAGGTTCCTCACTAGAGTTGGTTGTACATAAAAATAAAGAATATAAAGTGACCCCACGGTTCTTTTAAATATCTGGATTTTTCCACTAACACATACTTTTGAAAGTATTTTGTTCATGCATACTTTCACCAATAAACTGAAAAAGCCTTTAGCTTCTCGGTAAATGTGAACCATTTGTTTTCTCTTGTGCTTTGGGGGAGGGGACCTTTTAATATACTGTTTGCCTAAATCAAGCAGCCCCCTCTGAATGTTAATTTTTAAATGTCCATCTTTGGTGAACCGTATATCTTGAAAGCAAGATTGCAACGTGCTTAAGTTTAAGTGGTTTACAAGAGAAAATTCTGGGATTGATTTGTTACTACTGAAGTTCCATGAAGACAAATTGGTAGGACTTGATGTTTTCGATCAGTTAAATAGGTATCAATGGCAATGTATGGAAATTGTTTTCTTCAAACTTGTTCACGTATCATTTTGATCCATTCTTCTGTGGCATTTGGTGCAATAAACCTTCTGAATTTATCTTGAACATTTTCCTGGTACTGCCTGTGATTCGTTTGTTACGTTTAATCAGACTTAGACGTCTCATTTCCGGTAATTCATGCTGACACGAGCCCACTGTATATGTCAGTGACTCTCAGCGGGGCTGTCTGGGAAACGTAGGGCCTCTTTGGTGAGCACGGTGATGGGCGAGGGCTCCTGGCACAGGGTGGGCAGGGGCTGAGGGGGATAGGAGAACATCTTGTCACATGCAGGGCACCCCGGAATGAGGAGTTATCCCACCTCCTGTGCGACTCGCAAATATCCTGCTGACATTCAGGTGGGTGAAAGCCTTAGTTTATAATGATCTAAGCTGAGAATTTCATTTTGCGTTACATACAAGCACAAGGCACTTCTCTCGTGAGCTTACTATACGCTGAATTTTCCAGGAATGCCACTGTTGTATATAAACTGCGGCGAGATTTTACTTTGGAAGGTTGAGGATTTCAGCAAGAACTGCCATCCATTTGGAAAACCCTATTACCCGCAGCTGTGCTCCTCATGAAGTCTGTCACCAGCACAGTGTTCTGTATCATCTCTGCTTGTAGCGGTGGCCTTTCGTGGAGGTTCCATCCAGGAGTGAGTATCTGCTTCGTTCATTATACTTTCTAATCTACTAGTGCCCCAATGTCTGTGTATTAAAGTATATGTTAACATAAGTTGTCAAATAGTACAACTAGGGCATTATAGTGGTTTGTTATAAGTTATGTGTGTAAGGTTATTCTGTTGATGAATCTTGTGAATTTTATTTTAGGAAAATAAAGGGCATTAGAAAATATTTGCTATGAAATGTATCACTGATACATACGGCCTCAGGAAACATATGCTGAGGTGTAACTTTTGTAGCTACATAAGCCCATACCGAATCCTGTTGTTTGCAGACTACAGGAAGGAGTAATATTAGGTATTGCTAAATCCTTTTTGGATTAAAGGTAAATTTCAAGTGTTTTTCACATTCCCTTTAAAACCACGCCTTTGAGAAAGCCCTGACACACACATACACACCACATTGCTCCTTGCTTCTGTTGGATGCCTGATATATGTCACCTCATTTGATCCTCACACCTGGATGAGGTGGGTAGTATGATAGCTAATCTTATGTGTCACCTTGGTTAGGCCACGGTACCCAGATACCTGGTCTAACGCCCGTGTGATGTTGCCGTGAAGGCTTTTTAGAGGACAGCAACACAGAGGAGTCGGCTTTGAGTAAAGCAGGTTACCCTCCGTACGGTGGGGCGTCTCCCCGGTCAGTTGAAGGACTTCAGAGAAAACAGACTGAGATCCCCTGAAGAAGAGGGAATTCGGCCTCCCCACGGCCTCCGCACTCTTGCCTGGGTCTCCAGCCTGCTGGCCTATGTGCAGATTTGGGGTCTGCCAGCCTCCCCAATCATGTGAGCCAATTCCTGAAGAGAAAGCTATCCATCTGTCTGTCGCTGTGCATCTGTCCATCCATCCACCACCCATCCATCCATGCATTTGTCCCTTCATTCATTCATGTCTATCTCTACATCAATCCACCCACCCATCCATTTGTCCCTTTATCCATTTCATCTATCTCTCCATCCATCCATCCATCCATCTGTCCCTTTACCCATCCATTTGTCCCTTTATCCATTCATCTATCTATCTGTCTGTCTTTCCATCCATCCATGCATTCTGTCGGTTCTGTTTCCCTGGAGAACCCTGACTAACATAGGTACTTAAGATATCGGTCCAGTGACATCCATGAGGACCCAACAAAGCAGTTGGGAGTCAGAATATTGTCACACCAGGTTATTGGAGGTTGACTTTGAAGCAAAGATCTTTAACATAGAGAGAGTACAGACTCCATAGTTTCTGCTTAGATAAGTCACATAGTCTCTGAACATGGGATGCAAAGGGGGTGCTGGAGAACAGGAAGAGCCTAAATTAGGACAACCTCTGAGACAACAGAGGAGGAGGTACCAGCTCATTCGTGGTGGGAGAGAGGAGATTAATCCCCACTGCTGTGCCTTGTCCTCTGTGTTCTTGGGGACCTCAGGCCAGCAGTCATCATCCCTTTCTCTCACCTTCAAGCACTCAGTCTACCGACCTTCCTCCTAGGCCCCTGCCTCCACCCCTCACCTCACAAGGTCATGTCTGTCAGCCTCCCCTGGCTCCTCCCATGGTTACTGAGGTCTTTCCCCACATCCAGTCGGGACCCAGAGCTGCTGAACTTGCACTCTTTGGGTGCCGAGTGCATCACCTGCTCTCCTTGCTCTTTCCTTCTTGCAGTCCTTCCTCATTCTCACCCGAGTTACCAAAATGCCCTCCAAACTCACCTCCCTTTTGTAGCAACACTTCTCACCAATCTTCCTCCAGGCTGATGTCTAACCAACCTTCCCAAAATGAAAGTTTAATCCTGTCACTTTTGTTTAAAAGTTGGCCCAGGAAAATCCAAGCTCCTCGGCACCTGAGCCCCCTCCTCTGGCCTCAGCACCGGACGCCCACCTCTGCAGGCTGCTGGTTACCTAAAGGCGCGAGCTGATCACTGCCTGCGCCTTGTCAGTCCTTCGTCCTGGTTTCCCACTCCCTTTTGCTCCATCAAGGCCCCCCCTGTTCTGGCTCAAAATGCAGCTCGGGGCAAATCCGCCAGCGCCTTGCTACTCGGCATCCCTGGATCGACCAGAGCTGCCTCACCCGGGAGCTTGACGGATGTGCAGAATCTCAAACCCTGTCCCAGACCGACTGAACCAGGATCTCACCTTAATACGATCCCCAGATGACACATATGCACACTAAAACCTTGAGAATCACTACTCCCACACCCAGTGTGAGTGAGTGGGTGAGGGAAAGAACATATCAATTACTGAGATTATGTCCATGTTTTGGAAGCAAGGGGGGCAATGAAGATATCTGCAAGCAAAGAAATGAAATAGAAACGGATCACGATGTTGAAACTGTCTCACATACACATAAATTTCACAACACTTAAGTAGCTATTATTTATGTGGAGAAAAAAGGTCAACCAAAAGAAGGGAGAACAAATGTAATAGAAGATAGAACTTCAGAGACATTTTGTGACTTAAAGGAAGAAATTTGGGGAAATGTAGAAAAACAGTTTAGAAATTTGCCCAACTGATTTCCAAAAACATTTCTAAGAGCATTTTGGGTAATGTATACAAGAATTATACATACTGTTAAATACCATGAATTGCACTTCTAGAAAGTTTTAGAAACTTTTAGAAATTAATCTCTAAACTTAGGTTTATAAGAATAAATCCAAACTCAACAACGTGAATATAAAATATCCCCATTTTCAACTATCTATGTTGATGAGAAAGCATTGCGATATTGTGGGTTGGTTTATGTGTTTAAAATTTTCCCCAACCCCCCCAATACCATTGGCAAAGTTTTGTTTTTCCAAGGCTGCTTCCAGTGCATGGTTCTGATTCTCGCAGCATGAGGACGGCATTTGGGCTGCATCTCAGGTGAGTACAGTAACAGCCACGCATAGGTGGCCGGTGTGACGCTCATGCTGGAAGCTTGAATTTATCATTTGCTCCGAGTTATCTTCCCCGAAGAGAATTTATGTAAAGTAGGGGGGAGGGCTTGAGTACTTAGTGAAGTGTCAGCCACGAGAACCCTGTGGGATGATCCAAAGGATGGACTTGGGGAACAAGTTTCTAAGGTATCTCTGGAATTAGAAAGCCGGTGCACGGGTGCGGCGCGCTGCGGGGCGGCCGACGCAGGCAGAAGCGGGCGTCGCGGGGAGCGGGCAGCGGGACTGGCTGCTGCGGCACTCGCGTGGCAGGGGGTTGCTAGGCTTCGGTCGCGCGCCCCGCCCTCGCACTCCCTCACCGGCCGGTACGTGCTCGCGCGAGGCTGCCGTGCGGCGCTAGAGCTCCTCGGTTTAAAAAAAAAAAAGAAAGAAAAGAAAGCCTAAGCTGATAAAAAAGTTTATTTTGAATGATACAGTATTTTGTTTATCTCTGAAAGGGAAGAGGTGTAACCAAGTGATCAGTTACCCCCACCAATGATGAGTTAAACTCACGTCAAGTGCCTCTTTGATGGGATACCCTGAGGATGACACGGCATCACTCACCTTGGGATTCCTGCCCAAAACACATCACCCGAGGAAGTAGCAGGTAAGCCTGAATTAAGAGGTATTCTACAGAACTGGTCTGAATTGTTCAAGAACGTCAGTGTCATGGAAGACCAGGACTGAGGAGCTGTTCCTAATTGAAGGAGACTAGTGAGGTTTGAGGACTAAACGTAATACCCGGTCCTGGATAGGATCCTGGATCAGGGAAAATGACAAAGGACATCGTTGGGTCAATTAATAAAATTTGCTTATAAACTATAGATAAGGTAATATTGTATCAGTGCTAAATTTCCTGGATCTTATCATTGTACCATGGTTAGGTGCGAGAACGTCCTTGTTCTTAGGCAATGCACCATGAATATTTAGGGGTAAAGCAAAACCACGCCTGCAACTTACCTTCAAATGGTTCAGTAAAAACCAGTGTGTGTCTGTGTGTGTGTGCACGCGCGCATGCACACGCGCATGTGTGTGTGTGTGTGTGTAGAAAGAACGCATTAGGATAAAATGAACAACTGATGATTCTGAGTGAGGAGTCTATCAGTTCACTTAGTACTGTTCTTATGCTCCTGTAAATTTGAAATCATTTCAAAATCAGCCTTTTAACAGATTTTTTTTAATGCACAAAGACATCTCAATTGGATTTAGTGAATGATAGTAGGAGGAATTTGGGACGGTTTAATCCATGATCTCTCTAATCCTACACAAAATTAGTTCAAGTGGAAAATAACTAATCCAAGACTCCTTCACACACACTGCAATAAATCTCACGTGGACCCAGCTCAAAATTCAGACCACATAGGAATGTCAGCAGCTGAACGCTACCTTCTTCAATACAGAGCATCCCTGGGGCAGGACCTACCACGGAGGACGTCCACGGCTCCTCGCAGAGTGTTTCAGATGGATATACGGTTAACTGTCAGACATCTCCTGATGAACAGATCTCTGGCGACAGAGGGTAAGCAATATTCTAGGGCAGTGGCAAGATTCTCCAGCGGAGCAAGAAGCCTCTCTCCATGTAGGGAACAGGAGTCTCTGAGTGTATTCCCTTTTCTATCCTGGAAGCTTGTTGTCACACTCAATATTGAAACGCTGGATGACTACAGAGTGGATTCGCTGTGGTATTATGCAGAAGGACCTCAGGAAATAGTTGTTCATTTGAATACATGCTTACACACTCTTTACTTGAGTCTCATGATAACTCTACAAAATATTCAGGACAGACACTAACATCCCCATTTTACTAATGAAAAAACCCACATCGGGAAATATGCAACTTGTTCAAGATTCCATAGATAGTAATGGGGGAAAAACCTTGAATTTGAACTGGTATATTCTTACTCTGCTAGGCAGTCTGGGGGGTGTTTTTTTTTTTAATACATTTATTTACTTATTTATTTATATTTGTGGCTGTGTTGGGTCTTCATTGCTGCGCGCGGGCTCTCTAGTTGCGGCGAGCGGGGGCTGCTCTTTGTTGTGGTGTGTGGGCTTCTCACTGCGGTGGCTTCTCGTTGCAGAGCAGGGGCTCTAGGTGCGTGGGCCTCAGTAGTTGTGGCACATGGGGTCAGTAGTTGTGACCCGCAGCCTCAGTAGTTGTGGCTTGTGGGCTCAGTAGTTGTGGTTCGTGGACTCTAGAGCACAGGCTCAGCAGTTGTGGCACACGGGCTTAGTTGCTTCGTGGCATGTGGGATCTTCCCGGACCAGGGCTCCAACCCGTGTCCCCTGCATTGGTGGGCAGATTCTTAACCACTGCGCCACCAGGGAAGCCCAGTCTGTGGGGTTTTAAGAAGCGTTATAGAGTTACCTCCATCTCACAGACTGAGTTTTCTCAGGTTTTGGAAACTGAGCAGATGGCTGTGCTCTCCAGGTTAAACCATGTGGTAAATAAGCAGTTCTAAGGACTGAGCCCCTCACCTCCTGTTTTCTGTAGCTATAAAATGGGAATAATACCCACCCAGTCACTATACGGACATCACTGTGGAAATCCATTATGAATTACAAAACGTTCTGATAGGTTGAAAGGAGCTATAAAACTGATTATTCATAGTATTGCTATTAAATAGCGTTCTCTAATGCACACGTTAAGACAGCTTGACCTTTTCTACGATTCCGAAAAGCAAATGATCGTACCTCCTGCTCTTTTGGTAGCTTTGACAGCTTAGGTGGTCTGGAAACTCTTGGCAGTGCTACCTGGCTCTGCCGGAGGAGGACGGCCCGTTTGGAGTTCCTTTGGTTGGTGTCCTCATAATCACCCATATGCCAGGCAATGAAACCACGACTGAAGCTCCCTTCTGCGTCCATAACAGAAGGAGTCGGTTGCCTGAAATAGGAACAAATCGGTTGGTTCTCAAATTGGAAAATTGTTAGAAATAAGGCCACCAGTTTTCAGATAGTTGAGATTTGTCTGCATCTGTTGTGATTGTGATGATTTCTAGCCATGGAGCTTGGGAAAGCTAAGGCCCTGAGCCCTCAGCCAGTGTCCTGAGAAGCTTCTGAACTCTGCCCCTCCACTTCCCTAGACATCCAGCTGCTGGAGATGCAGGGAACTACCTGCACAGGTGGACACTTATCCAGGAAGCTTGTTGATGACATCACCCTGGTACCACGACTGCTCCTGGCATCCTTTAGAGCCGAGTAGGCAAGATGCTGGGAATTTGGGGGCAGCCTGAGGCCTTGAGTTCTCCTGCAGGACACGCCTGTCGGGTTTGAGACTTCGGGGGATTCAGGGAAAAGCCAGCTTGGCGATGACAGAATCTGACTTTGGACAGTGCGTGGGAGGAAAGATCCAGGCTTCACTCTCTTTCCCCAGTGAAATCACGGTCTCCGTTCCAACTCCCCTTAATTAGAATATTATCTGAGGACTGCTTCCCCATCGTAAAGGGCCAGGTCTGGGGGAAAGGACAAGAAGGATCGTAGGATAAGGATTGCCATGTCTTTTGGAAGGCTGTTGTCACCCAAGAGAGCTCGTGGGGCTTCTTACCTTCTTACCTTCACGTAAGAAGCAGACCTTCATTCTGTTTTATGGCCAAGTAATATTCCATCTTGTTTATCTATTCACCAGTGGATGGATGTTTGGGTTGGTTCCACCTTTTTTTCTACCTAGGACTAGAATTGTGGGGTTGTATGGTAATTCTATGCTTAGCTTTTTGAGAAACCACTAAACTGTTTTCCATAACAGCTTCACCATTTTACACTAACACCAGCAGCGTAGGAGGGTTCTAATTTCTACACATCCTCATCAACGCTTGTTATTGCCTTTTTTATTTTACCATCCAAGTGTGAAGTAGTATCTCATGTGGTTTTCATTTGCATTTCTCTCATAACTAATTATGTTAAACATCTTTTCATGGGTTTATTGACCACTTGTGCATCTTTTTTGGAAAGCTGTCTATTCATATCTTTTGCTGCGTAATTTTATGCAGTTGTCTTTTAAATCATATAGGAAAAAAAGAGTTAAAAACCAAAATACATTAATGCTGACTTTTTTTGGGGTTTTTTTGCGGTACGCGGGCCTCTCCCGTTGCGGAGCACAGGCTCCGGATGCGCAGGCTCAGTGGCCATGGCTCACGGGCCCAGCCGCTCCGCAGCATGTGGGATCTTCCCAGACCGGGGCACGAACCCGTGTCCCCTGCATCGGCAGGCGGACTCTCAACCACTGCGCCACCAAGGAAGCCCCATTAATGCTGACTTTTACATTTACCTATGCAGTTACCTTCACCACTGGCTTGTTAATTATTTTGTGTATTTGAGTTACTGTTTGTTGTCCTTTTGTTTCAACCTGAAGGACTCCCTTTAGCATTTAATGTAGGGTAGGTCTGCTAGGGACAAAATTCTCTCAGTTTTTATCTGTAATGTCTTAATTTCTCCTTCATTTTTGAAGGATAGTTTTGCTGGATATAGAACTTTTTGGCTAACTTGTTTTTCTTTCAGCACATTGAATATATCATTCCACTGCTTTCTGGCTTTCATTATTTCTGCTGAGAATTTAGCTGTTCATCTTGAAGATCCCTTGTATACAATGACTCATTTTTCTTCTGCTACTTTCAAGATTCTCTCTTTGTCTTTGCCATTTGACAGTCTGACTATGATGTATCTAAGTGTGGGTCTCTGAGTTTATCTTACTTGGAGTTTGTTGAGCTTCTTGAATGTGTCAGTTACTGTTTTTCATCAAATTTGGGATGCTTCTGGCCATTATTTCAAATATCCCTTCTGCTCCTTCCTCTCTTCCTCTTTTCCTTCTAGGATTCCCATTATGCTATGTTGGTACACAGTCTCAGAGCTCTGTTCCTTGTGCATTTTTTAAAAATTCTTTTTTCTTTCCATTTCTCAGAATGTATAATCTCAGTTGATCTATACTTAAGTACACTGATTCTTTTCTGACAGCTCAAACCTGCTATTAAGCTCCCATTGTGAGTTTTTCATTTCAGTTATTGTACTTTTCAACTCCAGAATTTCTATTTTTTTATATGTATGATTTCTATCTCTTTATTGATATTCTGTTTGTCAAGACCTTGTTCTCATACTTTCCTTTAACATTTTAGACATGGTTTCTGTGAGGGGAGGGTCCAAGTTCAGTCCATGCCTTCCCTTCTGTTCCCAAGAAGCTCTCTGTGCTCAGTACAGGACATGCTGACAAGCTCACAAGTCGCACTGCATGAAAAGAGCTAAGAGCACAGTCAGTACGTACCTGTTCCCTTTATCTGGAGCACGTGTAAACTTTCTCAGAACTGCTTAGCTATGCATGCGTAAATGGCCCACAGGTACACCCCCAACTTTGTGTATTTCAGACTCTAAGGGGTAAGGGTTGGGGTCCTTCTACCACGGCACAAAGTGAGGCGAATGCAGTCACACTGCCCACTGCGAGCCATGGGGGTCTGCCACGCCGCAAGGAGGTGGGTCTCGTGTACTCTCTCCTCTTGGGGTAGGTACACGATGTACCATTTGAGCCTGCATGCCTGTTGTCTGCTCTCAGTGACCTTGAGTCGTGCACTGGCCTCTTCCCTGGCTGGCACGCACCTGCCTGTTAGCTCTGGCCACACTCATGTTCTGTTCTATTCTACTCTATCCTCTGGCACAGCCTAACCACCTGTGGAAGCCGTCTCCCTTAGTGTCTTGAGCCTATTTGAAATAGCTGACTTAAAGCCTCTGTCAGCTAAATATAGCCGTGCTTCCTTCGAGACAGTTTCTGTTGATCGCTTTCTTTCCCTGTGTATCAGCCACACTTTCCTGTTCCTGTTCCTCATAATTTTTCTGTTGATAAATTGACATTTGAAATAATATACTGTGCCAATTCTGGAAATGAGATTTTCTCCCTCTCCCCAGGGCTTGTTGTTCCTGCTTGTTTCGGTTTTTTTCTCTTTGTTGTTGTTTTTGTTGCTTTTTGTTTGTTTGTTCTCGGTGGTGGTGGTGATGTTGCTGTTGTTTACTTTCCTGGACTAATTGTTTAAAGTCTGTCATGTGTGCCCCCTGAATTTTCTGCTTGGTTAGCTTAGTGGTCAGCTAATGATTGGACAGAAATCTCCTTAAATGCCTCAAATCCATGTGTTTTCTGGTCTTTGTTTGTGTCTAGGCGTACCTTCAATGCCCCAGCAGACAGTTTACAACTCTGCCTTAGCCTTCGTTTCCTGCTTTCATGGAGCTTCAAGGTTAGCCAAAGGTCAGAGATTAGGACCTTCCGGGGCCTTGCCTGGGCATGTGCACAGCACTGCACGTGTGCACAGCCTTCTAGATTTCTAGGCATATGTTAGAGCTTTTTGAAATCCTCTAGAGATATGTCATTTCCCAGTTTTTTCCTTAAAGATTTTTGGTCAGCTTCTTGTTTGCCCCAACTTGTAGTGCCCTCCTCCCCCCAGGTGACTGTGATATTAAATGATTGTTGTTTTTGACGGCTGCTTGTGAGATAGAGATGTTCATACAGAGTCAGGTCAAATAATGACAAGCCCTGAGCATGGAGATTTTCCAGGGATTTTCAAGACAGATCGAATAATGAAACAAAACAAAAAGATAATCTACTGAATGGGAGAAAATATCTGCACATGATATGACCAATAAGTGATTAATATCCATCATATATAAACAGCTCATACAACTCAACATTAAAAAACAAACAACCTGATTAAAAAATGGGCAGAAGACCTGAATAGACATTTTTCTAAAGAGGAAATGCAGATGGTCAAAAGATATATGAAAATATGGTCAACATCTCTAATCATCAGGGAAATGCAAATCAAAACTACAATGAACTGTCACCTCACACCTGTCAGAATGGCCATGATTAAAAAGAACACGCTAATAAAGATGTTAAAAAAAGAACACAAATAACAAATGTTGGCAAGGATGTGGAGCAAAGGGAACGCTGGTACACTGTTGGTGGGAATGTAAATTGGTGCAGCCACTATGCAAAACAGTATGGAGGTTCCTCAAAAAACTAAAAATAGAGCTACCATAGGACTCAGCAATTCCACTCCTGGGCATATATCTGGAGAAAACTATGATTCAAAAAGATACATGCACCCCAATGTTCATAGCAGCATTGTTTACAATAGTCAAGGTATGGAAGCAACCTAAGTGTCCATTGATAGATGAATGGATTAAGATGTGGTGTATATATACAATGGAATATTACTCAGCCATAAAAAAGAACGAAATTTTGCCATTTGTGACAACATGGATGGACTTGGAGGGCATTATGCTCAGTGAAATAAGTCAGACAAAGACAAATACTATCTGATATCACTTATATGTGGAATCTAAAAAAATACAAGAAATTAGTGAATATAACAAAAAAGAAGGAGACTCACAGATATAGAGAACAAACTAGTGGTTACCAGTGGGGAGAAAGGGAAGAGGCAATACAGAGGTCAGGGGGGAGTGGGAGGTACAAACTATTAGGTGTAAGGTGGGCTCAAGGGTGTACGTTCAACACGGAGAATATGGCCAATATTTTGTAATAACTGTAAATGGAAATTAACTTTTTAAATTGTATAAAAAATTTAAAAATTAAAAATTTAATTTAATTTAAATTGTATAAAAAATTTAAAAATTAAAAAAATAAAGAGCTGGAGTTGGGATTTGAACCCAACCAGTTACACACACACAGACACCAAATCAAATATAACACTCCTCTGAGTAGGAAGCTTTTCAAGGCGCTTCAAACTCGTGTTTCCCCTTCAGTGACTGGTGAGCTGCTAGTTTTCACAGCTACCATGGTTGTGAGGCTATTGGTTTTTTCAAGGCTACCTTGAGCTGGAAAGAGAGGATGGGAATAGAGCAATTTTAATTTAAATGTAAAATGTCACAAAGATCGTGTTTCTAAGATTTAGCCATTTTTCTTAAATACGTGCTCCATGGATTACTGCAAGCATTTGTTCATTCATTTCCAATGTTTTGAAAAAGGTGATTTTGACAATTTTTGCCACCGTTCTTATTTCTTTTATGGAGGAAATATGTTTTTGGAGGTCCTTACTGCACCATTCCTGAAGTGGTTTCCAAACTGAATTATTTTCAAATGAAACAAAGACTCACTATTTAAGGAAGAATCGTCTGTGCCTTCTGTTTCCACTCATTTGCCCCTGCTCCAGATGCTGCTTGGTGTTGCTTTTACTTCATCGTGATGGTTCTGACCCCAGCTGACAGCAGCCTTCTTCCTGAGATCATCACCTCTTTTCAGACTTTCTAGTAAGACTTCCAAGAAGCATTCGTGATTGTGGACACTGTCCTCCTCCTGGCTTTCTACTGGGCTTTCAAAGCTCTTTTCTTTCTGTCTCTCCTCTTACTTCTCATATTACTTCCTCTACTTTTCCTCTGGAATAATCTTTTATTCTTTTGGCTCCTTTATCACTGGTATTCCCCAGGATTCCATCCTTGATTCTCATCTCCCAATATACAACCACCCATCTCCAAATCGGGAAATAGCCTTTCTAGCTGATGATCCAACCAACGTCAGTATACTTATGTGTAAATTTTTTACTTTCAGCTCTAAAAATCTAAGTACAGATCCCCAGCTTCTCACTGAACCTAGTACCGGGAATCTCATTACTAACAATGGTAACTGTTTCTAGCATTCATTGAGATACACGAGGTTCCAGACACTCTGCTAGATGCTCGATGTGTATTACCTCTCTCTAATCTTTATTACAGTCCAACGTGATAGACGTCATTTCCTGCTTTTTACCTCTGAAGGTAGACTAAGTAATTTAGTCTAACAGATCAAACAGATCTAAAAGATCAAACAGTTAAAAAGCAGTAGAGCTGGGATCTGCACTCAGAGTTGTCTGACTCTAAACGTATATAATTACCTCAGCTGTAAAATGGGGATCATATTACAATACCTACTCTTCATAAGGACTAAATGAGTCAATACCTAGAAAGCACTTAGTATCTGGCCCATAGTAAAAATTCAATAAAATGTTGGCCATTTGTATTTTAATTACAGGATGCTGCCTCTCAGCTCATCTTGCCATCTCCCTGTTTTCTCTCTTCCCCCAAATAGACCCTCTTCTTCCTGCGTTCCCTTTTTCGTTCACTGCCATAACCGTTTCCCCAGCCACCCCCAGAGGGGCACATCAGAGCTGCCTTGGGCTTTCACATCTCCTCCACCCACATTCTGTTGGTTGCCAAGCCTCGTGGAACCGTTCTCTAAACGACCTCACCATCCCCGTCTCTCACTCGGGCGCCCATCGGTGTGATTATTCCAGTTTTACTTAACGTGCCTTTCTTCTTCGGGCTCTCCTTTCTCTGCTCTGCCCGCTCAGCGAACAGTTTTCAACAGCTATTACGTGCCATGCATTCTTTCTATCACAGAGATTTAATTATATCGCTTCCTTACTTAACAATTGGAAACAACGCTTCGTCGCCTACAGAACTAAGCACAAAACCTTCGTCGGGAATTCGAAACGCTGCACCACCCGGCCCCTGTACTGCATCCCAGTCTCACCTCCTGTCACACCCCAAACCAGCGCCCAGTGCTTCAGCCGCGCGGCGGGCTTCCCTCTGCACACCAGAAAGGCTCACTCCTCCGAGCCTTTTTTGATTCCATATATATGTGTGTTAGCATACGGTATTTGTTTTTTTCTTTCTTACTTCACTCTGTAGGACAGACTCTTCCTTATGGATGGGATCGCTTCCCTGGTTCCACCTCCAGGCTCACCTTTTGATTTCCTACCCAGCCTTAAAAATGCAGCTCAAGCTACCCCTCCTACAGAACATTCCTGATTGGCTATCTGACCTTCAACACGGTTTACACATTGTTCACTCCTACTTTACTTGGCGTCTTCCTGAAAGGGAAGGAACCCTGTCGTGCTTTTTTGGGTCTTCAGTGTCTAGCAGAGTTCCTGACATAGAACACGTTTCCAGTCGAGTTTGCTTGCTTCTCTCAAGGTACCCAACGATGGTCAGTTGTTACCTCAATGCAGAGAGCCTGTGACTGCATGGGTTGGAGGGTTTGCAGAGAGGTGGGATTGAGTTCAAGTTCACACTCTCTTTTGCTAGTTGAATTTTTTAAACTGTGAGCTTGTAATTTTTTTTTTTATAATAAAAGATGTCTAAATGTTGCTTAAAAACTGTTGGTTGTTTGGAAAATGGTCAAAATTTTCCTAGCAGACCGGACAACACAGAAATAGGCTCAGAAGATAAAACAGACTCCAGCACCGAGTTAGGAACTGACTGGCTGGGACTTGCTTATATAACTGCCTAAAAGCGATGGGACAAACTGAGCTTTGATGTTGACACTTGTGCCAGAAAACATACTCTGGGTGGCTGAAGAGCAGCCCTTCCAGGGCAGTGCTCTGCTTGGTCTTCCGGGTTCCCACCTTTTTGTGTGAGCTGGGCCCGCAGGAGACTCCAGGGCAGCCACCTGGATTCACGACCCAACAGTCTTGTCCAAGAGCAAAGCTTTTTCTACTGTTTGGACATCTGGGTTCCCTCTGGTTGAGTGAAGATTGTCCTAATAAGTGGTAAAATTACTGTCTTTTGGATTCCAAAGTTAAGGAAACAAATCGCTAACTAAGCCCCAGTGAGTCGGTCTGGTTGCCTTATACATACCGGGCGACAGTTATTCACTAGAGTTTCAATAGAGAAAGATGTGGAAACTTCCGTGCTGGGCTCAGCATTCTCCTTGCAGCATCGTAAAGTGATGTAACCCTGTGCATTTCTAGCCTGTGAAGAGGCCTGGGGCTGTACCCGTATAGCGACTTAAAAGCACCGCTACTTATCTCCCCAGCAAGCTAGTCCCCCTAAATGTTTGCTTTCTTGCAGGGTCATTGATTTCTGCTCTTTCCATTTCCGGAAGTACTCAAAAGCCATTGATGGCTCAATGGAAGCTTCTGAGAAACACATTCCGAAACCATTTGGCAGGATCCTTGCTTTCTTGGAGAACAGGCCTTCTATAGAACATTTGCAGGAAAATAAGACCCCAATTTTTTAAAGATCTCTGCATTTACGGTACAGTCCACACCTAAAGTCAGAATCCGCCAAGGATACAATTAGGGCTTTCATGATGCTTAAAACTGTTTTTCTCTTCCGAACTGGCCTTCTGCATTGATGGAGTGGGTGTTACTGCTGACACTGGCAGCCACATATGTCCAATGATTTCAGAGACAGACAACAGCCAGAGACCAGGGTTCCTCCCGAGCACACAGTCGGGAGAGGTCATATAAAGCATCATCCCCGGAGCCTTCTCAAGAGAACTTATCTTGGAGGGGCGGGGCCACAGAGGCGGACCTGGGGAGACTGGGGCAGTTGCAGGTCGGTGTTAGCTGTGTCATCATTCAGTTACGTCAGGCCTCATTTCTTACCCATTGACCTTCCTTCTCTCCCTGCCCTAGAGAATCATACGTGATGCCCTAGAGAATCATGCGTGAGGACGTTGCATCTCACTTTCAAAAGACACCGTCTTAATCCTTGGGTAACAATGACTTGATCCTGGATCAGCAGCTGTCATGGAGATGATTAAAAAGCATGAAATTATCTTGATGTTTCATGTTTGGACAAAGTGAGTGCACGACTATATTTAGCAATTTTTAAAATATAAGTTTTAATGCAACTGGAATTTATCCTAGGTTGTTTGTTGCCCAAGAGATTCTTGTTGAGTGGAAAGAGAAAGAGACTTATTTAAAAAGCTAATTCTTGGGCTTCTCTGGTGGCGCAGTGGTTGCGAGTCCGCCTGCCGATGCAGGGGACACAGGTTCGTGCCCCGGTCCAGGAAGATCCTACATGCCGCGGAGCGGCTGGGCCCGTGAGCCATGGCCGCTGAGCCTGCGCGTCCGGAGCCTGTGCTCCGCAACGGGAGAGGCCGCAACAGTGAGAAGCCCGCATACAGCAAAAAAAAAAAAAAGAAAAGCTAATTCTTAGTAATTCATACCCAAAGCTGCCTATAAAGACTTGTCTACAAGATGCTGACCTTCCTTCTGTAATGTGCAGTCTTCAAGATGCTGGGAAAATCAAGGTTCTACCTCTGAGTGATAACCAGTTTACAATAAAGGTCCAAGGTTAAATGTAACTGAGTGATTAGGACAATGTGTGGAGATGTACAGCCTCAAAGATGCAGAAGCCGCCTGCATGACTGGTCAAGTCTTCAGACAACAAGAGTCTGAACCCGAGTTTTTTGAACAGAGATTAGTATGTGTTCATCCGTGTCCCAGGTCCCTGGAGACCACGCAGAAGGCTAACAGCATATGTAAGATAGACACATGGCACGGGACCAAAACATCAGTGCATGAATCCACAATTGCTTATTTACCTCTGTACCTGTCAACAGCTACTAAGAAGTTATTTGATTGCAATACACTTCCAATGTTAATCATTCATGATGAAATGCAGAAGAACATTTTTTTTTTTTTTTTTTTGCGGTATGCGAGCCTCTCACCGCTGTGGCCTCTTCCGTTGCGGAGCACAGGCTCCGGACGCGCAGGCTCAGCGGCCACGGCTCACAGGCCCAGCCGCTCCACGGCATGTGGGATCTTCCCAGACCGGGGCACGAACCCGTGTCCCCTGCATCGGCAGGCAGACTCTCAACCACTGTGCCACCAGGGAAGCCCAGAAGAACATTTTTATGCCTGTTTGAATCTTTAATCTTGTTTAGTAGTTCTCTCCTTGCCCAAATAACAAAAATGCCTACGATCAGTTTTACACCATTAACAATTCGAAAACAAACTTATTAAATGGGTCTGCATATCTATGGGCACAAACTATTTTGCAAAGTAGATAGAATTATTTATATTTATCAACAAAACTGTGTGATTCACATTAGCATGAAACATACCACCTCAAGGATGAAAATGAAATTGCTCCCCAAAGAAATGTTGGGGAAAACACAAGAGATGCATCCCCAAATTGCCACCGTCCACCATTAACTATTTCAGACATAAGAACATTGCTTGAATGCTATTTTTAAAAGACAGAAAGAGATAACTAAATGTAAGAATATTTATTTTTCCTTTAAGTAGAAAAAAACCCACTCTCTTGGGCTCTCTTCAAGGAGGAGAGCATCTAAGGCTTGTGCAGTTCTGTAAAATTACACACACCATATGCTTCAGACCTCAAATTGTGATTATTTTGATTTGATTTATTGCTTTTACTCCATAGGAAACACAACCACTTTATTTGAAAGACTTGTTAAATATCCTACCACTTGGCTGGAGTAAAGAATTTATTGGAACAAGAGAGGTCTTGCATGACCCTCAGCGGACAAACACTTCTTCATTGCTTTGCCAGCTTGTCTTCCCCGAGCTCCAGAATGTGGAGCTCACGGCTGGTTGCACTTGTGGATGTCAGCTGGGCTTCCAGTCACCCGGGCCATGCCGTCAAAATCAAACATGCTGTCTTCCTGTGCCTAATAGCACACTCCACAAGGTTCATGTTGCCAAGAGTTGTTCCACAACGTGGACCTACACAGAGGAGTTTACTGATTTTCGTTCAGTATTTTAAATGATTTCTATGAAATGACTATCACTTGTGCTCACTCAGAGGCAGCTGTCCAAAAGCTTTCAGCAATGCAGCGTGTTAGACTGTCTGGGGTCACCTGTGAGGAATGTTGAATGGAATTCCTGATGTTGCTGGAGATGTGGGCGATTTTCTGTAGGACATCCAGGAAGTCCTGCCAGTTTCAGCAGCACGGGGCGTCTCTCCATGCTGGTGCTTCCTGGGTGACACTTGTTTTTTTTTTGCATCCAGATCAGAAAACCACAAGGGGAAGAAAGGGCCGCAACATGTACTTCGGCTGTGTGGCAGCGACCCTGGGGGAGGCTGGCAGGGAGAACATAACAGTATTGGCTCAGTTTAGTCTCGGACATGCTTATCTATCCAGATGGTGAAGCCTGACCTTCATCAGCTAAGGATAAAGTTGATAGAATTTCATCTTAGTTCCTTTGGAATCTAAGGATATAGAAAATTAGACAAAATGGTTAAAAGAGCCTCAAGGACCCATCACCATCTTCAAACGCTATCAATTTATAGCCAGTCTTGTTGAATCTCTATCTTACTTACTAATCCTCCCTCCACCAAGACATCGACTCTCAAAGATATAAAAACTCTTCTTGCTAACATCATCACAATGCCATTATTTCTCCTAAAATTTTAATACTTTCACCAAATATTCAGCATTCAAGATTCTGGCTAGCTCATCAATGTTACGACTTTTTAATCAGCCTGTTTGTTAGAAACAGAAGACTTGTAAGCTTCACACCTGTAATTGCTTAAGGCTTTCACGTTTCCTTTAGTTCATAGGTTCTCTCCATCTCTATTCTCCTCTACCTCCCCCTCCTCTTCCTCCTTGTCTTTCTCCTTCTCGTTATTTGTTGAAGAAACACAATTTCTATAAAAAATGGTGTTTCCATTTGTCCTATGAAATTTCCCACATCTGACCTCTCCAAGTCGTCATTTAACATTTTCCGCCATCATCTTATTTCCTATACAGTGTTGGCTGGATTTAGAGGCTTGATCTAAGTCAGGCTGGGTTTTGGGGGCAAGACCACCGCGTTAGTTTGCTAGGGTTGCCATCACGCAGTGCTGCAGACAGGCGGCTGAAGAGCAGAAATGTAGTATCCACCATTACAGAGGCTGGAAGTCCGAGATCTAGGGGTCAGCAGGGCTGGTTTCTCCCGAGGCCGCTCTCCTTGGTGTGTGGACGGCTGTCTTCTCCCTGTGTCTTCACGTGGTCTTTTCTCTGTGTGTGTCTGTGTTCAAACCTCCTCTTCTTATAAAGACACCAGTCAGATTGGATTAGGGCCAACCTAATGACCTCATTTTAATTTAATCACCTCTCTGAAGACACTTTCTCCAAATGCAGTCACATTCTGAGGTACTGGGGGGTTAGGACTTCAACACAGGAATTTCGGGAGTGAACAAGTCAGTCCATAATAACTTTCCAGGTAGTTGTGTGCCCTTCCATCAAGACGTATATACAATATCGGATCGTTTGTCTTTTTGTGGGTTTGGCAGTCGCTCATGATCAATATCTAGATTCATTCACTTGAGTTTGCAAAGTGGTGATAGCCTAATTCTGTTGTTACTTCTTTATGTATTAGCTAGATTCCTTTTTTTTTTCTTTTTTTTTAAGTTGATTCATCTTCTCTTTGGTTTGCAGTGGTACAGTTTGTATTAGAAAGGCAGAATTAATATTTGATCCTTTTCGTTTATTTACTCATTTTCAAAATAATAGGTTGGTTCATTGGAATCCTCCAATGTGATCAGTTTGTTGAGGCTTTTTAACTGACACTGTGAACTCACGGATGTTCACGTCTGTGTGTATGAAGGTGTGATATATATTAATCCACTGCAGTTATTACCTTTCCGTCAAGTTGTCCTATGTTTGGCCAGTGGGAGTCTCTGCGAGCTTGGCTTGCAAGTCCCTCAGACAGGACTGCGGTAGTCCTGGAGAGCTCCCTTATCTGGTACGGCATGATGTACCAGGCTCATGTTTTCCATTTCCTCTCCAGATCCGAGAAGCTCCGGTTCCTTTCAGTGGAAAAGGTGCTTGAAGAGCAGAATCTGAGCACTAGGGGAGCTCACGGCTACTGAGTTGATTTCTACATCTAGGCCTTTCTAGTGAGTCGAACTATGAACCAGATGTACGTAAACATTCAGCATCATACATATGTGTACATATATAATCCCAATCAAATTCAGGGTTTGCTTTATCTTAACATCTGTCTTTCCTCTTTCCCACTCCAAGAATCCTGGCCTCAACCACAGCAGGAATGATTAAATAAGAACCCCACGTTGCTGTCCAGTTGCTTTCACACACGACGCACGCACAGCAGAGTCAGACTCGCACAGCTAACACGCCCACCAAGCTTTCTGCAGCTCTTTCTGTCCTTAGATTTGTACTCAAATCACTGTGCTTTACAATCCCTGGGAATATTTCCTCCCTGTGGGTTAAACCATCAACTGGGTACATATTTAGGGTTTTTTGTTTTTCATTTTATATTTAAATACATTTATTTTATAAATAAGAACTCAGATATGAGGTGCACGTCTTGTATGTCTTACGTAAGGTGAGACACGCACATGGTTTCAAAGCCAAACCAAGCGTGGCGTCAGCAGTGCTCTCCTGTTTCTCTCGTCGCCCTGTGTGTCTAAGCCAGAGGAAGGGCTGGCTTTGTGTGGTGGCGGATTTGGAGGAGGAGGTGATGCCTGAATCGTGTCTTACTGAACAGCTGTAAAGAGTGACTCCGATTCTGCGAGAATCTGTCTCGAAGGCCTTAGGGAAGAAAACATTTGTTCTGCCACCCACCATGTAATTCTTCTTTGAATTTTAATGCGTTAGCCTTTAGGCTGCGAGACAGAAGACAGCCGCTGTGTTCTGTTTAAACTCGGCCATCTTTCTACTTTGCCGTACAGGCTAGGAACGAGAAGGTTTTGTCAAATATATGGTTATGCGCTCCAAAGCAGTCCGTCTGGATCTGTGAAGTTCCATCTCGTGATAACATCTTGGAATCTAAATATAGCAGTATTATCTAAAATAGATAAGCAACAAGGATGTATTGTACAGCACAGGGAAATTCAGCCATTATCTTGTAATAACTTTAAATGGAGTATAATCAATAAAATTTTGAATTACTTTGCTATACACCTGAAACTAATGTAATACTGTATATCAACTATACTTCAATAAAACAATAAAGCATAGTGTAAAAAAAGAAAGATAAGTATATTTTTTAAAATAAAATACAGGAGTTTTAATGGAAACAAAACTAATTAATTAATATAACTGTTCTAGAAGCCAACTTCCACCCATCCTTCAAGCTCAGGGGACCTTATGGAGCCTTCCTGATGTTGCCCCAAAGTTTAGATTCCCCAACATCTGTTTCCATGACACCCACTAGAATACTCCTATTGTAACAGGCATTGCACTTAGTTGTTACACTTTAAGTATCTAAAACACAAAGCATGGTGCCAGGCACAATTTAATATTTCTATCACTGCATCCAAATATACTCTAGTATGATTATTCATTTAGGTGTCTCTTTCCCCCAGCTATTCGATAAGCTTTCTGAGGGCAGGAACTGTGTCTTCGTTCCTCGGGGCCACACTTGTTCACAGTTTGGATGGAATAAAGAACAGAAGAGATACTATTGGACACAGAATTAGAATAATAGAGGCTAAACCCAGTATCCTCTTGAGGATCATATTATAAGGACGAGGCCACCTTTGAAAGTGATGGATAGCATCCTCGTAAACTCCCAACGCCGCTGAACGCTACCGTCTGACCTCTGTACCCTCAGAGCGTAAAACATAATGTGACCGCTGCAGCATATTCTATACATGTTGTGGCGCATCCTACAGTCATTTTGAGACTTCCTTAAACTGGGGAAAGAAGCTACCCTCCTGTGTGTCAGATCCATTCCGGATGCCTTACACGCTCACACTTCATCCTCAAGACAGCCCCACGAGACAGGTGTTACTGTTTCCCCTTACGCGAACTGAGTCCGAGAGCATCTACGTTTCACAAGATGGAGGAATTCTGCCCAACTCTGTCAGCTGCAGAAAACCTGGCATTATGAGCAGGCTTAAAAGAACAAGTGAAAGAAACAGTGAAAAGCAGAGAGAATGGTAAATAGTGCACATCAAATGGACTGTGTGGTTATTGTTCTTTGCTTCATCTGGTCATGTGGACAGATGGAGGCCACATGATATCACTGATCTTTTGTAAACCACTTCCATAGATGTTGGTAATGAGGTAAGAGATACAGGGGCCTCGGGTTAACCTGCTGCGGCCAGTTTCATGCTGACCCTTTGAGATAAACTATCAACAGGAACGACACGCCCTGATTGGGTGAAAGACAAAGCAGCCCACCGCAGTCTCCTCATTCTTGTGGTCAAGAGGACTTCCCAGCCTGACACATGCGCAGAAGGGGTCCCAAGTCATCCTCTAGTAATCCGGGCTGCGTTGTAATATCATTATAATACCATTAGCATTGTGGTTTTGACCCCCTCCCCCCATGGGTTTCACTTGGACGCTCACGGGAGAGATTCAAAACGGTGCCTGGTAGAAGTCCAAATAAGGAATTGCAGATGACGTGATCATAGGGGAAGGAAAGGGGAGTCACCCTCATCTAAACCCCATATTAACAACCTAAGCTGCCCCTATGAGGTGCACCTCACTCTGCAAGTTTGTCCCTGTGCTCTCCCACACGTACTGTGCTTCTGATAAATGCTGGGCCTGCTTTGCAATCTTGGTGTCTTTGTCGAACTCTTTCTTCAGAGAAGACAAGGACCGAGTTTCACCAAAAACAGTAATATAAGCATGTTCAAAACGACCACGGTTGGGGCATGTTTATGGCTTTGAAAAACTGAATCTAAGATAGCGAAATAAAACATTCCAAACACCTGTAACACATCTTGTCCTTGTTTTTCTGCAGTCTTTGCAGCACATAAACTGTCTTTGCCTGGGCCTAACATCTGTATTGGATTGCAGGCCGTGCTTGGATTTCAAAGCCATAACCTATTCCTTTAGGACCAGCAGCTGTTCTTTCGGAGACCCTGTCTCCTGAAACAGGCCCTAAGAGCTACCGTTCTGACATCCGAAATGCTGAGAAAGGGAAGATCATAGGCCAGTGAATTGCGAGTGCCTCTTTCTTACACACTTCAGGCTTCGGTAGTTTTCGGAAGTTCCACAGAGGGTACTTTGCCGCGAAGGGCCCCGTTCTGACATGAACTGAATTTTCCCCACCTGGACATCAAGTGATTGACCAGGAAGTTTTCTTCTCAAGAATAACAGCACTGACTCTTCTTTCCCTGGCTTTCCTTTCAATAACAGCTGCATCGTATCCTTCTGCTATAAATGCTCCACCCTGGGATGAGGAATATCTACTCAATCAACAAGAAACATGTACGCGCAGCCTGTGTTTCTCCATGTGGTACCCCCTACAATGAAATGATCAGTCAGACATTAGGCTGTTTCTGTCCTGTCTCTCCTGATGGAATATGAGGAAGGCAGGAATTATCTGTCTTGTTCACTCCTGAATCCCTGGGCCTAGCACGGTGCCTGGCATGCAGCTGGCAGTTGGATATTTACTGAAAGAATAAATGGGCCTCCGCTATCTGTGTGGCACCGCAACAGTGACCAGCACGGGAGCTCTGCGCTGACCCTCCTGCACCTGAGCTTCCTGAGAGCCCTCGCCCGACACTACAATGATGGAGAGGTGGCTGGGGAAGGAGGCTGGGGGTGGGTGGGTCCAGGGGAGGAAGTACGAAGGCAGTTTTTAGGTAACTAGCCAAAAGGAGGAACAGGTGCTGATGATCTCAAAAAATACAATGGAATACTACCCAGCCATTAAAAAGTGATATAATGCCATTTGCAGCAATTAGGCCAATTGCAGAGATTATCATACTAAGTGAAGTAAGTCAGACAGAGAAAGACAAATACCATATGATATCACTTATATGTGGAATCTGAAATACGGCACAGGGCTTCCCTGGTGGCGCAGTGGTTGAGAGTCCGCCTGCCGATGCAGGGGACAAGGGTTCGTGCCCTGGTCCAGGAAAGTCCCACATGCCGCGGAGCAGCTGGGCCCATGAGCCACGGCCGCTGAGCCTGCGCGTCCGGAGCCTGTGCTCCGCAACGGGAGAGGCCAAAACAGTGAGAGGCCACGTACCAAAAATAATAATAATAATAAAAAATAATAAAATATGACACAAACGAACTTATCTACAAAACAGAAACAGACTCACAGACATAGAGAATGGACTTCTGTTTGCCAAGAGGGAGGTAGGTAGGGGAGGGATGGCCTGGGAGTTTGGGGTTAGCAGTTGTAAACTATTGTATAGAGAATGGATAAACAACAAGGTCCTACTCTACAGCACAGGGAACTATATTCAATACCCTGTGATAAAACATAATAGAAAAGAATATGAAAAAGAATGTATATATGTGTATAACTGAATCACTTTGCTGTAGAGCAGAAACTACCACAACATTCTAAATCAACTATACTTCAATAAAATAGATTTCTGAAAAAATTATAACATTTTGCTCCTTAAGGTTCACTGAAATCCCCCCAATGTGCCAGTCACCGATAGCCTTAAAAATAGAAAGTTGTCAAGATTTATGGACGTTTTGAGGAAAACAACTCCAAGAAAAAAGCAAGCATTTATGTACCAATAGATTTTTAAATAGTGGCTGTCATTAAGTCTGTGCTAGTTCAACAACTGGCTTTGGCAGTATTTCATTATGAAATAAAACAGGCAATTTTCTACACAACCCTTAACTAATGCCAAATACAGGCACACCTTCTACCTTTCTGAATAAACAGAAAGCCCAGTTTATTCAGGTCAGTGCTTATTTCTTTAGTATTGAAAGCCCTAGTTTTAGAAATATTTTCAACTTAGGACCCTAACTACGAAAACTCTAGTTGACTGAGTTTCTATTTCTCCCACTTTATAATTAATTTTCAATTTTATCAAGATAAAATGCTTGTACATAATGTAGTAATAATTTTTTTCCATTTTAATGCAATCATTTAGGTACATGTACATATAACTAGTACTAAAGTGAATACTGTGAAGATTACTCTATATAAGTACACCTGTAACATATAATATTGTACAGCAACTATACTTCAACAAAATATATAAATAATAAATAAATAAATAGTACTAAAATGCTTATAATTAAAAATACTCCCTGTCTCTCCCTGCTCCCTGTCCCAACATTCTCTTCTCCAAAGTACCCACTTTTAGCTCATTTGCTTCTTCTGGAACTTCACCCAATATCTGTACACAGTAAATGCCCCCTGGAGAGATCCCACTTGCCCTGTTCCTCCTCTGGGCCCCTGTACAGCCACATTCCTGGTTCTCTCCATTACCATTTTGGGAATCCCCTTTGCCTGTCACCTTTGTTAGTTCTCTTGTTTCTTGGATCATATTCCTTTCTCTTTCCCGGATTTCCCCCTATTGTCTTGCTAGATAATATTCTCCAGTTGCTTCTTAGGAAAAAATGCATTTTTTTGAGTACATACATACATGAAAATGTCTCTTTTCAACCTTCCCACTTGATAGTTGGGTTGGGTATAGAATTCCGGGTTGAAAGTCACTTTCTGGCAGACAGGGAGGTCATTGGCCAGTGTCTTCCAGAGCCCAGTATTGCTGTCAAGAAGTGTGATGCCTTATTGACTCTGGATCCTTTATATATGTCCTAGTTTTCCTCTGGAGGGCTTAACAGTAGGCTTCATCCCAGCAGTGAAATTTCACAGTGACATGCCTTGACACAGTTGTTTTGTTGTTGTGGTCATTTTGCTTTGGTGGAGACTTCCAATCTGGAAATTCATGTTATTCCCTTCTGAGAAATTTTCTCATTGATTTTCTTTCTTCTGTTTTCTCTGATCTCTTTTGAGGTCTCCTATTAGTCAGATATTAGACTAATTTAATTTTAATTGATTTCTTACTTTACTCTTTTTCACTTTCTTCTTTTCTGTCTCTTGGACTTTTTGTTCTACTTTTGTAAGATTAACTCAACTACATAGCATGAAATTTCTCTCCTATACTGAATCTCTATACTGATTTTTTTGCTAACAATATAATAGGAATTGTAATAAATGCATTTTGTTACATTATTTCAATGTACTTCATTTATTTAACTAATTGATAATGTTTATTAACAGAGTGGCCTGATTTGGTCAAGATACCTTCAGGTTAGCCTCTTGTCCAAGTGATCAGTTCCATTAGCTTCCTGTTTCACTCTCAAAAGTGTCCTATTTTGGGTGATAAAATATATGGTCACACTATTTACTGAGCACTTAGTTTGTACCAAGTGCTGTTCTAAGTGCTGTATGTGTAACAACACATCTGTACAACAACCAGGCGGAGTAGATTCTAATCATTTTACAGATTGGGAACCTGAGGCATAAATCCTTTAAGTAACTCATCCAAGGTGTCACAGCTACCAGGTGGTGAAGTGGGGACTTGAATGCGGGAAGTCTGCTTCAGAGCCTTGCACTTTTTCTTCTTTATCAACTATATTTGTTTGTTTGTTTAATATTTGTATTTATTTATTTATTATTGAGGTATGGTTGATTTATAATATCATGTTAGTTTCAGGTGTACAGCACAGTTTTATACATATATGTATGTATACATATATATTTATATTCTTTTCCAGATTCTTTTCCCTTATAGGTTATTACATAATATTGAGTATAGTTCCCTGTGCTGTAGAGTCGGTTCCTGTTGGTTTTCTATTGTATATATAGCAGTGTGTATCTGTTAATCCTAACCTACTAATATATCCCTCCCCCACTTCCCCCTTTGGTAACCATAAGTTTGTTTTCTATGTTTGTGAGTCTATTTCTGTTTTGTATATAAGTTCGTTTGTATCATTTTTTTTAGATCCCACATATAAGTGATATCATAGGATATTTGTCTTTGTCTGGCTTAATTCACTTAGTATAATAATCTCTAGGTTCACCCACGTTGCTTCAAATGGCATTATTTCATTCTTTTTTTATGGCTGAGTTATATTCTATTGTATATATGTACCACATCTCTTAACCACTATAGATCCCACTTCATCACTGCTTACACTCCCTTATTTGGGAGATATTAGGTTATTTCTGAATTTGCATTACTGCAAACACTTTTGGGACTCCTTTCTAGGTAGACCTTTCTTTACCTCCTTCATTATTTTCCTGGAGGATAAATTCCTAGTGAAACCAGCTGTCTTGATTCTCAATTCACACTCTTTAGACTGTGCCGTGCTGTGCACCTCCTGAGGATAGGAACTGGCTAACAAACCACTTGATTATGAAAAGGCAGAAAACAAGAAAGCGGACTAGGAGAGCCAACACTCTGAAAAGAGCTGTGATCCCCAAGTCAATGAAAAGTCAGGGGAGGCTGTAGTTCATTCTGATTTTTAAAACTCGTAGTGCTCTCCTCTGCATGGCTGACACCTAGTCTGATCACTGTCACCTTAGAATCTGCAGCCTCCTTGACACCCACACCCTGACCCCCACCATCTGCTGACAATGGCTGTCCATGGGAACCTGAACCAGTCCTTAAGACGTTAGTCCCAAGACAAATCTATACATCGGCAAATGAGTGGCAAAGAGGCAACTTCGTAGTGACGTTAGGGCAGAGTCATATCGGCAGCTCCTTTCTGGAAGGAGGTTTGCCTGTGAATGATTGTTGATTTTATAATCTCAGTAAGACTTTCATTTGCATGGATAACAAGGTTACCCAGGTAGGCAGCCATCGATTTTCCTAAAATGCTCCTTCTAAATCCAGCTTACATTTCATCTCTCTCAGGAAGTCCTCATGACTTGAAGTTATCCAGCTTTTCCAGCCTGAGCTATACCAATCTGTGCCATTCGGGTACAAGAAGAACTAGGATCTGTCTTTTACACCGATTCAGCAAATATGTACTGAGTACCCGTGTATGCCACACTCTGTGTTAAATGTAAGGAAGAGAAAAGGAAAGTAAGATATTTCCATGCCCCACAATTTTCAATAATTGTGGGGCAATAAATCCTTACAGATTTCACTTACTCCTTAAACAAAACAAAAAGCCCTGCCCATTCACTATGTGCAGTGCGTTCTCTTATAATTTGACTCTTCTAATTTGACTGTAAACTGTTCTGCCATCTCCTATCTGTGCTTTTTATTCTTCTTATTGAAATTAAGCATACTGTTTGTATATATTGGAAAACACCCAACTGCACACAGAAGAGACCACGTAAAAATGAGTTAATCATCAGGTCCCGTGTCTAGAGAAACTTCTGTATTTAAAGCAAGAGAATGTTTCCTTTAATTCAGAAGAAAACCCACACCCAGTTACTGCAATCATTCTCCATCAATGGATACTGCATTGAAATCTGTTTACATCTCTCTGTCTTGAGAGTCTGTCAGCTACTTGACAGCAAGGACCCTGTTTATTAATTAAGGTCTTCATCTCAAGTCTGTTGAAGTATATCTTTACTGGTCTTTAAGATGCAATAAACAGGAGAACACACCACTGATTTAATAACAGCTTTACATGGGAAGAGAAAAAGAGGCCCTACCTACATCTATAAACAATTATTATAAAACACATCCTGATTTCAAGAAAGTTAAATTTTAAAAGTATGCCCCAGAATGGAGGAAATCCTGTCATTGTCTTTGACTGGACTTCTGGTCTTGAAAACAGGGTGGACTCTTGCCTCTATTAAGTCAATGGACAAAAATTCTTTAGTGTTGGTTGTACTGACTCAACTCATCCTCCTCTTCCTCCAGTGCTTTTTCTGAGACCGCTGATAACTTCCGAATATTTGTCTGTTATTGTTTTCTGGGATTTCCATTTCCTCGTATGGAACCCTCCTCTGAATTCTTCGCTGGCTTTTCCAGCCTCCTGCTGTCCTCAGGGTCCTGCCTCTGAGGCTCTGTGGTCCTTCATCACCTTGTCCTCTGTGTGGGCGCCCCGGCCCCCCAGGCTCCTCCCCTTCCTCTCTCGGTCCTCATGAGTGGTGCTCAGCCCTGGCTGATCATCAGAATCAAGGGCTTGGGGAGCCCTTGGAAAAGGTCCAAGCCCAGGTCCCAACCCAGATCCACAGCATCAGTCCAGCTGGACCGATATATCAGCTCTGTTTTTCATGCACCTTAGCCTCCGAAGCTCAATTCCTTCACCTGTACAATCACGCTAATGCTGAAATCCGCTGCATCCCATCGCCGAGTACATTCTTGCTCCCCATCGTCACAGCAAACATCATCTCCTTTCTCTTTATTTAAAGCCTGCATGTCTTTGAAAGCTCAGCTCAAATCCTTCCCTTCTCACAGACTCCATCATCACAATTTATTCTGGATTGTTTACAAAGCACACTGAAAACTCAAGAGGGACCTGTTGACAATGAAACTGTCTCCTGGCTCAGCTTCCTACAACTGTCTTGTCACTTTTCAATTGTTTTCTCCACACAGCACTCCAACATTCCAAGGGATCTTTTTAAAGAAATTGGATTACGTTGCTTTCTATTTTAAATCTTCCAATGAATTCTCTTTGTTCTCAGGTTAAAATTCAAACCTTCTAACCTGGCCACAAGGTTCTACAAAATCTGACCTTCATCTTGCTCCCCTCCCATTGCCACCCTGGTCCTAACTAGATACATTCTTTCCATCCTCTGAGCCCTGTTCAGGCCGTTCCCTGGGCCAGGAATGATCTTATATTCACCTTCCCAAGCCAACTTAATAATTACTTCTTGGGTGAACACTTCTCTGACCTTCAGTCCAGGTCGATGTCCCTGGTAAAACCTTCTCTTTCCATCCCATAAACACTCTTTGTAATGAAATGTTTTATCATGAACTGGACGGAATAGGGCAGGATATTAACTTTTCTTTAATATACCACTATATTGTTTTATTTGTTGCCATAAGCATGCATTATATCTGTCATTTAAAAAATTATTTAAAAGCATGAAAGACAGTATGACATAGTTGTTCAATGTCTCTCCCCTTCCCTAGAATACAAATTCCAAGAAGGGCATATACCGGGCTTGTCTTGTTCAGCACTGTGGCTGCAGGATCTAGCAGTGCTTTGAACACAGGAGGCGCTAGATTTATAGAGTCAATGCAGTTGACTGAGAGGACAGAACATGAAAACCGTCGGGGAGGCTAAGCACGAAACTTGCCCAGGATGGAGATGGCCCTCGGTCCAGCTGAGAGAACGCAAGCAGGTGGGCACACCTGGGCCTGTCAGAGTCAGCATTCTCTTCCAGAGCCTCTCCCCAGCCTGAAGGTGGGGCCTGGAAGGCTTTTAAGCAGCAGTTGTGCTTAGTCTCGAGAGGGCAGCGTTCACGTTACTGGCACCTGACTAGTTAGAAACAGGACCCGAGCCAGAGGCTGTGGGCAAATCTGATTTTTAACTTTATATTTAAATTTTTTATATTTAAAAATTTGTAACTTTTCTAATTGTATTTAATTTTTTAAACTTTTCTACTTATCATTTTCTAATTACATTTAAATTTTTAAAACTTTTCTAGTTATAATTTTCTAATTATAATTATCTTCATTAGGAATTTAGTACTCACCATATGCAGCTTGGTTTCATAATTTTGATCTATATATTTATCTACAGTTTCCCAACTGAATCCACAATTCCCTCGGTACAAGGTCTTTCTCATAAACATTTTGCATCCTCACGACTTGGTACAATCCATGTCATATTCCCTACAAGTGAATGTAGCCAACATTCTTTCATCCAAGGAAAATGCTCAAAGTGTCAATATTCCTCAGATTCTTTCCAACAAGTTTTTTATGTTTAAATAAGTCGAGCAGATGTTCACACTTGTATCACCAATGCTTGTTGAAGTTACTGTGATTTTCAATGGCCTTTCATTATTTTTGTTGTTTTTGCTTAGAAATATTTGATAGGGTATTTGTAAATAGGTGCTTGCAATGTTATTTGAACAAATGAAGTGGAATATTTAAATGAGAACATGTGCTTTGCATGCAGTAATTGTAACTATTTCTCCATGGCTTTAAACATAGGACATGCTTTGTAAGTTGTAGGAATTGTGCAATGATATCCTTTGTTGTCCTGGATCATATCATAGTAACTAATAGACATTTGACATGGGGTTTATGGTCTTGTCTCTTTTTGATGCAGCTTATGTTGTGGTGATATAGCAGAAACAGACTAAAAGCCACTAAGTTTGTCCATGCTAATAACGGGAATCTTCAATGATTAAAAAGGAGGTGAAGTCGGCTCCAGAAACCCTGACCTGCAAAAGTCTAAGGAGAACAAAGACATTATTGAATCTGCAGTCTTTAAGAGCAATGCTGATTGATCCCTTTCTTAGAAATCTGAATTATATGTTCCATCTAGATGACACGCCTAGGTTTTGCTTTTCCCGTAATTGAACATACCTTGCACTAGGCATGTTTAATTTAGGTTACCAGCTGCTTTAAGAGAGTGTCAATTCAAGCCATGCTGTGACTTCAGTAGGGCTACGTTTATTAACCAGCATGACCCGTTATGATGGTTTCTAGGCCAACAGCATGAAATGAGGGTTTTTTAATTTTTTTATTTACTTTTTAAATTATTTTTATTTATTTGTGGCTGCGTTGGGTCTTTGTTGCTGCGCATGGGCTTTCTTTAGTTGTGGCGAGCAGAGGCTACTCTTCGTTGCGGCGCGTGGGCTTCTTGTTGCAGAGCATGGGCTCTAGGTGCTCAAGTTTCAGTAGTTGTGGTGCATGGGCTCAGTAGTTATGGTACACGGGCTTAGTTCCTCCGTGGCATGTGGGATCTTCCCAGACCAGGGCTCGAACCCATGTTCCCTGCATTGGCAGGCGGATTCTTAACCACTGTGCCAACAGGGAAGTCTCATAAGGGTTTTTTTGTTTGTTTGTTTTGTTTTTGCGGTACGCAGGCCTCTCACCGTTGTGGCCTCTCCCGTTGCAGAGCACGGGCTCCGGACGCACAGGCTCAGCAGCCATGGCTCACAGGCCCAGCCGCTCCGCGCCATGTGGGATCCTCCCAGACCGGGGCACGAACCCGTGTCCCCCCCATCGGCAGGTGGACTCTCAACCACTGCGCCACCAGGGAAGCCCTCATAAGGGTTTTTTTTAACCAAAAAAATTATATTCTTGTTCTTCCACAAAAAGATTTATATAGTTAAAGCTACCGGACCCGTCCAGTGGCTGTTCTTAACAGGCTGTTTCCTTTTTCTCCACTGTGCTCTCACCATGCTTGCCCCACCTCTTTCCTCCCCTTAATGAAAACCTAGTAGATAGTGAACATTTTGTTTATGAGGAATACAAATTCATAATTATACAAAGAAACCTATAGGACATAAAAAGTTTTAAAATATTAACCCTGTTCCTAATTTAGGAAGGAAACATTAATTAATTGATGTAAAATGTATTAGTATGTGCTTACCATGGGTTCTGGTATCTGTGGCTTAGCTTCTCAACAGCAGCTTGACTGAACTCTTCATACTGTAAAAGGAAGAACATGAATTAAGTCCCCTGATTCCAATGTCACTGGGTACAAACATGTCTGAGAGTCTGGGTTCCTGGTCAAAAAGGTCAGGTTGAGCAATTAAACAGGAAATGCTAAGTTCAGTTGAAAGAAGATGGTCTTTTGATTTTTGAACTGAGAGGAAAAGGCATAAGAGGTAAAATAACTCTGAGCCTCTGTGCTTTCCCTTCCCTCTCTGTCAAAGGACAGGTGCTGGGTCCCAAGAAGAGTGTCATCCCCAGTCGCTAAGCTAATGATTCTGTGTCTACACCAGCAGGCATGCAAAACCACAGTTTAGCATTTAGATTCAAACAGCTCAGCTCTTTCCACTTCACCTTGCCCTCACAGAATTAGGAAATGTGGTGGCTACAGCACAGGAAAGAGCCGGGTGACAGACAGCCTGTGGTGCAGTCTAGCTCTGAATGTTCCTTTCAGAAAGCATCACAGAACATCGATAAAATACTTGGTTGCTTAGAACTCGTTCTCACATGAAAACATATCCCCGTGCCCTTCCCTGTGCATAGAAATTCTCTCTCATAACTGAATAGATGACTATAAACTGGCCTCTTTTCCCCAGGAACTGTCAATGGAGGACACATTTTATGCATAAACGTGGGAAATGGGGGTGTCAAATTTATACTGAAAAGGGTTTGGGGCCTTAATCATTTCTCGATTTTCCATACTAGGGTTGGGAAACAGTGATAAGGATTATCGAAAGTACTTCAGTTTTGTCTATTTTTTTTAAAATTAATTAATTTATTTATTTTTGGCTGTGTTGGGTCTTCATTTCTGTGTGAGGGCTTTCTCTAGTTGCGGCAAGCGGAGGCCCCTCTTCATTGCGGTGCGCCGGCCTCTCACTATCGCGGCCTCTCTTGTTGTGGAGCACAGGCTCCAGAGGTGCAGGCTCAGTAGTTGTGGCTCACGGGCCTAGTTGCTCCGCGGCATCTGGGATCCTCCCAGACCAGGGCTCGAACCCGCGTCCCCTGCATTAGCAGGCAGATTCTCAACCACTGCGCCACCAGGGAAGCCCTTCACTTCAGTTTTGGAATGCATTTTTACACTGATGCAGGATGCTATATTCGTAACATCAAAAAGTAGCAAACTCAAATGAGGCAACTGACAAGGGATAAATTTCCAAAATATACAAACAGCTCATGTAGCTCAATATCAAAAAAACAACCAACCCAATAGAAAAATGGGCAGAAGACCTAAATAAACATTTATCCAAAGAAGACATACAGATGGCCAACAGGCACATGAAAAGATGCTCAAAATCACTAATTATTAGAGAAATATAAATCAAAACTACAATGAGGTATCACCTCACACCAGTCAGAATGGCCATTATTAAAAAGTCTACAAATAACGAATGCTGGAGAGGGTGTGGAGAAAAGGGAACCTCCTGCACTGTTGGTGGGAATGTAAATTGATACAGCCACTATGGAGAACAGTATGGAGGTTCCTTAAAAAACTGAAAATAGAGTTACCATACGACCCAGCAATCGCACTCCTGGGCATATATCTGGAGAAAAACATAATTCGAAAAGATAAACGCACCCCAGTGTTCATAGCAGCACTATTCACAGTAGCCAAGACATGGAAACCCCCTAAGTGACCACTGACAGATGATAAAGAAGATGTGGTGTATATATACAAAGGAATAGTACTCAACCATAATGAAATAATGCCATTTGCAGCAATAAAGATGGACCTAGAGATTATCATACTAAGTGAAGTAAGCCAGACAGAGAAAGACAAATATTATATGAGATCACTTACATGTGGAATCTGAAAAAAAAAAAAAAGATTGTTTTCAACTTGCGAAAATAATCATAACTTGAAATTGGATATTCCCCATTAAGCAACCTTTAAATAAGTCTAGGTATTAATTTAAAGGTATATGTCTGGTAATTACATTCAGGTACTGTGAATGTGACACAATTTCTGAAATGAGCTGTTAAATTTGAGTTAAATTAATCACAGACATTGGGGCCCATTCTAGTTAACAATGCAAATCATTGCTTAAAAATGTCATTTTTAATCCCAAATCACCTCTAGTCTAGAACTCCCATCACTGAGGAATCCTCTTGCTTTCTTGCTATACTTAGCTCAGGAAGTTTTCCCTAATATATCCAATTTGACTTTCCTTACTAGAAAGGACCGTTTTCCATCTCTGTAACGATGAGGTCTTTCTCGCCAGCAGAATGAGTACAATGGCAATGCGTTTCAAGAATGTGTGGACACTAGAGTTTCTCTTCGCCATCCTCCTCCTTTGTAACATAGAGCTCTTAGTACCAAACACTGGAGTGGAAAATCCCCTAAGGCTACCTTTTCTTATGCTAATGTCATTTTTTCTTCACTTGCTTCCATTTGCAAAATATTACTGTTAACCGCTTAGGTGACTTTCTTCCCACAGCCAGTGAGAAGCATTCTCATTGCTGGCGTTGGGTCGCCAAATTGCATAACGCTGCCCATTCGAGACTGGAACTACTGAAGGGAGAAAGGGGGGCTTCAGGCCTTTGTGTACAGGGCGCATTTGAAGCATTCATTTTATATTCAGAGTAGGAGTAGAAACAAAACAGTTCTCTCTGAAAAATGTCAGTGCTCAAGGCATGGATTCTGTGATGCATTTTTCTCACTAAAAAACAAAAATTGAACAAGGCAGTGGCTCATACTTCATTTTATGCCGCATTGTATGTGAGCCTGAGTTGAGTACCAACGTGAACTATATCCTGGTCTCCCTTTTTTTTTTTTTTTTTACTGCACTGTTTATTTAACTTGAATTAGTACGTCAACTTTCAGCAAACAGACTAAACATTAAGTTTCATGAGTTCCTTGACTCTGGCCCCAGTATGTTTTCTGTGGAGTCTCCAGATAATGAGAAACATATTCCATTATGTTTCTAATGTGCTTATCATAACATAATTTAAAAATCCAGGACTTCCGTGGTGGCACAGTGGTTAAGAATCCGCCTGCCAATGCAGGGGACACGGGTACAAGCCCTGGTCCGGGAAGATCCCACATGCCGCGGAGCAATGAAGCCCGTGCGCCACAACTGCTGAGCCTGGGCTCTAGAGCTTGTGAGCCACAACTACTGAGCCCGCGTGCTGCAACTACTGAAGCCCACGTGCCTAGAGCCCGTGCTCCGCAACGAGAAGCCACCAATGAGAAGCCTATGCACCGCAGTGAAGAGTCCCCCCACTCACTGCAACTAGAGAGAAAGCCCGTGTGCAGCAATGAAGACCCAACGCAGCCAAAAAATAAAAAAACAATAAAGTGAGCTAAAACAAAATCCATTAGGCAAGAAAATACAGTATATAGAGACATTAATAATACTAGATCCCATTTCTTGAGACTGTACTAGAGTCTGTACTAGATACTAGGCTAAGCGCTTTACACACATCTCACCTAATCCATTTAACAACACTCTAAGTTATTGTTATTATCCCTGTGGAAGACAGAATTCTAAAGACCCCCAAGATTCTCACTCCTTGGTATATCCACCTTCTCCCAGATATTCACCCAAATACTAGGTACTGCTGTGAAGGGATTTTGCAGATGTAATTAAGATCCCAAATCAGTTGCCTGTAAGAAAGGGAGATTATCCTCAGTGGCCCAAACTTCACCAGGTGAGCTCTTGAAAGGATCTGGGCTCTTCCAGGCAAAGGGGATTTGAAGCATGACAGGGATTTGGACGTGAGGGAGAATGTCTGTTGCTGGCTTTAAAGATGGAGGGCACCACAGCTATGGTATGTGGGCAGATTCTCGAGGCTGAGACTGGTCCCTGGCTGACAGCCAGCAGAGAGATGGGACCTCAGTCCTACAACCACAAGGAACTGAAAGCTGCCACAACCCCATGAACTCGGAAGAGCCTCCAAGCCTCAGGTGAGATCACAAGCCAACACCTTGCATCCAGCCTAGGGAGTGCTGAGCAGAGAACCCAGCCAGGCCTTCCCGGGACTTCTGACCTATAGAACTGTGAGCAAATAAATGGTGTTGCTTTAAGATGCTATGTGGTATTGGGTCATGCTCAACAGCAAACTAATGCAATGCCCGTTTTATAGGGGTAAAAACTGAGACATTATAAAGAATAGTAGGCAGACTAGCATGCAAAGAAAGAAAAGAGGGAAGATGAAAATTTCTTCAACTGGCTACTTCTGCATATTCAGTTTTTCATTAGGGCATAGATTTGCCCTGAAAAGCACTATGAATCCTCGCTGCCTCATTTACTCTCAGAGAGAAGGCACATTTCTACTATTTTTTCTGCACTTCCCCAGAGAGATTCATGTTTTCCTTATTCACGTGATAATTCAAGATACACTAGAATTTCATTTTAAAGCAAGACTAGAAGTTATTCTGTTGGGAATTGTTAGGATATGTGATGAGTAACCAATCATTCTGCTACCAGCCCTTTATCCAGAGTTAGCAGAAGGTCCCTACCAGGGTCTGAAATACGAGTGGATTCAACTCTTCAACCTACAGAAAAGCGACATGGGAGCTTCCCGAGTCTCTGCTTGTGCCCAGTACACAGTTTCTGAAATACAATCAAGTGCCTGGTTGGTGACCGTTCTTACCCTTGGAGTTTCCTAATGTGTTGGCACTGTTGTTAATTCAAAGGTTAGGAAGAGTGTCCCAAGTTAACTGTCCAATTAGCTCTACAACACAGAATTACACTGGGGGTGGTAGCTCAGGCATTGTGAACATAACAGTATAACTAAGTTTCAGTAAAAAAAAAAATATAGGTTAAGTAGTTCTCAAATGACTATTGAATAAGCTAGGAGGAAAATAATTCTCAATCTCACACACGCTTAAAAGCTCATCTCCCCCCCTTCTACAACTTGGTCTCTTAACAAAGACTCTGAATGAGAAAAGAATGGGATTTCAGTCTCCGTCTCCCATCATTTCTTGATGATCATGTACCCTGTGCTAAGCACTGCACGGAGGGCTGTGGATGCTGTCAGTATAAAGCCAAATAAGACACAGCCCTCAGACCTGAAGGTGCTTACAGCCGTTTGGGATGTGGCTGGCACTGTGGAGACCAACTGTCTCACCAAAAACTCCAACAACGATCACAGCACGAAGAAACTTCCTAAGAATTCCTCCCCAGCTGCAGGAGCCCACAAGGCTTGCAAAGCACTTATTTTCAATGCCATTTTCTTTGTGTCCAGAGACAGGGGGACCACATACCAGGGGCCCCTCTATTGAATGGGTTGTTTTCAATTTGCTCAATTAAGATTTCTTGGATCCTAGGTTCAGTCCTGGGAAGAGAACAGATATCTCCAGACTGCTATGCATTCTATGCGTTTTTGTCAAAGCAGCAGAGGTACCCCGGAAGTGGTGTACATGAATAGCAGGGAAAAGTATAATCCTAAATTTATAATGCTATTAGAGTTTCCTCCAAAGATCTTAAAAAGCCAAGATTTAGAAAACATACGTCCTGGTATTTTAGCCAACTGTGCTTGGGATATTAGATCACGCGCAAGTTTCCAAATTGTTGACAGTAAATTTAAAGGACCCTGGCTGTGGAGCCAACGTCAGGTTTACTAGACCCCATTCTAATTTATACAACTTTTTCTTAGCTTTCTATCTCCCTATCATCATCAAATACTATTCGCTGAAAACCTATGGCATATGCTTAATACTAACTTTAAGAAGTGTAATTTTTTAAAAAGGTGATGTTTACATTGAGATGCAAACTCAAGATGCATGTCAAGACTTACAAGAGCTAGTAACCACCATGGTGTATTTTCAGCCTTCCTTAATTAGGAATAAAATCACTCACTAGACTCTAAATTACACTGAGTTCCTTTCTTCCTCCCTCCCTCCCTCCTTTCCTCCCTCCCTCCCTCCCTCCGTCCTTCCCTCTCCCTCTCTCTCTCTCTTTCTTTTCACATTTCCACATCCTAACAAAAGATGTGAACATTAGGATGTCTTTTTTTCCAATTCACCAATAATCATCCACAAACTCACAGCCACAAGGAGGAAGCCCACATCTGGCTGGGGCTGGGATGCCTGGTGACATGTGGAGTGGCAGTGTCCCCAGCTATCAGCAGAGATGCTTCTCCCTCCAAACCCGCTATTCTTCACGCAATGGCTTTGAACACAGCACGGAGAGTGCATCTCAGTGATACGTGCCTCGCTTGTTGTTTTCATGGTCTGTTCCAGAAAGGAGGCATCAAACTTAAAAACTTATTTTCCGGGAGTTCGGATACAAGTAAGTTCATTCCATTTATCTGAGGAATCCTATATAAAGCCAGGTTTTATAAAATGGAGAAGATATAACACCTGCATACAAGGGGGTTGATGACGTTAATATATTATTTTCAAGAAAAAGGAGGGTTACTTGGCTTCTGTAGCCAAGGTTTCTTCTCCTTCATAGACGGTCAGCATGTGGCCCTCCCCTACTAGAGGCTTCCCGTGGTACCAGGAAAGCCATTACTTTACACAGCACTTAAGGATGAAAGGTGCTAATGTAATTATTTTTATATTAAATGACAAACTGTTAGGATGCAAATAACTCTAAGAAATATAAAGTGAGAGATAAACACACACCCGTCTGGGAAAGAAACAGCAGCCACCCCAAGGCGCTCCTGATGTTAAGAAAGCTATTTTCTATTTTGCTCTTATAAGTTGGTTGGAAAAGGAAGCTTTATTATCTTTCAAAAGTCTTCTATATTGATAATAACATCTGGAGATTAGGAGTGTGAGATCTTAGGAATTTTAATGAGACTGTTTGTGATTCGCCCAAACGAACCCAAAGGTAAATGAGAAGCTTGGGGGGAAAAACACCCAGAAGTTCTAAAATGTGTGATTGGTGGTCTACATACTGATCAACTCCACACCAACAATACTTCTCTTTTCTAGGTGATTTTGAAAATTTTCTGGGACGCTGTCGTGTGGAAGTGGGTTTGGGAGAATGCACAGGGTGGGGCTGGAAAGAAGGTACAGTTTAGGGGGGGAACTTCACTGTCTTCTCTTCTTTTTCCAGAATGCCAAAGATAATACTCAATGATACGTTTTGAAGCACTCTAGAGTGCTTATTACACAGAAACTGGAAAATAATAAAACTAAAAATAGAGCTACCATATGACCCAGCAATCCCACTCCTGGGCATATATCCAGAGAAAACCATAATTTGAAAAGACACATGCACCCCAATGTTCACTGCAGCACTATTTACAGTAGCCAAGACATGGAAACAATCTAAATGTCCATTGACGAATGGATAAAGAAGATGTGGCACATTTATACAATGGTATATTACTCAGCCGTAAAAAGAATGAAATAATGCCATTTGGAGCAACATGGATGGACCTAGAGGTTATGATACTAAGTGAAGTACATCAGACAGAGAAATACAAATATCATATGATATCACTTATATGTGAAATCTTTAAAAAAATTACAAATGAACTTATATACAAAACAGAAATAGATTCACAGACATAGAAAACAAACTTATCGTTACCAAAGGGGAAAGGGGAGGGGAGGGATAAATTAGGAGTTTGGGATTAACATATACACACTACTAAATATAAGATAGATAAACAACAAGGACCTACTGTATAGCACAGGGACCTTCACTCAATATTTTGTAATAACCTATAAGGGAAAAGGATCTGGAAAAAATAGATATATATGTATGTATAACTGAATCACTCTGCTGTACACTTGAAACTAACACAAGATTGTAAATCAACTATACTCCCCCCAAAATTTTAAGATTTAATAAAGAAACAAAAAAGAAAATAACTATTACTAAGCCCTTTCTTATTATGTCAAATATGTGGATATATCCACTACTGATGATTCATTTTACTATGATGAATGCAGCATCTGTGTGCAAACGACGCAGAGTGGTGGGGATCAGGGAGAGGCTTGAGGCCCCGTGAAGAAAGGACGGGCCCTTAGGAGACAAGGCAACCGGGACTGACCCGGGCGGACACTGCCTCGCGGAAAAGCGCTCGCCCTGATGAGCGCCTCACCCAGCGGCTCCAGCCCCGTGTTCCAACTTCGTTTCCTGTCACTTCCTCTCACACACGCTGGGCTCCCACGAAGTCCCTGAGCTCCAGGCCTGGGCTGAGATCCCAGCTCCATCCCTGACCAGCTGTACGGCCTCAGGCAAGAGGCCTCAGCTGTCAATATCTCCGACCCCTCCTCTGTAAGATGAAACCGATCGCAGTGCCTCCCTCACATAGTAAATAGTCAACGGGAGCTCTTTTTAAAAAAAAATTATTTTATTGGAGTATAGTTGATATACACTTGTGTTGGTTTCTGGTGTACAGCAAAATGATTTAGTTATGTATATTTTTTCATATTCTTTTCCATTACGGTTTATTATTAAGATATTGAATATAGGTCCCTGTGCTATACAGTAGGACCCTGTTGTTTATGTTTTATACATAGTAGTGTGTACATGTTAATCCCAAGCTCCTAATTTATCCCTCCCCCTCCCCCTTTCCCCTTTGGTAACCAAAAGTTTGTTTTCTATGTCTGTGGGTCTGTTTCTGCTTCATAAATAAGCTCGTTTCTGTCATATTTTATTTTATTTTATTTTTTGGCCGCACTGCACGACATGCGGGATGTTAGTTCCCACACCAGGGATCGAACCCATGCCCCCTGCAGTGGAAGCACCAAGTCTCAACCACTGGACCGCCAGGGAAGTCTCTCTGCCATATTTTGGATTCCACATATAAGTGATATCATATGATATTTGTCTTTCTCTGTCTGGCATACTTCACTCAGTAGGACAATCTCTAGGTCCATCCATGTTGCTGCAAATGGCATTATTTCATTCTTTTTACGGCTAATATTCCATTGCATATACGTGCACCTTCTTTATCCATTCCTCTGTCAATGGACACTTACGTTGTTTCCATGTCTTGGCTGTTGTGAATAGTGCTGCTATGAACATTGCATGTATCTTTTTTTTTTTTAACATCTTTACTGGAGTATAATTGCTTTACAATGGTGTGTTAGTTTCTTCTGTATAACAAAGTGAATCAGCTATACAGAGCATGTATCTTTTTGAATTATGGTTTTGTCTGGATATATGCCCAGGAGTGGGATTGCAGGATCATACGGTAGCTGTATTTTCAGTTTTTGAGGAACCTCCATACTGTTTCCCATAGTGGCTGCACCAATTTACATTCCCACAGCAAGAGCTCTTTTTATGTTTACTTTCTCTAAAAAAATTCGCAGTGAGAAAAATGTCTCATAAAGCCACCGACCTTGGATTGATTTATTCGACATCCATCAGGAAGTCTGTTCCCATGTCCATGAAACTCAGAGAAGCCCTCTGTGTTCATAACATGGGAATTTGGGGCAGATAAACAGGAGGCAGGAGTTTCAAAGCCTTGAAAACTTTCCTTTTTATGATATGACACTGTATCCCATATAAATATATTATTGGCGCGTCCCCACGGTTCTCTTCATTATCTTCTGCACATCACTCAAGGTGTTATACCGTGTGATATATTGGTGGTAATAGCTGTTATGATTCACTGATTTAATATTGTCTTTGGGACCACACCTATGAAGAGTCAGTCCTCAAGTCCAGTATCGCATTGTTTTTGTGGGAAAACCAAGTGTCAAATCATCTGGCCCTGAGGTCAGATGCAGGAGTAGAAAACAGGCATTGGGAGACCTGGGTTAAAGAAAGGCCAGGGGAGGGAGACACGAACCACTTAGCTACAAACCACTATGAACCCAGCTACGAACCACTTAGACACGCTCCTCAGTTTGAAACCAAAGGAATTGTTTCACTGGTCTCCATATACTGTTGCAGAAACAACACACATAGTTTGGCAGAGACCAAATCCATGAAAAAAAAGAAAAAGAAGAAGAAGAATGTACTGCTCTTAAATCTGAGACAGTAACAAAAGCAGTGATCTTTACTGGTTCATTACGCGTGTATCATCATTGCACGGCAGCCCCACATCCGAGCAGGAAATAGCCAAACACAGAAAGACCCAGAAGAGAGACCCGATGTTGTCATTTTCACTGTCCACTGCAATGTGGGAACTTTTTCAGGTGTCACTCAGCCTGGAAGTTACTATCTTTCTACCCAAATCCAGATGATCTATAGACCCCTTCCCAGTGCCCCAGAGAGGAGAGACCATTCCCGGGCAGGAAGCAGCTGCCCCAGGCATGTTACCGAGAGTCTACTGCAGGTGCCCGAGCTTCCTTAGCTGCCGGTCTTACTGGAACCTAGAGCAGGAAATTAGGAAGAGCAGCTGTTCTGGCTATAATAATCCACTAGGTGAAGGTTTGTGCTTAAAATCAAAGTTCTGAGTTATCGCGGTGGGAGCCACCGGGGAATCTCTGAGGTTAGACAGAAACAAAGTGCCACGTTGGTGGGACTCTTACAGGCACAGACGTCACGGGGATGGCATCGAGGGCTACCAAGGACAAGAAGCCAGAGACAGAAAAGGACGCGGATGCAGACGTCGCCCTGGGTTACATCGCACTGAGGAATGGACCAGCTCCCTATCGAGGAGGTGTGAATTCATGGCACAGGTGCTCACGTGTTATTTGTGATTAGGGGCTTGTTTCAAGGCATGGAGTGTCTGTGTCTCTATCAGCTCAAACGTCACTTCCAGCCAAGTCTCATTGATTGGAAGGGGCTGCCTGGAGCTCTGCGTTGATAAGGTATCCAAGTCTGGGGCTTGACTCAGAAGCTGACCTTGACGGGCAGGGGATGGAAGCGGGCCCTGGGTGCAGGGTTGGGGGAGGTTAGCAGTCTTGGTGACAAATCCTAGGCCTTAGCTGGTGGGTAAATCATATGTGGTTCTTGACCTGTATGTACAGTCATTCTCAGTGCATCTTTTTGCTCTCATGATAAAGTTCTAAGTCCAAGGAATCCTTTAAGATTTGTTTAAGATCGTTACCTGAGATAAGTACATCTTTGAAAACAATTACTGTCAAAATGCTGGGGCCAAGCAAATGCACAGATGACAAGTCCTCAGAGCCCATGCCAAACAAGACCAGCTTCTGTGTGAGCCACGGGGTTGGGTGGCGGGGTGGAGGTCTCTGTATGCCTCACACGCAGTCCCACCAGGGTTAAGAGGACCGTGCTATCACGCAGAGCAGGGATTTAGAGCCGTCTGTGAAATTCCATCAAAAGAAACCGAATAAATCCCTTCCTGGAAGGCTAAGTCGAGGCTGATGGGACTCTTGCATTCACAGCTGCACACACTCAAGATGGGCAACAGATCAAGGGCTGTGCACAAAAGCCCGGCGTCACTGGAGAGAAGCAACAAGGCAACAGATGTTCTGGACTCCGTTCAAACTGGCTGCCTCGCTTTGCGTTTGTCCTCTTCTCACTGGTGGCCACTTTTGATATCGAATCAAGTTTCTGATCTTCATCTTTATCGCCTGAGTGGAGTAAGACCCAGTTTAGGAACCTGAGCCCTCATTCTGTGTCACTGGCCCTGAGTGACGTTAAGTACAAAACCACAGTCCCAGTCATTGAAATCGGGGTGTCAACTGCGTGCCGGGCACCATGCAGAGCGTGTTCCTCATGCCCTTGTATTTAGAAGTCACGACGTAACAAGAATCATGCTAAGACAGAGTCTTTTTTTTCAGAAGAAAAAAATTGGGATTTTTATTGTAATTGCATGGGAATTACTTTTATCAATCTGATAGATTTGACATCTTTATGATATTGAATCTTCTAATTCATAAACATGATATATCTTTCCATTTATTTAGATCTTGTTTCAATAGTTTTATCATTTTTCTCCGTGTGTTGAACATCTTTTTTTTTTATTGAAGTATAGTCGATTTACAATGTTGTGCCAGCATATCCTTTTTTAAGATCTATTCCTACATACTTTGTATCTGTTGATGACACTGTAAGTAGTATCCTGTTTTATTGCATTTTCTGTTTCTCATATATAAAAATAAAATTGATTTTCATACCTGGATTTTGTATCCTGTTGACTACCAAATTCTCTTATACTTTGAGGTGTTCTACATGGTCAAGCATATTATTAGCAAATAATGATAGCTTTGCTCCTTCCATTTCAATCCTTACACATTTTATACTTTTTTTCCCCCTTACTGCCATGGTTAAGACCACCAGTACAAAGCTGAATGGAAAAATCATGATTTGGGGAATCTGTGTCTTGTTCCGGATCTTAAAGAGAAATGCTTTCAATGTTTTATCATTCAGTATTGCTATTGTTATAGGCTTTTTTTGTTTTTTTGTTTTTTTGTAGGTTGTCAGATTAGGAAAGTTCTCTTTTATTCCTAACTTAACCTAAAAGGGTTTTCACTTTCTGGGTTTTGTACGTAACTAGGAAAACCTTATGCTGGGAAGTTAAGAAACATAAAAGACATAGAGCCTTGATGTGTCCCAGGGACGGTGCCCAGCACTTTACAAATGTTTCTTTACGACAGCCTGATAAAGCAAATGCTCAGATTCATGATGAAGAGGCACAGAGGTCAAGGAACTGGCCAAGGCCACTCACAGCTAGCAGGTGGCAGGAGTGGGATAGGAATTCAGGTGGTCTTAGGAAGTGGGCACTCGAACACTGCCACAGGGCAGAGGAGGCATGGAGACCCAGGGAGATGAACTCAAGCCCAGGGTCGCAGAGTTGGACCTGACTCAGAGGCAGGAGTGGAACCCTTCTTGACCTCAAAGACTGAGCTCTCAGCTGCTCTCCTGTACTTGCCGAGGGTTGGCCAGAAAAAGGCTTTTTCCTTTATTAACCTTTACTATATGAGGCTGTACTATATTGCCTTAAGAAATCCAGTTACTGCATCGTTGATACATATTTTCAGGCCAAGTCTCACCTGGGAATAAAGTCTGAATTCTCAGATTTTGCTTCTAAAATCATCCGTGCTCTCTCCTGTTTCAGAGGAGAACGTGTGGGGTCACATCCACATCACCAAACGGAGACAGACAGGTTTTCTAAGAGCCCTCTGACTACGTGCCCTGGATGGTCTGATTTAAAGGCATGAGCCACACAGCGGGTTTTAAAGCCCTGGGGCTGGTTTCTAGGTTGGTGGATGAAGTGCAGCACAGGCTGCTGCTTTACCACCACCCACTCACCACGCCTCGCAAGGATGGGGGAGCCTGTGTGAATGTCACAGCGTAGATGGGAATCTGGATGCATTCCAAAGCCAAGTGCAAATGCTCTTGGAGTGCCCTCGGCTTCATTCCCTTCACACCTCTCCTTGCCGGTACTAAGGGACGAAGGGAGTGACAGCAGCAAGTACATTTATCCACACACTCATTTTTCTGCAAAAACTCCAATGCCATTGCTTCTCAAGGACAGGTCGAGAACATGACGTTTCCTACGGAAGCAAACTCAGAAAGCTTTCAAACCAGAAAACAATGTGCAAGGAGGAGCATAGATTTAAGAAAAATACCTTAACGTGAAAGCCAGTCTGAAGCCTGGTTTTGTTGATAAAATCATACACTGGTATTCCCCAACCAATTTCACCAACATACTCAGGTTTATATTTGGCCGGCAAGCTTCTCTTTGAGGCAGGCCTCTGTAAATATCTGAGATCTCCCGTTTTTTCTAATGCAGGACGCTTTTCTCCTATATAGGAAGTATGCTGAGCAACTTTAGGGAGATGGTCCTTTACATAATCTGGGCCTTAAAACAGAAAGAAAAAAACACTTTGAAAAAATCTCCACACTTTATTCTAAGATGCTTTATTCTAAATGGTGGAAATAATAACAACTAATGCTTGTATGTCATTGACTATATTCTAGGTGCTCTCATAAGCCTTTTAGATATGTTAATTCAATTACTCCTTGTATTAACCAAGTGAAGTTGGGCGTATTATTTCCCCCAGTTTATACGTGGGGAAAACAAGGCCCAGAAGGATTGGTTACTTGTCCAGAGTCACAGCTAATGAGCCTACAGGCTGTCTCACGGTTTTCTTTATAACCAACTTAATACAGACACGTTCTTTTTTAAAATTTATTTTATTGAAGTATAGTTGATTTACAATGTTGTGTTAATTTCTGCAGTACAGCAAAATGATTCACTTATACATACACACACACATATATATATATATATATATACACATTCTTTTTCAGATTCTTTTCCATGATGGTTTATCACAGGATATTGAATATAGTTCCCTGTGCTATACAGTAGGACTTGGTTGTTTATCCATTCTCTATGTAATAGTTTGCATCTGCTAATCCCAAACTCCCAATCCATCCCCCCCAACCTCCTCGCCCTTGGCAACCACAAGTCTGTCCTCTATGTCTGTGAGTCTGTTTCTGTTTTGTAAATAAGTTTATCATTTGTATCATATTTTAGATTCCACATATAAGTGATATCATATGGTATTTGTCTTTGTCTGACTGACTTCACTTCGTATGATAATCTCTAAGTTCAACCATGTTGCTGCAAATGGCATTATTTTGTTCTTTTTTATGGCTGAGTACTATTCCATTGTATATATGTACCACATCTTCTTTATGCATTCGTCTGTCAATGGACATTTAGGTTGTTTCCATGTCTTGGCTGTCGAATAGGAGACACAGTCTTTAAACTAAAACTCCTCACTAATACCACATTTGCAGGATGTTGGTCTTTAGACATCGAGATATTTTATCTAGAGAGATAAAATCCTGAAATGAGGATTAGAAAATTCCCCAAATGTATTAGAAGCCATGGGAAGATGGAGAGAATTGTCAGATGAGGACAGCTCATAACGGATGATGCCCAAAGGCAGGGGCATTTAATAAACATCGGTATTTTAAATGTAAGACAATGAACAAAGGAATCAATGAATTGTGGAAGTGGGTGAAGCAAAAATAACAGGAGGTGTGGGAAAAGATGGCTTCCATATGCTTGGTGTTGAGAGCTGATGACGTGAACATGTGAAGAGGAGCCAGAATGGTCCTGATTAGAACAGACAGTGATCTGCTGGCCCAGGAAGAGTTTCGGAAGTCCCGGAACCAAAGTGGCTGCAGGATTGTCTGGGCACGTTGGGTAACACAAAGAAGAAACGTCACTCCTCTTACCCAAGGTGAACCCCAGACCTTGGAAGTGGAGGCTGTGCTGTGGTCACGGTGTCACCTGGCCCTTCCTGACCCTGTGGCCCCTCTCATTTTGTCTTGGGTCGTGGAGCTCAGGGTTTGCAGGGAGCACAGGTGGGCGGGGGGTTGACCACATGCTCCAATGCAGTGGTCGGTGTGGTTACAAGTCTGTGCCTGGAGACATCATCCAAGCTTTCCAAGGGAGCTGAAAATGTGAGAAATCGCTCCCCAGACACAGGCTTGGAGCAGATGTTGCCCCAGCTTCCCAGTCGCCGCGGCTCCCATGACGCCTGCGTGTTCACTGTGCCTCATTTCCCGTGACGGACCCATCGTGGCCCCAGGTTCTCACTCAGGTAAAGTACAGGATGGCCCAAGCATGAAAAACTGTTTTCTCTCCCAATGTGACGGGTGTTGAGGGCTCACCTACAAAACTGCTGCCATAAGGAAAATTTTGCAATCTCCTCCAAACAGCACGAAATTACAACTGTATTAGTCTTGCTGGAAGTTCAGGGTATTTTGAGGCTGGTGTTTTCCCAAATGTTCCCCTAATATTGCTCCCATGAGTGACCATGACAAAGCCTAGGCGTGAACTGGGGGTTCTCTATTATCAAATACACTTGAGAACACTATCCGTTTGCCGTTGAGAGAGTCCCAGCACATGAAAGTGTGTTAAAAGTTCTGAGAAATCCGGGCTTCCCTGGTGGCTCAGTGGTTAAGAATCCGCCTGCCAATGCAGGGGACACGGGTTCGAGCCCTAGTCCGGGAAGATCCCACATGCTGCGGAGCAACTAAGCCCATGCACCATAGCTACTGAGCCTGCGCTCTAGAGCCCATGAGCCACAACTACTGAGCCCATGAGCCACAACTACTGAGCCTGTGCTCTAGGCCCATGCACCACAACTACTGAGTCCGTGTGCCACAACTACTGAATCCACGTGCCACAACTACTGAGCCCACGAGCCACAACTACTGAGCCCATGTGTCACAACTACTGAAGCCCGCGCGCCTCGAGCCCGTGCTCCAAAACAAAGAGAAGCCACCACAATGAGAAGCCCACGCACCGCAACGAAGAGTAGCCTCCGCTCAGCCACAACTAGAGAAAGCCCACGCGCGGCAGTGAAGACCTAACACAGCCAAAAATAAATAATAAATTTATCTTAAAAAAAAAAGTTCTGAGAAATCCTGCGGTAAATTAACCTGTTTGCAATTATGTAATCCAGCGTTTCCCAAACTTATCTAAACATGGATCCTTTTCCTCGTTGGGTCACCTGTATGCATCCTGCAGACACCAGCAGATTTGGGAAAATATCCTCCATGTAATTTTCGGTTGTTGCTAAAATTCTGTCGTCACCTCACACTATTGCAAAAGTGAGAGCAGACGTATATCTATAGTTATTCCTTGTCACTCTGCAGACCACATTTTTTAAAAGAGCAATTACTTGACAGCTGAGTCTAAACACTTCGTTTTAGACAGAATCGTAGAAAGTGAACGTGCTTTACAAGCCGAGGGTGGGGAGAGGAGCTCCCCAGAGAATCTAGTTTCCCTGTGGCATTTCAGTTGAGTCACTGGACTTTCCTGAAACCCCATGTACTCCTGTGTGCTTTAGAAATAGCGTGATGCAGCGTGAATGGCACAGGAAGTTCTGGGACATCCCTCCCTGGCTGCATAGCTGACGCAGGCACCCGCCTATACAGCAGAGGCAGCTGAGAGTCACTGTCTGCAGTGGGCCAGGTTCACAGCCGTCCCCTGGAGCTGGCCTGATGCTCACCTAACCAAAAAATCCACTTTCACCACGCAGGCAGCAATGCAGACGTGGGGTTTCCCTGATGGGCAGTTCCACGGGTGTCTGGCTTTAAATGACCCATGTTTCCCTCCCCTAACTCTCATCCTCCAGAGCCGAGACTCTCTGCTGGATCCAATTCCCTGCTTCAAGGTCAAACTTCCAACTCCTGTCCAATCCACGGTCACTTTGTTTTTCCTTTAACGGCTATCATCTCTGTTCGACGACTGTTGCTACGTCCCTTAGGGTGTTCCTAGCTGTTTTTCATCTTATGGCACGTTTTCTTGGGTCGTTCATTGTTTTCCCCAAAACCCCGGCCCCCATTTGCCAGCCATGAAGTTGACAGCTCCTGGGTTAATAAAACCCTCATGTGCCCATCTGCTTTGGAGTTCTTGTCAACACCTGAAGACCAGCTCCAAGGGGACACCCCGCAGCTGTAATCCTGAAACAGAGCTGCCCAGCACTGGTCTACTGCCAGGGGAGCCACGTCACGATGGGGGAAGGAGAGGTGCTTCCATTTACATCTGTGCCAGGCTTCACGGGTCCTCATTTCTGCATCTTCCTGCCCTGGAGAAACTGTGATCTCACGGCCAGCGGGTAGATCCTGTCTCCCCTGTACGTGCCCAGCGTGGCTTGTTCATCAGTGTCTGAAATTCTCAAGTTACGGTCGAAGATGTGGTTTTGAAGCTGAACTACCGTAGGGTCAAATCCTGGCTTTGTCTTGTGCTTTGTGACCCAGGGAACATCATTCGGCCTCTGAGTTTAAGCTTCTCATCTCTAAAATGAAAAAAGACACATGCACCCCAGTGTTCATAGCAGCACTGTTCACAACTGCCAGGACATGGAAGCCACCTAAATGCCCATCGACAGAGGAATGGATAAAGAAGATGTATTATATACATACAATGGAATGTTAGCCATAAGGAAAACAAAATAATGACATTTGCTGCAACATGGATGGACCTAGAGATTATCATACTAAGTGAAGTAAGTCAGACAGAGAAAGACAAATATCATATGATATCACTTATATGTGGAATCTAAAATATGATACACATGAACTTATTTACAAAACAGAAATAGACTCACAGACATAGAAAACAAACTTATGGTTACCAAATGGGAAAGGGGGGGGATAAATTAAGAGTATAGGATTAACAGATACACACCACTATATATAAAATAGATAACCAAAAATGACCTACTGTAGAGCACAGGGAACTACAGTCAATATTTTGTAATAACCTATAACGAAAAATAATCTGAAAAAGAATATATACATATGTGTGTGTGTATGTATAACTGAATCACGTTGCTGTATACCTGAAAGTAACACAACACTGTAAATTACCTATACTTCAATTTTTTTAAATGGTTAAAAAAAAAAAAAGAATAGTGATGCCTGTCTGGTAGCCTTGCTGGAAGGAGAGGAAATAATTTTATTGAAAGAAGTGCTTATCTGAGCATCTGGCACATAAGATGCAGCAATATTATTATTCGTGTCTCTTCCTCTTTCTTGTCTGTTCGCTTCTTGTTTTAATTTGATGCTTTGTCTTACCGGTTACATTTTTTAAAATATATTTTAGGAGCTTTCACTGATAAACGATTTATTTCTTATTGTGAATAAACTTCCAAGCCTTTCCTGAAAGCTCTTCTAGATCAGGGGTTGGCAAACTTTTCCTGTAAAAGACCATACAGCCTCTGTCTCAACTACTCAGCTCTGCCCTTTAGGGCAAGAGCAGTCATGGACCCTATGTAAACAAATGGGCGTGGCTGGGTTCCAATAAAAGTTTATTTATAGACACTGAAATTTTAATTTCACGTAATTTTCACATGTTACAAACTATTATCCTTCTTTTGCTTTTCCCCCCAACCATTTGAAAGAGTAAAAACCATTCTTTGCTCACAGGGGGCAGGACAAATTTGATCCAGGAGCCATAGTTTGCCAACCTCTGATGATGGTGGACAGAAAGGCAGCAGATGCCACGGAGGGTGGGAAGAGGCCAGACCGGCGAATCCTGGCGGCTTCCCAACAAGCGTCACCTGTTGCCAACACTCGGAAAGGCCGGGCCACGGCATGTGTCAATAGAGAAACAAAGTTCCATCCTGAGGCAGATGTCTCTTTCTGACTTCTCTCCTCTGCATTTGCAGTGTTTCAATTAATTAACGAACTCATTCCTTTATTCTCTCACCGATTGATTCATTCCTTCAACAAATAGTTATTGAACTGTACGCCAGGCACCGTTCCAAGTGCTGGGCGTAGAGCAGCGGACAAAGCCGAGACCCTGCCTTCAAGGAGCTTCTCCTGTGTTTGAGAGGCCGGTGATACTTGTAAACGGTCCCTCAGCATCTTTCATCTGGCTTCTCACAGTAACCTCCTAACTACCCTTAGCTCTAGCTTCTCTCCTATCCAATCCATCCTCCACGCAGCTGCCGGGAGGAATCTAAAGCGGAGGTAAAAGAACATATCTCTTCTCCTAAAAATCATGAAATGGTTTTCTATAATGGTGCCTGTAATTGTTTTCATCCAGATCTCCTAGGATTTCTGACAAGTGTCTTCATAAACTGAGCCAAGCCTAGTGATGGAGTCTTACCTTCCTTCACCTTTCCTTACGATCAGAACTCATCTTTCAAGGCTTATTGTGAGTGCCGCCTCTTCTGGAAAACATCCCTAATCCCAAGTCAAAATTAGACACTCGGGCTTCCCTGGTGGCGCAGTGGTTGGGAGTCCGCCTGCCAATGCGGGGGACGCGGGTCCGTGCCCTGGTCCGGGGGGATCCCACGTGCCGCGGAGCGGCTGGGCCTGTGAGCCGTGGCTGCTGAGCCTGCGCGTCCGGAGCCTGTGCTCCGCGATGGGAGAGGCCGCAACAGTGAGAGGCCCACGTACCGCAAAAAAAAAAACCAAAAACCAAAGAAAAAACATTAAAAAAAAATTAGACACTCAGCATGCTGCGTTCACAGGAGTCTATTTCATCTTTAAAAATATCATACTTATTGGATCAATTCCATTTGTAACCTCCTAGAGGGTAAAGGGTATATTTTATTTATCTCTGTGAACACCTAAAAAATTTTTTTAATTGAAATAGATTTGACATATAACATTGTGTACATTTAAGGTATACAACATGTTGATTTGATACATTTATATATTCTAGTATGATCGCCATTGTAGTGATAATTAGCAGATCTATCATTTCTTTTTAGTGGTTGGACTAATTACAACTAGTCTCTTAGCAAGTCTGATGATAGTAATACCATATTGTTGTCCACACTCACTATGAGGTGCATTAGAGCTCTAGGCTTATCTGCTACTCTTTGCAAGTTTGTACCTTTAGACAACATTTGTCCTATGCCACCAATTCCCAGCCCCTGGTGACCACCATTCTACACTTTAAGTGTGTGGCTTTTTTAGATTCTACGTATAACTGAGATCATACAGTATTTGTCTTTCTCTGTCTGACTTATTTCACTAAGCATGATGTCCTCAAGGTCCATCCGTGTGGTCACAAATGGCAGCTGTCCTCTTTCTCATGGTTGAATTGTATATGTAGATACGAGATATACACACATGTCATCTCTGTAAAGTCTTAACTGTCAGCACAGTGCTTGGAACATAGTAGGTCCTCAAGAAGCATGTGATGAATGCTGAAGAGAACTGTTTGCTGAATAAGTGAATTAAAGAATTCCATCACAAGATGGGAAGTACATAAAGCCATGCTGAGGGAGAAACGAGCAGTTCTTTAAACATCTATAAGCAATCTGATTTCCAGAACTGCCTTAGACCCTCCTAGTCTGGACTTCATGATTCGACAGTTCAGGGTAAGGTCAGAGAAAGGGCTGCTTTTCACAACATTTATTCTGCATAGTTGGCGGCACAGAGAAGGATGAGTGCTCACGGCGATATCACTTCGTCCCATAATATGGCCTCATGAGCCAATTCTCCACTTCAGTGACCCAAATGAAACACAGGCCTCGAGTGGAACACGGCAGTGAGTGTTTTAACACGTATATTTGAAAACATGTTGACAATACGGGTATAAATTGGCCATTACAGATGTGCCGTGCAGAACAACAGGGTTAGCCGGGGGAAGCAGACAAGGCAAAGGTCAGAGGGAGGGATGTGAAATACGAAACAAACTCTCAGGGACACATCTGACATATGCACGTGGGGAAAGCAGAGGAGATGATAATTGTTGTAACTGCTAATGTGCACGGGACTCTCCATTTCTAAGAACTGGCACACAGTGGACTCATGGACAGGAACAGTTCTAAACTCCGTATTCCAATGCAATTCGTGCAATTATTCAATAGGTCTAACCATCGGATGACCTGGAAGACTTAGTTTGTCGATATGCGTTTGGAAGATGGCAGAGTAGGGAGGCCCTGATCTCATTACCCTCCCCCCACCACCAGCACGCCAAAATCACCACTATTTACAGAGCAACTATGGATGCAAAAGACCAGAAGGCTAGCAGGAAAGATCATCTACGACTAAAGATGTAAAGAAGGAATCTCAATCAGACGGATAGAAAGGAAGGAGACACAGCATCCCCAGGTGGGTGACCCCTAGATGAGAGGATAATCCCAAATAGACAGGTGCACCATACAGTCTAAAGAGACCTCCTTCTCCTCCTCCAGCAGCATTGTCTGCTCTCGGGACAGACATTATTATTCCCTGAAGCGGTAAAGTACAGCTTGGTCCGTGTTTCATGTGTGAGGTCAGGGTCCCCAGCTATTTTAGGAGCGTGTCTTGTCTCTCTGCTTGTCAAGCAGCCCCGGGTTAGGTCCCTTAGAGACTCAAACTGTCTTCTATTTGCTTCAAGCTTCCAAAGCATCCTGGGCGGTGCAGTGCACTAAGCAAATGCTTGGTAATATTCGTTGAAAGATCGACTACTTTAACATTAAGTTGCTGATGTAATCCAAAAGTATAAAATTCCGTACTTTTCCATGGGAACACAGAAAAAAGGCAGGATCAAAAAGTTTTGTAAACATCTCTGGACTTTTACTTGAAAAGTAAAGCTGACAGACTCATCTTGACAAAACTGCAACCAGGTGATTCTCTACATGTTTATCTCACCTGAAGACAAAATCTAAGTAGATAATAATAAATAGGTTTCAGAATTCCCTGGTGGCGCAGTGGTTAAGAATCCGCCTGCCAACGCAGGGGACACAGGTTCGAGCCCCGGTCCCGGAAGATCCCACATGCCGCAGAGCAACTAAGCCCGTGGGCCACAACTACTGAGCCTGCGCTCTAGAGCCCACGAGGCACAACTACCGAGCCCGCATGCCACAACTACTGAAGCCCACGTGCCTAGAACCCCTGCTCCGCAACAAGAGAAGACACTGCAATGAGAAGCCCGTGCACTGCAACAAAGAGTAGCCCCCGCTCGCCACAACTAGAGGAAGCCCGCGCGCAGCAACGAGGACCCAGTGCAGGCAAAGATAAATAAATACATAAATTTACAAAAAAATAATAATAAATAGGTTTCATTGTTTTGGTTTGGTTTTGACTTGGAATTCTCCTGTATAAATGTGTGTAAAATAGTCAATTTATTATAAGGAACTCTTTACCATTCATGGAGACAGTCCTCAGACGTTCCCATGAGAAAAGATATTAAGATGTACGTATGTAAAACTAATAAAAACCCACCAGAGCACTGCAAGTAACAGGAAGTCATCACAAATGAATTAAATAATAAGAAAAATCATTGTGTCATATTGTAAGATCTGAGGTCTGAGGAATCTGGGCTTGCTTAATGCCCAGCGATGTCCTCAGAAGAATAGACTCTTCCCAGGTCGTGCTCTGCATCCTTAGGGTACCAGGTCGCCTTCAGGCACGCTCCCCTTGAGGCTCCAAGGAGGCTGTCACAGCTCCAGGTATCATCATGCAGGTACCATAATGCCCAAGAGGGGTTGTGTGCTTTTCACCAGTGGAGAAGCCCTTCCTCGAAAACAATAGGTGAATTCGTCTCTCATTTTATTGGTCAGAACTGAGTCATTTATCTCTTCCTAAAACCAAGCACTGGAAGAGGACTGGGGTTTCAGAGCCTGGCATGAATGAATCAGGGTTTAACCCTGAGTCATATGAGGCCAAATTATGCAACCAAACAAGACGGTGGCTCCCTGGAAAGGAGTGGGATGTGAGGCCCCTGACTTGTCTGACACAGAGCACGTAGGGAAACTCCTCACAGAAAAAAAGGAAACCACACACCCAATGCGACTTTTTTTTACTGCTTTACAATCTACTTTTAATACCACATACAATGATTTGAAGTCACTACCATCTGGTTCTCGATCACATGCTGAATTATAATTCATTTGGTGTTTATGCTCTCACGCATGAGGATATGACTTTACACGGAAACAGAGAAATGGAGGCCAGCCAGGGGCCCCGTCAGAACTCACCTTCACAAAATGCAGGGGAGAGAGGGCCGTGTTGCTCCCAAGCCCTCTGAGCTAGAGCAGAGGTGGGCAAACTGTGCTACGAAGGGCCAGCGAGTAAATGTTTCAGACTCTGGGGCCTTAGCCTGTCTGTCACCACAACTCAGCTCTGTCTTTGCAGCACAAAAACGAGCCACAGGGACTTCCCGGGTGGTCCAGTGGTTAGGACTCTGCACTTCCACTGCAGGGGGCACGGGTTCGATCCCTGGTCAGGGAACTAAGACCCTGCATGCCACGGGGCACAGTTGACTATCCTCTGATCTGGAGTGTGTCTCATATTTGCCTTTTATTTGACACTTTCTCCATGCGTATTTTAGACAGAAAGCTTCTCCGTTTGTTAGAGTCAGAGTTGAGTACATCACTGCAAAAATTAGTATTTCATTGAAATGCACTATTTTGCATCAAAAAGCCTAGCTTTTATTTGTACAAAAGGTCCCAGAGAAAGCGTTGCTTTATTCTACTCTGCTGGTGTTAATTGGGCCCATCTCATTTCTGACTCTGTGATCACTGATTTTCATATTATTAGAGTTGTGTAAGTGACCAGTGAGGAGATGCAAATATAGTTAACCTGCCAGTGCAGATAAAAAATAGAAAAGTGGTGGGATGATAAATGATACAGATACACTGGAAATTAAAACACGAGGTAAGAGGGCTTCCCTGGTGGCGCAGTGGTTGAGAGTCCGCCTGCTGATGCAGGGGACACGGGTTCGTGCCCCGGTCCAGGAAGATCCCACATGCCGCGGAGCGGCTAGGCCCGTGAGCCATGGCCGCTGAGCCTGTGCGTCCGGAGCCTGTGCTCCGCAATGGGAGAGGCCACAATAGCTAGAGGCCCGCGTACCGCAGGAAAAAAAAAAAAAAAAAAAACACGAGGTAAGAATGACACTGGTTTACTGCTAAACAGGTATGCGTTGCTCTGTTCGTGCTCTGAGTAATGATGGCGATTACCACCTAATCCAGAGAGAAGAGCTTAACTAACTCTGGGCTGGGTGGAAACAGCTGCTATGGATTGTAAAATGTACCATCGACTTAATACTAGGTTTGCTTTGAAAAGAGAAAAGAAAAGAAACTTACTACTTTAAATGTAGGCATTGACAGCAAGGCACATCACAGACAAGTTAACATGTAATTTATGAAAATAACACTTCTTAGCCTTCATGAAATATGGCCATTTCCTTCTCTATCCCCTGGATAAACAGGACAGCAGGAAAGGATTGTTTATTTCTAGATGGCAGTAAGTGACTTCAGTTTAGACCAGGGCAATTCAGACTAGTAAGTGGTGTTTCTCCACCTTGTAAATTATATAATAAGTGAGTAAAAATGGCTTTAAAGGGGCTGAGAGTAGGATGTAAGAAAAACATGGGAACTCGCTATTGGGATTATTGAGAAATGTTTAATTGTAAAAAAGCAGGTAAGCAGTAATCTACAGATAAGTACTCTTTACACTTTTGTATCTTTTAAAACAATTTGTATTGAAGTATAGTTGATTTACATGTGTTAATTTCTGCTGCACAGCAAAGTGACTCAGTTATACATATAAACACATTCTTTTTTATATTCTTTTCCATTATGGTTTTTCCCAGGATATTGAATATAACTCTCTGTGCTATACAGTAGGGCCTTGTTAGTTACCCGTTCTATACATTTTTGTATCTTTTTTATTATACCTTTACCCTTTTCTACTCAGCCAGCCAGGAAACTGGCAGTGTTCCCAGATACTAGTTAAGGGGATTGAAATGAAACAAGTCCTCGTTTATTCCAAGAACAGATTCACTACATTGTGGCACTTTGCTTTTAAAATGGGTCTGTGAACAGGTGAAATACTAGACTCACAAAGCCATGTGAGAGCAGAGATTATACATTAAAAACTAAGTTAAGGGGCTTCCCTGGTGGCGCTGTGGTTGAGAGTCCGCCTGCCGATGCAGGGGACACGGGTTCGAGCCCTGGTCTGGGAAGATCCCACATGCCGCGCAGCAACTAAGCCCGTGCGCCACAACTACTGAGCCTGCGTGTCTGGAGCCTGTGCTCCACAACAAGTGAGGCCGCGATAGTGAGAGGCCCGCGCACCGCGATGAAGAGTGGCCCCCGCTCGCCGCAACTGGAGAAAGCCCGCGCACAGAAACGAAGACCCAACACAGCCATAAATAAATAAATTAAAAAAAAAAAAAACTAAGTTAAATTTCCTTATCAGTCCATATCTGCATGTCCTTACTTTGGGGATCTACTCTCCCCTCCCTGCGAGCAAACCTTTTCTTCTCGAATCAACTTGGTGCAGCAAGGAGAGCCCTTGGACAGGAGGACAGTGACATTGGGACTTTGGTCCTGGCATGGCTGCCACGCCGAGAGGACCCAGGGAAATCCTCACATCTTCCTCGGTGAATACAATTTCTTCTTCTTTTAACAACTTTGTTGAAGTGCAACTGACATACAATAAACTGCATGTATTTAAAGTGTGCAGTTTACGTCTTACAAACATGTACACACATGAGCAGGGTGCCACATAAATACAGAACACCCAGTTAGGTTTGAATTTCAGATAAACACTAAGGGTTTTTTTTTAGTGTAAGTATGTTCCAAACATTGCACGGTACATATTTATACTAAAAATATTCTTTATCCGAAATTCAAACTTAGCTGGTGCCTTATATTTTCACGTGCTAAATCTGGCAGCCCTATCCACGAAATATCACCACAATCAAGACAAAAAGCGTATCCATCACCCCCAAATGTTCTCACCTGCCTTTGGAAATTCTACCTTTTCCCACTCCCTGCCCTTTGCTACACCCAGGCAGCCACTTATCTGCGTTCAGTTCCTGTAAATTAACTTGGATTTTCTACAATTTTATATAAATGGCATCATATACCATGCACTCTCTTAAAAAAATTTTTTTATTGAAGTATAGTTGATTTACAACATTGTGCCAGTCTCTGCTGTACAGCAAAGTGACTCAGTTATACACATATATACATCCTTTCTTTATATTCTTTTCCATGATGGTTTATCACAGGATATTGAATATAGTTCTCTGTGCTATATGGTAGGTCCTTGTTGTTTATCCATTCTATATGTAATAGTTTGCATCTGCTAATCCCAAACTCCCAGTCATACCCTCCCCTGCCCTTGGTAACCACAAGTCTGTTCTCTATGTCTGTGTCTGTTTCGTACAATAGATAAGTTCATTTGTGCCGTATTTCAGAGTTCACATATAAGTGATATCATATGGTATTTGTCTTTCTCTTTCTGACTTACTTCACTTAGTATTATAATCTCTAGTTGCAACCATGTTGCTACAAATGGCATTATTTCATTCTTTTTTATGGCTGAGTAATATTCCATTGTATATATGTACCACATCTTCTTTAACCATTCCTCTGTTGATGGACACTTAGGTTGTTTCCATGTCTTGGCTATTGTGAACAGTGCAGCTATGAACATAGAGGTGCATGTATCTTTTTGAATTATAGTTTTGTCTGAGTATATTCCCAGGAGTGGGATTGCTGGGTCATGTGGTAATTCTATTTTTAGTTTTTTAAGGAACCTCCATACTGTTCTCCATAGTGGCTGCACCAACGTACATTCCCACCAACAGTGCAGGAGGGTTCCCTTTTCTCCACACCCTCTCCAGCATTTGTTATTTGTAGACTTTTTAATGATGGCCATTCTGACTGGTGTGAGGTGATACCTCATCGTAGTTTTGATTTGCATTTCTCTAATAATTAGTGATTTTGAGCATCTTTTCATGTGCCTGTTGGCCATCTGTATGTCTTCTTTGGAGAAATGTCTATTAAGGTCTTCTGCCCATTTTTCTATTGGGTTCTTTTGTTGTTGTTGTTGAATTGTATGAACTGTTTGTATATTTTGGAGATTAATCCTTTGTCAGTTGCTTCATTTGCAAATATTTTCTCCCATTCTATAGGTGGTCTTTTCATTTTGTTTATGGTTTCCTTTGCCGTGCAAAAGTCTGTAAATTTGATTAGGTCCTATTTGTTTATTTTCATTTTTATTTCTATTGCCTCGGGAGACTGACCTAAGGAAACATTGGTACGATTTATGTCAGAGAATGTTTTGCCTAACAGCATGCACTCTCTTTTGTCTGGCTACTGACGCTAAGCATAATTATTTTGAGATCATCCGTATTATTATAACATGTACCAATAGTTTATTCTTTTTTTACTGCTGAATAGTATCTTCTTGTATGGATACGCAGTAGTTAGTTTATTCATTTTCCCGGTGATGGACTTTTGGGTTGTTTTCAGTTTGGGGTGGTTACAAATAAAGCTGCTATAAACATCTGTGTACAGATCTTTGGGTGGACATATGCTTTCATTTCTCTTAGGTAAACACCTAGGAGTGGAACAGCTGGATCATATGCAGTAGGTGCGTCAACCTAGGAAACTACCACACTCCTCCCCTCAGTGGTCACGTCATTCTACATTCCCACCAGCAGTGTTCCGAGAGCTTTCTCCACATCCATGCCCAAACCTGATAGAGGTGGTCTTAATTTCTGCCCTTCTAATAAGTGGGTGGTGGTTATCTCATTGCGATTTTAACCTGCACTTCTCTTACGACTAATAACGTTGAGCATCTTGTGCTGATTTGCCATCTGTACATCTTCTCGGATGAAGGGTCCAAGTCTTTTGCCCATTTTTTAATTGGGTTGTTTTCTTACGGAGAGTTTTGAGAGTTATTTACATATTATGGATACAAGTCATTTATCAACATGCACTTTGCAAATATTTTCTTCTAGTCTGTCACTGGATTTTTATCCTCCTAACTGCGTCATGATATCGCTTATATGTGGAATCTAAAAAGAAAATGATACAAATGAACTTATTTACAAAACAGAAACAGACTCACAAATATAGAAAACAAACTTATGGTTACCAAAGGGGAAAGGTGGGCAGGAGGGATAAATTGGGAGCTTGGGATTAACAGTTACACACTACTGTATATAAAATAGATAAAGAACAAGGACCTACTGTACAGCACAGGGAACTCTGCTCAATATTCTGTAATAACCTAAATGGGAAAAGAATTTGAAAAAGAATAGATACATGTATATGTATAACTGAACCACTTTGCTGTACACCTGAAACTGACACAACATTATAAATCAACCACAGTCCAATATAAAATAAATTTTTTTTTTTTTAATATTTGAAATGGGGGACTTCCCTGGTGGTCCAGTGGTCAAGAATCTGCCTTCCAATGCAGGGGACGCAGGTTCCATCCTTGGTCGGGGAATTAAGATCCCACATGCTGCGGGGCAACTAAGCCCGCCCGCCACAACTACTGAGCTCAACGAGATAACCTGCGTGCCTCAAACTGCAGAGCCCGCGTGCTCTGGACCCCGCGCCCCACAACTAGAGAGAAGCCCGGCATCTCAGCGAAGACCCAGTGTGCCACAACTAAGACCCCACGCGGCCAATAAAGTTAATTAAATAAGTATTTTTTAAAAGAATGTAAAAACTTATTTTACAAAAACAAAAAAACTTTAAAAAAATATTTGTAATAAAAAAAATAAAAGACTCTCCTTTCTCCACTGAATTCCCTTTGCACCTGTGTTTTAGTGGTACACACACACACACACACACACACACACACACACACAGTGTTAGTTAACTGGGTCCCTATGTGAAATATATTTCTTACTCTGGGCTGCAGTCAGAAAACTTCGAATGCCACTGATGTAATGGTCACCCGAATTACTTTTTTCTGTCTGCTTTGGTCTCTTAATCATACTTCTCACTTGTACACATTCAGTCCTTCCTACTTCTTCCATTTTCACTGTTCCTCTGAAACTTCATTTTCTGTGGAAGCGTATTTGTCATCACCTCAGGACACCACTGCTTTCACTGCCTCTTCAATTGTTCCCTCGTCTCTGTCGTTCAGGAAAGTGATGAAATGCTTTATTTCTCCCCACCAAGTTTACATCACGCTCTGTGTCATTCACACTCTGCCCTTTCATTCAATATGTCTTATGGTTTGCAGTTGGTTAACAGCAAACCATTTCCTCTTTCATTTGTTTTATTTTATTGGGAGGCATCATGGTGTGGGGAGAAGAGAACGGGCCACACTTCATCTGGATTCTATTTCAGACTAGGTTCGTCACTTTCTTCAAAAGACTGCTTCTCAGGCTCAGTTTCTTTATCTGAAAAATGAAACTACGTCTAACGACTTCGTGCAGTTGTTGTAAGAATTCGGAGCTATTGTACGTAGGCTAGGTCAGCCGTGTCTATACATGAACCTGGCACACAGCAGATGTCTGGCGGTTGGCTATTATCATATTATCTACCTTCTACCCATTTCTGCTATTTCCATCACCTTCTGCCCTGCCCTATCTTCCTCTCTGCTAATGCTAATATACAAGATTAGGCCTGAGATAACGAAATGTGATGCCCTGAACTATTATACTGAGAAATGATTAATGACATTACACAGGAAGTATCATGGTGCCAAACAGATGGACATCAGATTTAATCTTACTCTAAAAACGAAAAAGACTCTTCTTCTACAAAAGAGACCTTACAATCTTCTTCCCATTGTCAAGGTGGACAGAAAAATACTCCTCTCTAAAGAGAACATGGGGGGAGGGATGAATTAGGAGTTTGGGATCAACAGATACACACAACTATATACAAAACAGATAATCAACAAGGACCTACTGTACAGCACAGGGGACTGTACTCAATATCTTGTAATAACCTATAAGGAAAAAGAATCTGAAAAAGAACAGATATATATGTGTGTGTATAACTGAATCACGTTGCTGTACCCCTGAAACTAACACAACATTGTGAATCAACTACACCCCAATTAAAAAAACAAAAACAAAATTGTGGCTACTGGGACATTTTGAATTACGTATGTGGTTTGCATTTGATTCTTACTGAACAGTGCTGGTGTGGAGTCTGGAAACCTGTGAAATTCTATGGTATGTAAGCTGGTGGATCATTGTAAGCGTGGCGACTGGGGAAATTGTTGCAATGTTTGTTAGGGAGGGCGAGGTCTTCAGGGCACATAACTGGCTGAAGAGTCAGACACACGTGGTCCCGAAGCGTCTGTTCAGATGACCAAAAGGAGACTGCAGTGAGCAACCGTGTTTCTGCAGGGGAAGGGCTAGTGGCTTGGCTGCGCGGCTATGTGACCACGCCCTGTCCCTGCAACTACAGTTAGACTTGTTTGCTCATCCCTCAAACCTGTCGCCCAGGTTTCTGTGGCTGACTGCTCACAGTTGGATCCTTTTAAAGTGAGATTACACTCCCGACAGGACATGTTGTACATGCTCACGGCCTGAGAGCATCTAGGTTTTCACTCCACATAATACTTGGGTTAGGTCACATGATGCCTCTGAACGAAGCGGTGAGCATGACGGACGGATTGTAGCCAATCTAGGTGGTGACAAACAGAAATCCCCAGGATCTGCAGTCGCTGGGATCAAACAGACACAAAAGGATCTTAAAGACAGAAGGTTTTGAAGTCAGCCTGATATGGTAACGTCAGTCGATTATCAGAGACTGATAATAACCTCAGAAGGATGTAGAAATAAAAAATGTGTCAAGCACAGCAGGCCAACCTCCTGGTAGCACAGAGATACAGGAGTCAGAGTGGTACACTTTGATGATGCCCACGCACCACAGAAGAGGGCTGAGGGGTCTCCTCTTGGGAGGTACAGCTCTAAAGAGGAGACGTAGGATGGTCAGGCTATTATGGTTTAATGCCATTTAGCCCATGTTTACATAGCTTCCCCTGCAATGCCAGTGTTCTAGGAGTGTGTTGTGGAAGCGCTGATGCTAGCAATGTTTTCTTCTAAAATGTATTAAAAATATAGTGATTGTATAATAAAAATATAGTTGTCATCAGTAAACTGTATTTGATAGACTCACAGACACAGAGAACAGACTGGTGGTTGCCAAGGCGGGGGTGGGAGGGATGGAGTGGGAGTTTGGGGTCAGCGGAGGCAAACTATTGCGTATAGGATGGAGGAACACCAAGGTCCTACCGCATGGCACAGGGAACTATATTCAATGTCCTGTGATAAACCATCATGGAAAAGAAGATGAAAAAGAATAGATATACATATATAACTGAATCACTTTGCTGTACAGCAGAAATTAACACAACATTGTAAATCAACTATACCTCAATAAAATAAAACTTAAAAAATTTCATTAAGTCACACACACAAGAAACGCTGTATCTGAGATTTCCAGGACTTTCCACGTGAGATCACCTGACCCACGACTGCCTGAGGCTCCACACGCACTGACACACAAGCATCATGGGCCTGTTGTGTGACTCGGGTTTTCATCTGTGCGGCGGGTGTAACAGTATCTACATGACAGATTTTTATGAGAATTAAATGAGATCATCATAAACTTAGAGCAGGTTATGAGTCCGAGTCAGTGAGTGTTAGATGGTGATGATAATGGTGAATCGATATGTACATTTAAGAATCACTAGTCTATGTTCATTTTCACTTATAATTTTAATACACGTTTATGAAATGGATCAAATGTTGACTTTTTCTTACAGCAAGTAATTAATATATGGAACCATATTTCATTGTTTTAATCCAAGAGTACGCTTTATTTCATGAACTCCATTCTTGGTAAATCCTTGCAACGCATTATAATTGAAACAATATTGCTTAAAAAAATATTGCTCTGGTTACGTAGCCAGGGCTCAGGGAACCTTCATTAAATCCATGAATGAAGTGAATTGAGCAGTGTTGCATTAGACATTCGATCATCCTATAATTTCTGTCTGCTCTAAGTCTACAGGGATGGTTTACTGGTAAACGTTGAACTACCAGCTCTCAGAATTTATACCAATTCCCGTGGTGTAAATATTGCCACTGTGGCCAATTTCAAACTACCAATCTGAGGTCAATGAATGCAGAGCTGGAAAGAACAGCAGCATCACCTGTGGACTTAGTAAAAATGCAAAATCTCAGGCCCCGCCTCACATGGTCTGAAACAGAAACTCCGAAGGTGGTGCCAAGCTCTCTGTGTCCTAGCAACCCCTCCAAGCCAGTCTGACGCCTGCTGGGCTTTGAGAACCACTGCCTTACACCAGGCTGTTGTTTCTGAAGAAGCAGAGGAGCTCAGTAACTTCTAACATATATTAGCTAGTGTGCTGACACTAACAATATTGGTATTTTGATTCTTTTTTTTTTTTTTTTTTTGCGGTACACGGGCTTCTCACTGTTGTGGCCTCTCCCATTGCGGAGCACAGGCTCCGGACGCGCAGGCTCCGCGGCCATGGCTCACGGGCCCAGCCGCTCTGCAGCATGTGGGATCTTCCCAGACCGGGGCACGAACCCGCGTCCCCTGCATCGGCAGGCGGACTCTCAACCACTGCGCCACCAGGGAAGCCCCATAGGTTTGTTTTTGATATCTGTAAGTCTGTTTCTGTTTTGTAAATAAGTTCATTTGTATCATTTTTTAAGATTAGATTCCACACATAAGCGATATCATATGATATTTATCTTTCTCTGTCTGACTTACTTCACTTAGTATGATCATCTCCAGGTCCATTCACTTTGTTACAAAGCAGAAACTAACAACAACAACAAAAAGATGTGGTACATATATACAATGGAATATTACTCAGCCATAAAAAAGAATGAAATGATGCCATTGCAGCAACATGGTGTTTTGATTCTTAGGGCCATCTAAGAGCCTGTGGGCTTGTAACATATATTCCTGGAATCAAGAAAGGACCCCAAGCTACTACTCCCATGGGAAGATGGGAAAGGTAACCCATCTTCCAATATTTCCATGTTTCAGCTGCTGTTCAGAGGCTCTGAGAATGAATCGTTAAGTGCTACTGGTTGTGATTTCTGGTGGCTTCTGCCGTGGAGACCAGAGCAACATTCCCGTGTAAAATAAAGAGATGTTCTGTTGCATTAGTGCACATATCAATCCACTTGGGTTGCCCGTAGCTTTGGCAGTCCCATTACTACAGCCCTAGAGCCAGCTACGGCACCCACAGTACTGGCCGAGAGGCACACATTTCCAGAGAGTTCTGGGGCTTGGGACTGGTCAGCAGGTATAACCTTGTATCCTTAGGTAGGGCTCCCTCCCACTGCTGGCATTCATCCAACTGCCAGAATTGTCCCAGCAGCAGAAGCACATTCTATTTTTGGACGGGTCTAATTATTCTTTCTTCTGTTGAGCTGAAATCTGCCTTTCTGTAACAGTCTCACATTGGTCTGAAATCTGAATCTCAGTTACTAATCCCTCTCTCAGGGGACCATCTGTCGGACACGGGAAAAGGCTCGTACTAGGTTCTTTTGCAAATCGGGCTCCCCAGTTCCTTCCGGTGTTGTTCGCGTGACATGACGCTCAGATGCCTCCCCGCCCCCCGCCCCATTCATCAGCGTCTGCCTTAAAACGTGGTCCTCATCACTGAAAATGAGGCTACGTGTGACCCCCTTGTCTGTGGAACAGAGACCTCCGTGATAACGCGAGCTTCGTCGGCAACCAGGCTCACCTCTGGGCTCACCTCTGGGCTCACCCTGAGTTTACAGTCAGCTACAAACTCCGCACCAACCAATCACACCACGATTTACCGAGTCTTTACCTGTGTTACGGAATTTTTAACCCAAAGTGCAAGGTTCATATGTCTTCCTGTCTAATTACAGTCTTGTTCATTTCAGCCCTAATTCTAAAATATTATCGTTTACAACCCAAACTGTCATCGAATTTTCACTCTCTCTCTCTTTCCCGAGGTTGATGCCTTCTGCAAACCTAACAGTGTGCTCTTCCTCTATTTAAATCACTCAGAAAACTGTTGAACAGAATGAGCTAACCCCTACCCTCCTCCCTCAATCAATTATTAAACATCAAAGCTTGAAACTAGAATAAAATGTCCAAGTGAAGTGTCAGTTAAATATTGACTCTCGCTCACCAGTTTTACCTCAGTGCGTTTCAGCTGAAGTAGCCTGAGAAATAAAGATGCTGCAGTCACTGTAAATAATTCCTAGGGAACGTTCAGACTCCCCGGTAGCTATTAAATATTTGAAATACATACCCACATTCTTCAATGGGTGCAGAAAAAGGCAGTTTAGGAACGGTATAGAATAATTAAAAGCTTTAATCGTGATCCCAGATTCGCTGAAGGATTTAGTGGGTATTGATACTATACTGGAACACATGACTACAAAGTTTTGGTTCTTTCCATTTCCTACGAGTTAATTACTTTTGTGTTTGTGAAAATTACTCCTCCAGTGGCCACTTAGATCTATGAAAATTGAAAATGATAAAGAAAGATTTTATAAAGACGTTCTACTCGGCATAGAGGAGTTTACGGGCTATATGAAGAAACATATTCCTAAATTCTGTTTATGAGCTGCATAATCATGGGAAATGTGACGCTGAAAGCAGAGATTATCAGGATCACAAACACCATCATTCCGTTCGGGGGATGGTTTCTGAAATGATATCTGAGCTTTTTTTTTTCGGCCACGCCATGCGAGATCTCAGTTCCCCCACCAGGGACTGAACCCACGCCCCCTCCAGTGGAAGTGCGGAGTCCTAACCACTGGACTGCCAGGGAAGTCCCAGATGGTATCTGATCGGATACCTTTAGACCACCCGGAGAGGAAAGATTAGAAAATAGGTTTCTGTTGACACAGATGAAGCCACTGCTGGGGAAGGGGGGTGTGTGTGACTTTTTTATTTTTAACATGAACGACCCTGGGGAATCTACAGCACCGCAGAATTTTACAACAGTTTTTGATGAAGCAATGCTGACGTAACATGGCACCATATGTTCCCGTTTATTTCGAACCCTCCCTCGAAAGTAATACTGTGTACTGTTGCATTACTTCTTCCAGGAAAGCAAATTAACCGACACATTTGAATAGGTGGTCAGTGGTCCCAGGCCTATGATTATTACTTAGTGGTCACGGCTTCTTCCCAGTAACCAAAATATCATACTTAGATGTTTTAAAAATGAAAGATACAGAGAAATTAGAACACTGTGTATTGCTAGTGGGAATGTAAAATGGTGAAGCTGCTGTAGACAACAGTATGATGATTCCTCAAAAAATTCAACATAGGGCTTCCCTGGTGGCGCAGTGGTTGAGAGTCCGCCTGCCAGTGCAGGGGACATGGGTTCGAGCCCTGGTCTGGGAAGATCCCACATGCAGTGGAGCAACTAGGCCCGTGCACCACAACTACTGAGCCTGCGCATCTGGAGCCTGTGCTCCACAACAAGAGAGGCCGTGATAGCAAGAGGCCCGTGCACCGCGATGAAGAGTAGCACCCACTCGCCGCAACTAGAGAAAGCCCCCGCACAGAAACGAAGACCCAACACAGCCAAAAATAAATAAATAAATTAAAAAAAAATTCAACAGAGCAATTCAACTTCTGGGTGTATACCAGAAGTGAAAGGAGGGACCATAACAGGTGTTTGTACACCCGTGTTCATAACAGCGTTATTCACAACAGCCAAAAGGTAACGTAGCTTAAGTGTCCATCAGCGGCTGGACAGATGGACAAAATGTGGTGTGTCTGTGTGTGTGTGTGTGTGTGTGTGTGTGTGTGTGTGTGTGTGTGTGTGTGTGTGTAGCCTGCCAGGGCTACCATAACAAAATACCACAGGCTAGGTGGCTTAACCAATAGAAATGTGTTTTCTCACAGTTCTGGAGGCTGGAAGTCCAAGGTCAAGGTGCCCTCAGGGTGGGTTTCTGGTGAGACCTCCCTCCTTGGTTTGCAAGGCCCCTTTCTCTGTGTGTCCTCATGTGGCCTTTCCTCTGCACACACAGAGAGAGCTCTGGTGTCCCTCTTCTTATAAGGACACCACTTCCACGGGATTAGGGTCCCACCCTACAACCTCACTTAACCTTAGTTACCTTCATAAAGGACCTGTCTCCAGAGAAGGCTCATTGGGGAGTGGGGCTTCAACAAATGAATTTGGTGGCGGAACAGTCCAGTCTCTAATGACACACAAAAGGTTATTATTCAACCTTTTAAAAAGGGGAAATCCTGACAGAAGCTACTATATGGGTGAACCTTGAGGACATTACGCAAAGTGCAATAGGCCAGTTGGAAAAAGACAGATACCATCTCATGCCAGTTATATGCGATTACTAAAGTGGTCAAATTCATTGAAATAGAAAGGAGGATGGTGGTTGCCAAGGGCTGGGGAGGGGGAAACAGAGCGAGTGTTTCGTGGGTACAGACTTCCAATTTTGCAAGATGAAAACAGTCTGAAAATGGATGAGGGTGACCACTGCACAACAGTGTAAAGGTACTTAATGCTGCAGAAATGTACATTTAAAATAGTTACCTTTTTTTTTTTTTAATTTTAAGGGTACCATTTTACGTTATGGTCATTTTATCACAATTTTTTAAAAATAAAAAAATGAGAAAAGTACTCAAACATTCATGCTTTAGTGTGTGACCCCAAACGGCACTCACTCTCGGTGGGTCTTTGTCCTGAAACACACACACTTACTATGTTGCCATGATGTGTCTTCAGTCTATCAGCTAGTGGTCTAATCATTTGTTTACGCTTTTTTTCCACATTGTCTTCAAATGTAGAGGACGGGCATTTCATCTCTATGTCGACCTCTCCATAAAATCTCTATATTTTTAGTATGAATTGTGACAGTTTTTCTCAAGTGTTGGCATCACAATGATGGTAATAAAATGATATATTTACTGAATTATGGGAAACTCAGTTTGGGGACTTCCAAGCCCTACAAGAATGTAAATAATTTAACAATATTCTTTGATGTTAGTTGACTGTAAACTAGAAGAATTGGAAAGTCCCAGGCTTGTTTTGCACTTGGTCCCTTTCCCTTCCTCAACCAATATACAAATGCAGAGAACGCCTGGTTCCTGACTTACAGTAAATATTTGTGGACTAAATGAACAGTGTGTGATATGCAGGTTACAGAAAGAACTCCCTTACTGAAGGAAGGGAGAAATCCAACGTCTCTTGCAAACCACTGAGGTGCGGACTCCAGAGCAACATATTTTGAAATAGTATCACACTCTTGCTGAAATAATGCAATTTTTATTGTAAAATACAGCTGATAATTTTCCATTTAGAAAGAATTTTTTTTTCAAGTGTAGCAAAGCTTTTAGAAATGAAATTTAGTTCAGTATCACGTAGTCCCTTCCATAAAGCCAGAGCCAAGAACACTGGTGCCACTTCTGGGTATGTGTCTTAGAGTCTTTGCAGATACTGTAATACAAAATTTCCAAGTTTTGCTAGACTAAGGGAAGAGAAATAATCTATTAGAAAGAAAAGAATTGGAACAAAGAAACTTAGCTTTTTGTAATGCTTTGCATTGTAATTTACATATAAACATGAATAATGTATATTAGAATGCTGACAAAAGATAAAAACCTACAATTTTGTGTGATTAGATTAATGTTTAAAAATTCTATTGAGTGCTTACTACGTGTGCAGTGTTACGTTGTCTGATGAGGGGAAGGCAAAAGGCTAAGGTTCAGCCCAGCCCTCAGAGAGCTTATAATCTAAGAAAGGAGTGGTACCCACTGAACAACCAGAGCGAAGCCGGGTGATGCTGCCTTGCAGTGAAAGAGAAATTCAGAGACAGGGCAGGAGCGGTGAGAAGTAGTCATGATAGGGATAGAGCAGGATAATTAGTTAGTTTAGAAATCCCACTAAGGGATTAAAGACAGAAAGGGAATTTTAAGGGAGTTTGGGAGACTGTTGTAAGCTAATGACCACTCTAGGAAAGAATCCAGTAACGGAGCAACTCTACCTTGAAGGAAGACCAAGTGCATTCAACCACCAGGCACACTCAAGCCACAAACCCTGAGAGTTAAAACACAAGACAGTAGACGTGGGGTCTGAATCTTGTTACATGAAGTCAGGAAGTTATGGTCCTTGAAGAGTAGCATTTCTGCATGTAGCCAAGAAAGGAATACAGGTGAAAGGGGAAAGAAACTAGGTGAAACTGGACATTACACGGAAACCTGAGATGAATTACCATATTTTAGTCTGTCACCATCCTTCTGCTAATATACATATGATTTAAATAGTGCCATGACAGTCTCAGTTAAACCACATAGGGCCAACGGAGGAACTAATGATGTAAGCCTTGACGTCTACCCAAGAATGAGGAAGAAGGTGGTCTTCTCCCCTCCCCACTTCTTCTTTGATTATGAAAATGTAGCCCCCTTTGTTCTCAGGGCTGCGACCTCTTGCCTGTCTGCTTGTACCTCTCACAAGCATCCTATGCTAATAAACTCACTCTTTACCTATCACTTTGCCTCACGCTGAATTCTTTCTGCATCGAGACAAAAGAATCTGAGCTTCAGTAAGTCCTGACACCAGGTGAGCGGTTTCAATTAAAAGATAGTGGGTTCGAGTCCCCTCCTAAGTCAGGGATCGTGGGTTCAAGCCCCAGTCTGAGTTCTGGTTGGGTTCAAGTCCCATCCAAGAAGGAGTGAGGTTTCGGTCAGGGGAAATGTGGGTCTTGAACAGAACTTGGACAGGTTGATGGAGTCAACATAAAAGTTTGAAAAATTAGAATTTGTAACTTTTTAAAATATGTGTATACAATCAAATACACGATGAGTGTGGGGATGGGAATTCGTTCAATGTTCCTGCTGCCTGTGTAAGAGAAATGGGATGGAAAGCGGATTTCCAGCATCACTGCCAATCACCTCCATTAACCAGACCACTACAACACGAACCGGTTCATACAGAAGCACCTCGGAGTTTTCCACCCTCGGCAAACCCTGGCTATTCCCTCCAGCAGATGAAGAAATTACATCGATAACCATGGACCAGTTAGCTGAACTCCCTTTAGTCCATTTGTCACTGCAGTGTTCAAATTACAAAATAACATTACTTTTGCACCATCAGGTGTTACTTTTTCATGTTAATTATTAATGGGGGAAATGCAATAATTTTAAAATGACAGCTCTTTTTTCCAGTTTCCAATTTTCTAGTTAACAGAAGAGGGGAGGGGATTCATTCTGTTATTCTTTTTTTCTTTTGTTTAGGGAGGCTTTCTAGATTGCCATCTTTTCTGGTTTATTTTCCTACCTTTTCTTTAGGAACCCCTTGAGGTTGCAGCCTAGCTACTTCGTGCTTGTTTGTCAGTTTAAAAAGCTGAAGTAGGGAGTCCTACTGGGCTCCCAATTTCTCATTTTTATAACAGCCCCGCTCCCCACAAGGAGACACCGGGTGAGAAGCAGCTGGGCCACTGGTAAGAAGTGGGGCTTAAACGCGTTTGTTGCCTTTGAAGTTGTGTGATTTCTTCCCGTTACTGGCCACAGTGCATCTGCAGTACCTTAACTTTTCCATTTCCACTAAAAAGCCAATCTCTCTCTCCAAAGGAGCATGAACAGACGTAACCACCACCCTGGAAAGGTCTAGGGGTGGAGGTGATGGGTGACCAGCGTGTACATTGACGGGAGCAGGTGGAAACTCCTTGTCTGAAATCTGATGTTGGTTTCAGCAGTGCCTGATTAGGGACCAAATCATATAAATCACGGAGAAAGGAGAGTTAGAGACATTCTGGATGAGAGAGGTAGGTGATACCGCGGAGGACTCCTGTGCTTTCTACAAGCACACGTCTACTCCCGGCAAAGAAGGGAGCACAGAGAGGAGACAGCGATGTGTTCCCTCTGTCTCGTCCTTTAATGCTGAGATCATTTTTGACCCCCTTAAGGGATTAAAAAGACATTCAGAATGACTCTCTAGATAGGAGAACGATTGGTCAAACGTGTAAGTTAGTGCCTGGGAATAATGTGATAAAGGAAAATGCCAGACTGTAAACTTCTCAACGATCTGTCAGCTCATCAGTTCATTCACGTCTTCCTTCTAGAAGCTTTTTTGACAGCATACTCTGCATTAGGCTGCCCTTGGTGCTAAGACAATGTCCTGTCTGCTTATTCTCTGAAGCCGGAACCAGAAAGAAGGTGAGTCCCAGAAGTCCTGGTCCCCCAGCTCCACAAGAAAATAATTCTGTGTGTGACACACCCACAGTGGAGGGTCGGGAAAGTGATTCAGATGCTGGGAGACAAGCAGTAGATCAGAGGCTGTGGTCAAGCCAGTGTGGCTTTGAAAACAGTAAAGAGGGAGTCTTGGGGCCAGAAGACACACAGGGAAGCCAGGCAGAGTGAGCCGCCGGGCTCACACAGGTATGAGTCACGCAGATCCAGGATGCTGGCCACCGTGCCCAGGTGCGCTTCGGGGATGCTCGCGACCGCTTAGAGTGGGCTTTCCTGTTGCAGGATAAACTGGAACCTGACAGAGCTGGCTGGACCCCAGTGGGTCTCTCACCTGGCCCAGGAGTCAGAGAGGCTGGAGGGGTCACGGAAGCTGCCGCCAACCGTCAGTAGCCGCAGCAGCACCCGGCGGCACAGACATACTGTCTACTTCCCTTCTGCCTTCCAATCTCACGCCAATGGCTCCCTGGCCCCGACTGGCCCAAAACTGTGCAGAGGAGGAGGTTCTGGGAAATGCAGTGCCAGCTTCCCTAAGTCGACAAGGCACAGACCCAGCTCATTTAGGCCGTAGCAAGTTCAGGATCGCGCACGGGCTGTGCTGTCCCTCTGACTTGCACTTCACATGATTTATGCGACCCTCATTCCCACTGATGACAGAAACCACTCAAATACACGGACAGCTGATTGTTGAGACCAAGGCAAAAAAAAAAAAAAAAATCCAAAACATAAAAAGGGAAAAAAGATTTTATTGATTTTTTTTGCCTCTAAGCAAATGTGATGGCCCAGAATCCTGTCTTGCCCCTCTTGTAAAATTTGAGGCCCCCTCGGATTACTGGAAACAATTTAGGATAGATTCGGGGTCTCCTGGGTTTGTGATGAACTCAATAGATGGTCTGATACAAGTGGTCCTTATTTTATTTTATTTTATTCTATTTTATGTTTTTCTCTCAACAGGACCTTTGCAGAGCAAAAGTTTTTAATTTTTCCAAGTCCAATGCAGCAGATTTTTCTTTCATGGATTGTGCTTTTGGTATCATGTCTAACTACTCTCTACTCCTATGTTTCCATAAATAACTTTTTAAAAACCTTTTAAAAATCTATTATTTTTTTATTGAAGTATAGTTGATTTACAATGTCATGTTAGTTTCAGGTGTACAGCACAGTGATTCTGTTACATATATATATTCTTTTTCAGATTCTTTTCCCTTATAGGTTATTATAAAATATCAAGTATAGTTCCCTGTGCTACACAGTAGGTCCTTGTTGGTTATCTATTTTATATATAGTAGTGTGTCTATGTCAACCCCAACCTCCTAATTTATCCCTCCCCTTGCCTTCCCCTAAAGAAGGGGTGGTACATATATACGATGGACTATTACTCAGCCATGAAAAAGAGAATGAAATTATGCCATACGCAGCAGCACGGACGGATGATCATACTAAGTAAAGCAAGTCAGAAAGAGAAAGACAAACATATATCACTTACATGTGGAATCTGAAAAAAAAAAAAGATTCAACTGAATTTACAAAAACAGAAATAGACCCACAGACATACAAAACAAGTGGTTTTTAGTCAAGAGAAGTAGCAGCCCCAGATCAGACAGAGGCAGAGAGGCCAGTGAACACACGTGTCTAGAACTGGGCAAGATGTCCTCGGAGCAGAGGGGTGCATCTACCGAATCGCCGTGGCAGCCACTGGGCCTGTTTATTTTCCTCTGAGTGCCAGGGAGGAAGGCAGTAAAGGCTTACGTATGAGGGAACTCCTGCCGGCTGCTTTGACTGCACCAACATTTCCCCACTCTGCTCCGTGCAAAATTCAGATAATGAATTCAAGTAAATGTGTTGAGGCTGGGATAGGGCAGCAGTTATAGGGCTGGAATTAGGGTGACCAAGTCACCCAGTTTTAGCACTGAAAATCCAGTGTCCCAAGAAACCCCTCCTCGTGGGTAAACTGGGGCAGCTGGTCATCCTAAGACAGAGTGCGGTGTGGCTAGAACAAGGTCTCAGCCTGGACAACAGGAGAAACTAAAGCCAGAGGGCAGAGGACACATCAAGGAGGGGGGCGCCAGCCACCTGGCTGTTGGATTTGCCTGCCGGGGTGGAAGCTACAGTAAATCAGGTCTGTACCGGGGCTGAAATTCAAAGCTCTAGTCAAGAGCCCCTGAACGTCCTTCTGCAGGAATTTGACAAATGTAAACAGAGACCAGCTAGGGTTTGTGATAATCTCCGTGCAGCTTTTTTTGCTCTTCTTTCTTCCATCTCCTTGTAACTGCAGAAGGGAAGAAGATGGGGGTTTAGGGTATACCAGTCACTGGATGGAGGTGGGAGTTGACAGAAGGTCCCAATGTTTGTGATCCCTTCTGATAGACAGACTACAGGAATAGCCATCATGGAAGAAGTTGTCTTTGAAGCCTCCTTATATTCAAGTCGCTTGCTCAGAATTTTATCTTCTCAACTGTGTCTGGTCAAGAGGTGAGAAGATAAGTGTCCTCGACCTTGGACCCTCTGCCTTTGTGCCAGGTGGGATGGGGGTCCTTTCCTTTCCATTTATCGGTGTGTCTACCCTATCCCACATTCTGTGAACCCTGAACTTTCTGCTTAAATACATGGTCCTAACTTTTTGTACAACCTCAGCCTTTGGGCCCAATCTCAGTCCCAAATATACGTTTCAACTTCCAAATATTTTAGCTAGGCACCCTCCTTTTTTTTTTTTTAGGTGATTCACAGTGATGAAGTGAATGTTTACACATACGGTTTTTGTCTACGTTGTATCATCACACAAAAATGGCTGGAAAAACTCCCACCCAAATTTGGAGATAATGTTTAAAGATAGTTAGACTTAAAGGCTGGTTGTTGTGTATGAATATCTGAGTCTTCCAAAGCCATCCTCCAAGGCCACTAAGACAAGAGTGTAACAAGAGGCATGTGACTCTCAGTTGAAGAAAGCCATATGAAGATGCTCAGACCCCAAATCACAAAGGCAGAGTCTTTCAATCTCCCGCATTGATTGTGGACGAGCTGCATCCTCAGAGCCCTCTGGGTGGGGAGCAGCAGGAACTATTTATTTAACAATGATTAGGACTTCCCTGGTGGTGCAGTGGTTAAGAATCCGCCTGCCAAAGCCGGGGACATGGGTTCGAGCCCTGGTCCGGGAAGATCCCACATGCTGCAGAGCAGCTAAGCCCGTGCGCCACAGCTACTGAGCCTGCGCTCTAGAGCCCACGAGCCACAACTACTGAGCCCACATGCAGCAACGAGGACCCAACGCAGCCTATATACATATATATATATATAAATAAAATAAATAAATTTATAAAAAATATTCTTAAAAATACCACAATGATTAATGGGGTTCTTGACCAATATATAGACTAGTGTAAATAACTTCCTACTTTATAGTCCTTACACCAGAAATCCATACAATTACACCAATTTTTTTTTTTTTTTTTTTTTTTTGCGGTACGCAGGCCTCTCACTGTTGTGGCCTACTGCCGTTGCGGAGCACAGGCTCCGGACGCGCAGGCTCAGCGGCCATGGCTCACGGGCTCAGCCGCTCCGTGGCATGTGGGATCTTCCCGGACCGGGGCACGAACCCGTGTCCCCTGCATCAGCAGGCGGGCTCTCAACCACTGCGCCACGAGGGAAGCCCAGAAATCCATACAATTAGACGGTATTTCCACAGCACTTCTCCTCCAACAAAGTTGGGGATTTACCACAAACTGTCATTTCAATCTTTTCTTCTGAGTAATTAATTATATGCCAAGGTCAATGATAAGCTATCATTTTTTTGGGGGGGGGCATTTCAAGGAAATCTAAGACATTGGAATTGAGAAAAGAAAGGAAGAAATCGCTGTGAGCTGGAACTGGTAACTTTTGTTTAATCCCTGCAGATAAGAGGGGTTGACAGTCCTCGGGTGATTTCTGCTGAGAACGTGTGTGGGGATGTCGGTGTGCACCCAGCCCCCACGTGTTCCCAGAGGAGGTGATGGGGAGGGAGTGTGGTCCAGCAGTGGAGCCCGCGTCCTAAGCAGCTGCACAATCCCCAGGAAAGGAAATGAACGAGATCTACCGCGTCAGTCCCTAGGATTGCAGAATCAAAGGCTGTGCTTTTTAACATCTTTATGTAGCCCACGTGATTAGCACGCCTACTTCATTCTGCTTCCATATTATGAAAAGAGGGTGGCTACTCCGCTTGTGAATGGAAGTTTGAAACAGTCTGATATCTCTAAAAGGAAGAGACATGGGAGGTATTATTTCCTTGCTATGAACAAAGAATTCATCTAACCCGATTGCCATCAACAATCTTGACCTCAGATAGCTTTGCTTGGATAAGTTTTGACTACTCAGATTCCTAATTATCCTGTCATCAGTGCCATAATCCACTGGGCTGAAAGACGTATTTTGTTTTATACGATCATTTACAGAATGATATAACACACACGAATTTGAATTATACAAATGTTCCCAAGCTTTTTAAAAAAACTTATGAGCCTTTAAATTACATTGAAAAACTTTTAGATTACATTGTAAAAACATATTATCTGAGAGTAGATATATGGATATGTGACTGAATCACTCTGCTGCTGTACACCTGAGACTAACACAACCTGGTAAATCAACTAACTACACTCCAATATAATAAAACAAAAACAAAAGAACACAACAATGTTCGTGAGCTGAGTCTTCTGTGCTGACTAGAGTCCAGTTAGACCTTCCAGTCTTGGAGGACCTGTGACCTTCCTGGGGTAGAACAGGTACAGTGCCTGCTGCCCAAGGGTCTACGTGTTTCCACAAAGTGTCACGTGGACCACCTGCATCTTAGTCTCTCCACGTGCTTCTTTAAGTGCAAGTTCCAAGGCCCCAGAGAAACTAACTCAGAATTTGGGGCATTCTGCATCCTTAAACGTCTCCATAAGCGGTTCTTCTGCACATTACATTTTGAGAATCGGTGCCCTAGATCTGGGACTGGTTAGTTCAGAGTCCTCAGCGGGGAGGTCTTAGTATCGCTGGCAGAAAGCGGATTTGCTTCCTATTTCCAGGCGCACTGTTTCTTCCCGTTCCTCAGTAGCCCCCTCCCTCCACCAATTACGGGCTGGTGAGTTTTGATCATTGTTTAGCAAACCTGGGAGGTGCTGCACTCATTCCAGCCACTCGGGGTTCCCCGCCTCCATCCCCAGTGCAGTTCCCTTGATTGACAAGAATAAGGCCTTGGAAAGAAACCAGAGCTCGCCTTGCCTCCACCAGAAGCTTTCCTCAGGCTGCTCTAGGTCCTTGTCTGGGAAGGTCAGTCCTGCTAGCCCCCCGCTTGGAAGTGGGGTGCTGGGGCTCCTTGCCAGGTCTGTCGAGTTCAACCCCAGATACAGAACTTCCTCTTCTCAAATGACTGCCTCGCCTGCAATTCTGGAGCTTCCAGAAATTATTTCCTTTATTTTAGAAAGTGCTGCCCCAAAGAAATGATGCGACCACAGAAGCGTTTTGAGGCCTCTTTCAGTGCTATTATTCTTAAAAGCCTGGAAAATCTTCAATCTGTCTCAGACTCCTCCCTGGCCTGTATTTTTCTCAAAGATGGTATCTGTGGTCAGACCGGCCGTTTGGTAGGTTTCACCGTTTCTGAGATAATTGCTGGCAGCTGGGGTCAGCTAGACAGCAGGAACTTTACCCTTTCTCACTGGCTGTGAGTGAAATCAACTAGGATCACACAGGGCAGGTGGCTCGATGGTGCTTTTGCCTCTCCTCCTGCAGCAGACAGGAAAGGGGAGGGGGACAGACCCAAGGGAGACAGACAAAGGCTAAGACTTCCCACCCAGGGCCCCGAAGGGGACCTTTCTATCCTTCCCGAGGACAGGATGCTGGGTTGTTTTCCAAACCAAGATCCCGTGAATTCATGTGGTTTAAGGTAGTATTCCAAAATCTGCCATTCTATATTACACAACATTGTAAATCAACTATGCTTCAGTAAAATTAATGAACTAATTCATTTTTTTAAAACCTGCCATTCTATCACAACATTGTTTTAATGGAACTTGTTTTCCTTAGTATTATTTACATCAGGTTTATAGGAAAATCCCAAAGGCCAATCGTTGGCAGCTTAAAAAATATATTTTGTGTTCTGGACCCATAGCCAGCAGTTTACTAGTTTAGATTGCTAGTGATCTATGTCACATGATAATAGTTAATGCAGATACGGAGCATACCACGTGCCAGACACTGGTCTAAGTACTCTGTGCGCACTGACTCACTTAAAACTCCCAGCAACCCTGTGAAGTAGATACTAATATTGCCATTTTATAGACCGTGTAACTGGCGCAGAGTCCAAGGTCCTAGTCCAACAGCTAGTCCAAAGTCACAACAGTAAGAGCCAGAAGAGTTCAGACCCTCACCACTCAAGGTATGGTTCCTGCAGCACAGGCATCACCTGAGAGCTTGGCAGAAATGCAGACTCTCAGGCCCACCCAGACCTTTGGACTCGGAATCTGCATTTTAACAAGACTCCCCACGCGATTCGCATGCACGTTGAAGTTTAGAAACCACGGCTTAGATAGTCTTCGATTATTTCTCTCTGTGCCCATTAAAAACCCACCTATGGCTTAAGACTTTAGGAAATAATGTGTACTTGGCTGGTTTGTTACAAAAAAAAAATAGGATTCTAAGATGATGTTTGTGTCCTCTCCTAGCTCCTACTCCCTTCAGATAATCAGCTTCTCAAGAAAATAAATAGGATAAATTAGTTTTTTAAAAAGTCACTGAATTCTTACTATATGCAAGCACTTCATTAGATCATCATAGAATATGCTATGAAACAGGCACTACTAGCCTCAAATTACCGATAAGAAGACCGCGGTCACAAGGGTTAAGAGGAAAAGACAATGCATGGACTGGGAGAAAGTTTTTGCAAACTATGCAACCAACAATACACAAAACAGCTCATACAAGTCAATATCAAAAAAAAAAAGAAAAAAAATCAAAAAATGGGCAGAAGACCTAAATAGACATTTCTCCAAAGAAGAAATACAGAAGGCCAATGAGCACATGAAAAGATGCTGAACATCACTAATTATTAGAGAAATGCAAATCAAAACGTCAATGAGGTATCACCTCACACCTGTCAGGATGGCCAGCATTAGAAAGTCTACGAGGACTTCCCTGTTGGCACAGTGCTTAAGAATCGCCTGCCAATGCAGAGGACACGGGTTCGAGCCCTGGTCCGGGAAGATCCCACAGGCCGCGGAGCAACTAAGCCCGTGCACCACAACTACTGAGCCTGTGCTCTAGCGCCCGCGAGCCACAACTACTAAGCCTGTGTGCCGCAACTACTGAAGCCCACGCACCTAGAGCCCATGCTCCACCACAAGAGAAGCCACTGCAATAAGCCCTAGCGCTGCAACAAAGAGTAGCCCCCGCTCACCGCAACTAGAGAAAGCCCACGCACAGCAACGAAAACCCAACACAGCCAAAAAAAAAAAAAAGTCTACAAACATTAAATGCTGGAGAAGGTGTGGAGAAAAGGGAACCCTCCTACACTGTTGGTGGGAATGTAAATTGGTGCAGCCACTATGGAGAACAGTATGGAGGTTCCTTAAAAAACTAAAAATAGAGTTACCATATGATCCAGCAATCCTACTCTTGGGCATATATCTGGAAAAGACGAAACGTCTAATTCGAAAAGATACATGCACCCCAATGTTCACTGCAGCACTATTTAGAACAGCCGAGATATGAAAGCCACCTAAATGTCCATTGACAGATGAATGGATAAAGAAGATGTGGTACATATATACGGTGGAATATTACTCAGCCATAAAAAAGAACGAAATAATGCCATTTGCGGCAATGTGGATGGACCTAGAGATTATCATACTAAGTGAAGTAAGTCAGACATAGAAAGACAAATATCATATGATAACACTTACATGTGGAGCCTAAAAATATGGTACAAATGAGCTTATTTACAAAACAGAAACAAACAGGCACAGAAAACAAACCTATGATTACCAAAGGGAAAGTAGGGGCAAGAAAAATTTAGGAGTTTGGGATTAACAGATACGCACTACTATATATAAAATAGATAACCAACAAGGACCTACTGTATAGCACAGGCAACTCTACTCAACATTTAGTAATGACCTATATGGCAAAAGAATCTGTAAAGGAATATATATGTATGTATAACTGAACGACTTTGCTGTACAATTGAAACTAACACACCATTGTTAATCAACTACACTCCAATAAAAAGAAAGTAAGAAAAAAGGTTAGGAGAAGCAGCTGAGATGACAGCTAACCTGACAGCCCTGCTTCCTGAAGCAGGCTTCTCATGTTGATTTCCTCACAGGTAGCACATTAGCACACAGAACTATCCACTAATCTTTGACAAAATAATTTTTTCAAGCCCTGTCTCAAAAGCAAAAAACATTTTTTGCTTAATCCTGAGCATTTCTCCCTGATTTAAGGAAGCGATACTAATGTAACCTACAAAGTGTCAACTTTGGAAAATCAAATCAAAGCCCAGAAAGTCTAATCAATTCTTCTCCTTTCACTCTTACTTCATGCAATAAACGTGTATATTGTCTTAAAAAACCCCAAAACAGAAAAATAGAGTATGAGACAAAGCTTGTCCTTAGAAGTCCTCTTCTAATGGGTTGGTTTAGATGCTTTTCAAAGTGATGCCAGCAACTAATATTTTTTTCCTGCGAGTCACATTGGTGATGATTCACATGATCAGTAATTTAAGGTAGGATTGACTTGAAACTGCTTTCACTTGTAGATAAGTTATGATTCAGGCAAATCACACACTATGACTATAGAATAAAAGGCAGATTAGCCAAGTGTGTCAGGCCCATTAAAATGTGTAAGCTTTTGTCATGAATTAGTTTTTTAAAACGGGACGTATTTGCTTCCTGAATTATAGTGATGAGACTTAAGCTGAATTTGCAGGACTATTTGATTCTTTCTTCAAATAGGAAACCACTGGCATTTCTGTGTGAAGTCATTTTCTATTTTTAAAATAATTTAATTTGAGACATGACTATGAGTGTGACCGTTTCACAAGGCAAAAACCAAGATGAATAAATGGGTCTGAAACCCAGACTAATGGAGTGAGCTGTTCATAATCACATACATGTTTATGTACTTCTCCCATCACTAAAGCTTCATTCATCATATTGGTTTTTGGCCATTTCCTAGACAGTATTTCCAATTCTAATATATTTCTAACAGAAGTCCCATGTTGTGATCACTCCTTTATAAGGTGGAATTCTGCAATATTCCTGGTTTACATATGCAGATTTTCTAGTAGATCTATGATGGCTGAAAAAATACATTAATATATTTATTTAGTCAGTAATCTGGATATAACACACATAAATACATCATATAAACAAGAAGCAGGCAGAGGCTTCCGTCCTTCTGATCAAGGCTGTGTGACCTTAAGGTTAAAGCTGTGTGATCTCGAGCAGGTCACTTAGCTCTCTGAACCTCAGTATTGTCATCTGAAAAATGATGGGTTAAATTAGATTATCTGTTATGGTGCCATTTTGTTTTTAACACCTTTATTGGAGTATAATTGCTTTACAATGGTGTGTTAGTTTCTGCTGTATAGCAAAGTGAATCAGCCATACATATACATATATCCCCATATCCCCTCCCTCTTGCATCTCCCTCCCACCCTCCCTATCCCACCCCTCTAGGAATGTGCCTTTTTAATTTAACATCCCATAGTAATAATCCCATCAATCTCTCAATTTGGACCAAGTGGGAATTCATTTAAAAGTCTGAATGAAAAAATGTATTTTTTAAATGTAATTTTGTAACTTTAAAGCAGCATGGGACCTGGAATTGGGTAAGCAGTATCATTTGTTTGCAAACAGATGTTGTAAAAATACATAACCATGCTCTAAAATACTTTAAAATCTCTTCAGAATTTTGTTTATGATATTATTTTCATAGTAAGACCTTTGTAATGCCAAAATAACATTATCTATAAAATCTCTTCACTATGTAATAAAACTTAGCAAAGTGATAATAAAACTTACATGAAAGAATAAGCCAGCAAATAAAATGTTTTAAAAATACAGACAATAATTTACCTTATCAGATTAAACTCATAGTTATCAAAAACATATGGATTATAAAAATAAAAACAGTTTGAGTTTGGTGGGATTGGCTGGGAAGTGACATAAAGGAACAGTTTAGGATGATGAAAATATTCACGATCTTGATCTAAAAAGTAAATGCATCAGTGTTTCACTTTGTAAAATATTATCAAGCTGAACACTAGACGAACATACTTACTAGAGTATATGTTACATATCAACTTTTTGAAAAGTTTTCAAAGTCGGACCCACTGACATTTGAATCTCTATCCCTTTATTAGTTGCAAAATAAATAAAATCTAAGATCCATCCATCATGGAGGAGACAATCTGTGCTCTAATTATGACAGTCAAAAGAAATGAGTAGGAGACAAAAGAAAACAAAGCACAGGGCGTAGCTTGTGGAGCATCCAGTGAGGTAATGGTCCTCCATTCCCACTTCTTCTACTTGACTCAAGGCCTTTGGAATTGGGTTTGTGTTTCCTTTCAATGTCACACTACACTCTAGGGACACCTGTGATGGATATTTAGATTAAATAAGATAACAGGATAACCTATAATGTTCTACATGCTTCTAGAAGACAGAAAACATCTTATTCCTGTTCATTTTTGTATCCTCCAAAGCTTGTGGACAACTTTTTAGTATTCAATAGGGATTCAATTTCTATTTGTTACATTGGATTTCAAATCTCTATGATAAAAATTTAGAATCAAATTTTTTTTCTGAAATATGTTTTAAAAGGAAAAATATTAAAATTAGGTAGAAAAATAAAACTTGATGAGTGGTCAGATTAGTTCGGTAGTCACAGTACACTAAGTAAATATACAGTGTGAATTGTCTCACGGAATAATGGAATCTCACTAGAAATGAAAGAAATTGAAATTAAAACAATTATAGCTACCAATGATAAGTATGAGGAGTGTTACACTTATGGCAAGAAAGGGAAAATTTGATTTTTAAATTAAATTAGACATTAACAAAAACACTATAAAACTCTTAAAAGTGCTCTGAAATCACCCTCAAAGTTGCTGCAAAATTTCTCAGCTATTTTCTCATCCTCTTATAAGCTGGTTAGTTTTTCCTTACATATCAGCATTTGAGGTAATTGTTTAAGCTATTTCTCATGATATTTTATTGTTTTTACATTAGTTATTAATAGTGACAAAATATTTTCTCTGTTTTTATTGCAACTATGCAATATTTGACGTAAAATATGCAGCAAATCCACTTTTCATTTGCCTAACCAGGGTACATACCCGCATTTGCCAACACTTTTATAAGAACATGGACCTTCCATTGAGATCAGTTCCAAACTTGGAGGGAAAAGAGGCTAAGTTCCAATAACTTAGAAAGGTCCTAAGTGATGGGCCTTAGAGAAATTGACGTTGTAACATCTGACCTGCGTAAAAGTTAATGTGTGATGTGTTGACCACAGCAGCATTCAAGAAACAAGCTTCCCTAAAGGGTTGAACCTACTAAAATCAAGACTCAACAGCCAAATTCAATGTTCAGAAAATACAGAGGACAGAGAAACACGTTAAATGACATGACAGTAGCCACATCCAGAATGTTGGGTATTTCTACTGGATGACTGACACAATTTCTGCAACAAGAAAAAGAAAGAAGTCTATACCAGCTTACAAGACACCAAAAGAGACAACACAACCAAATGCAATGAATGTGTGGACCTAGCTTGAATCTGTATTTTCACGATCAATCATAAAAATGCATTTTAGAGGCAATGAGGGAAATATTACCATTGACTAGTTATTACATAATGTCACAGGATAGGTGTTAATTTTGTTAGGTATGATAATATCAATGTGGCTATGTAAGAATATGTTCTTTTTTTTAAGAGATGCACAGTGAAACATATAGGAGTGAAATAATATCAATAGAATATCTGGAATTCACTTTTAAATAGTTCAGCAAATGAAAAAGAAAAAAGCTATGTGATCAAATGTGGAAACATTTTGATAAATTGTTGAATATAAGTAACAGGTAAGTGGGATATATTTTAAAATAGTCATAACAAACTTTTTTTTTTTTTTTTTACGGTATGCGGGCCTCTCACTGTTGTGGCCTCTCCGTTGCAGAGCACAGGCTCCGGACGCGCAGGCTCAGCGGCCATGGCTCACGGGCCCAACCACTCCGCGGCATGTGGGATCTTCCCGGACCGGGGCACGAACCCGTGTCCCCTGCATTGGCAGGCGGACTCTCAACCACTGCGCCACCAAGGAAGCCCCATAACAAACTTTTTAAAAGTTGTTATCAAAAAAAGATTGATATATACCTCTCCATTATCAAAAATAAATAAAAATGGGGAACTTCCCTGGTGGTCCATTGGTTAAGAATCCGCCTTCCAGGGCTTCCCTGGTGGCGCAGTGGTTGAGAGTCCGCCTGCCGATGCAGGGGACACGGGTTCGTGCCCCGGTCCGGGAGGATCGCACATGCCGCAGAGCGGCTGGGCCCGTGAGCCATGGCCGCTGAGCCTGAGCGTCCGGAGCCTGTGCTCCGCAGAGAGAGAGGCCACGGAAGTGAGAGGCCCGCGTACAGCAAAAAAGACAAAAAAAAAAAAAAAGAATCCGCCTTCCAATGCAGGGGACACCGGTTCAAACCCTGGTCAGGGAACTAAGATGCCACATGCCGCAGGGCAACTAAGCCCGCACGCCACAACTACTGATCCCACGCGCTCTGGAGCCTGCATGCCACAATTAGAGAGAAGCCCACACGCTGCAACTAAGACCCAATGCAGCCAAATAAATAAATATTTAAAAATAAATAAGTAAAAGTAATTTTTAAAACTACTTGCAGGCTTTAAATACAAATACATTTTTCATAGTATTTTATACAATCCTCTGAAGTTCGTGGCCTCAACAGGAGTCTGTAACTTTCACCACCTAATTCCACTCTTTGTAAATATACCACAAAAAAATAACAGAAAGGGAAAAATAATTTACCCAAAAGTTTTCATGTAGCTTTACTATAAGAGAAAATTTGGAGATTAAATATAAAATTCAGGAGAATATGAAGTTAATTATTTTGTATCAATATAATGAAAAACCTTAAACCTATCAAAGGTGACAAGAATTTGAGCTATGTAAATACATGAAACTAAGTACACACTGACATAGATTAGAAGAAATTTCAAGTATCAATTAAGACTCTTTCACAGTTGGAAGTGACAGAAAAGCCAACCCAAACTGGCTTAAAGCGAAAAGGAAATCAATTAGCTGGCGGAAACGAAAACTTTAAAAGACAAAGGGGACTTCCTTGGTGGCGCAGTGGATAAGACTCCACACTCCCCATGCAGGGGGCCCAGGTTCAATCCCTGGTCAGGGAACCAGATCCCACATACATGCCGCAACTGAGAGTTCGTATGCCATGACTCAGAAGCCCGCAAGCTGCAACTAAGGAGCCCTCCTGCTCCAATAAGACCCAGAGCAACCAAATAAATAAATAAATAGTATAAAAAATAAAATAAAATAAAAGACACAAAAATCACCTTGATGGATCATAGATATAATGAAAACACCAAACAGTAAAAACTTTTAGAAGAAAACAAGGAGAAAACTCTAGGGGACCCTGGAATTGGTTTTGAATTTTTAGATACAACATCAAAAGCACAATCCATGAAAGAAAAAACTGATTCCTTGTGCTTTACTAAAACTAAAAACTTGTGCTCTATCAAAGTCTATGTTAAGAAAATGAAACGACAAGCCACAGACCAGGAGAAAACATTTGCAAAACACTTATCTGATAAAGGACCTGTATCTAAAATATATACAGAACTGTTAAAACTCAACAAGAAGAAAAAAAATTATAAAATAGGCAAACATTGTGAACAGACATCTCATCAAAGAAGATATACAGATGGCAAGTAAGTATATGATCATTGGTCATTAGGGAATTAAAACAACAGTGAGATGTAATTACATCCAGTTAGACTGGCTACAGGTAAAAAATAAGAAACACCAAATGCTGACAAGGGTGCAAAGCAACAGGGATTCTCGCTCTCTGCTTGCTGGTGGGAACACAAAGTGGTGCAGCTGCTTTGGAAGACAGTCTGGCAGTTTCTTACAAAGCTAAACAGAGTCTCACCAGGTGATCCAGCAATCCCATTGCTAAGTAAGTGTTTACCAAATTGAGTCGAAAACATACCCATGCAAAAGCCTTATAGAAGTTTTTTTTTTCAGAATTGCCAAAAACCGCAAGACACTAAGATGATTAGGTAAACAGTTATGATCCAACCATACGACGGAAGGTTATTCAGTGATAAAATAAATGAGCACTCCAAGCCATGCAACGACATGGAGGAACCCTCAGTGCCTACTGACACGTGAAAGAAGCCAGTCTGCAAAGGCAACACACTGTGTGGTTCCAGCTCTAGGCCTTTCAGGAGAAGGCACAACTACGGAGACAGTAAGAGATCAGTGGTGCCAGGGTCTCAGGGAGAGAAAAGTGGGGAGTGTGTCGGTGAAGCACAGGGACATTTAGAGGGGTGAACCTGTTCTGTATGATACTGTCATGTGGGTACACGGCCTTACCAAGTTGTCGAAGCCTGTAGACTTCACAGCACAAAGAGGAAACCCTGATGTATACAATTTCAAAAAATCATTTAGGGAACTTATCTAGGAAACAGACACAGACTCACAGACATAGAGAACAGACTGGTGGCTGCCAAGGGGGAGGGGGGAGAGGGGAGGATTGGACTGGGAGGGTGGGGTCAGCAGGTGCAAACTATTACATACAGGACGGGTCAACAACAAGGACCTGCCGTAGAGCACAGGGAACTATATTCAATACCCTGTGATGAACCATCATGGAAAAGAATATAAAAAAGAATATATATGCATATGTATAACTGAATCACTTTGCTGTAAAGCAAAAATCAACACAACATTGTAGATCAACTATACTTCAATAAAATAAATTTTAAAACAATCATTTAGGAGTTTAGGGACCTCCAGGACAATTCAGACAGTGACAGGAGAATCTAACTGCATGACAGGTGTATGAAGCAGCCTCACTGGAGGGGCTGCGGAAAGGTCCCGACCCAAGTAACTTTGGAAATGAGCAGAGCCTGTAAGCCCAAGGGCAAGAGAACGTCAAGGAAGCACCGTACTCTGGTTGATAAGGTTTTCTCCCCTGGAGAACTGGTTAACAATTCTGATACGTGTATATACATACACTGAAAATTAAACAATTAAGTGAACGGATGGCAACGGGTGGGGGCCAGGCTTCTCATGATTGGAGGGGAATTTACAGATGAGCAAGCGGCATGCTTAAAAATAGGCTTGTGATTTGAAAATATAAAGGAAATAAGATTAAACGTGGTTTATTTCTTACAGACATCACAATTAGTCATATTCTATTTAACTACACTTTTTTAAACTGAAGTATAGTTGATTTACAATGTTGTGTTAGTTTCAGGTATACAGCAAAGGGATTCAGTTATACACACACATAATTGCACACACACACACACCACCCAAATCACTTAAAGCACGCTGAAGGAACAAGATGCCAGCCGACAATTTTACTGAGCTTACTACACGTCCTGCTCAAATTTTTATCAACCAAATATGTCAAAGCGTATAAAAATGCAAGAAACTTAAATCAGTAATAATGAAAATTTGATCACAAGTATACTTTTTATCAACATCGGACCAGCCCCCATTACACAAAACATAAACTTTATGATACAAAAATATTCCTTTGTGGAAATTAGCTCAGATGTCGTGAGAACGGGAACAGCTGTTCACGGCAGCTTGGTGTCGACGCCCAGACTGAGTGCATAAGAGTAACAGAATCGTGTAAAATAACATGTTTCTTTCGTTCGCATGTCCATTGTCACGTGAGCATCATATAGGTGAGGGGTAAAGAAAGCTTAACTCTCCTTGTGAAAGATACTCAAAAGCCCTTTACCTGTAAAAACCATCCGCCTCCCCACTGTGGTCGGTACTGGCTCTTGAAAGGATACACCTGCCATGGTTGTAGCTGTGCTACTGGATTTTCTTTCTCAGCTTCCTCACACCAGTTTATCTGCACCAGAAACAGCCAAAGACTCTGCTGTCTCTCCTCTCCCTGTCTGTGACCCGAACTAGGTGGTTGCTAGGGACTCTTTATGACAGGAAGGCAGGGTGTTCCTTCTAAGAGCTCAGTGTTCCAGCCTCCAGGAACAGACAAGACACAGCTGTAGCATCCCCAGGAGCGGCATCCAGTCTTTTCCTTACCTGTCAACATCAAGTCCAGAAGAGACCTGTTCAGGTTCTAGATCTCGAGCAGCCTTACATCCCCAAAGACCTGGCAGCCTCAGTCAACACTGTCTTCCAACATATCCCAAGGAATGTTCTGCAGACGGCTGTCACTGCACAAACCGAACAGACAAAAATCACAAACCACGGTTAGAGGCATTTGAGAAGCCCTGGCTAGATAAAATACAATTAGAAATTATATTTTAAATGAATAAGATCATCGTTTATGCATTTTTCCCAGCCCCGTATTTCAACACGTCCTTAAACACAATCTGTACCTTGGTCATATTAATCTGTCTGTGGTTCCCATCATGTGTGATGCTCTTTCGTTCCTCTGAGCCTTTACCCATTCATTTGCTCTTCCGATAATGTTCTTACGTGAATATTTCTGTCCTCTGAGAGTCAGAGCCCGTGCCTCCTCTGCCAGGAGGCTGCCTGCAGACACAGCTGACCACTGGCTCCTTCACGCCCCTTTAACTTCTACGGCGTCTTGTTTATACCTACCTGTTAAACTGCTACCACGTTGTTTCAATTGTCTCTTTTGTCTGCCTCCCTACTAGAATCTCACTCCCAGTTCAGGGGAAAAGCATCTTTATTCATATTTCAATTTCCAGAGACTGTCATGCAATAGATGCTTAAGAAATGTTTGTGAGATGAATAAATGAACTAACAGCTAATTCCAGCCTGCCCAGAAATATAATATTGACCACCTGATAATCCATGGAATATAAATTCTAACAGCAATTTTGAATTCAACCTTAAATATATGGAGTTCTTTACTGAAAATGTAATGCCTTTTGTTTGTTGAGAGAAATTACAGTAAAAACACTCTACATTAACTATGAAGAGGGTTGCTAGCCTGGTGGCAAAGGGATATAACCCCCAAGTCCCCCTCCAAGGAAAGACTTGTGCCCCAGCTGCAGGAAATACCATCAGTAGACAGCCTGCAGCTGTCAGCTCCTTCAGGGGCTGCTTTAGCTGCAGCGGGCTGTGTCCCTCTCGTGGTGTCTCTCTCTGAGGCAAGTCCTCTCGGGGCAGCATGGTCAGAAGACTCAGTAAGGTGAGGGGATAAAGTCCAGATGTTTCCACCTGCCATGGGACCATTTTTCACCCGGTGAGCGGAGGCTTTGTTGAGCCCTCACCACAGTTCGGCTTCTTCCTCTGCCCAATCCTGCTTCAGTCTCTTTCTGTTCACAGGCATAGATCCCAAATAACCATCTTGCCCCCCACCAACTCCTGGAGGGCATGACTTGTGGCGGCCAGACAGCACAGATGTGTAACAGGGAAGAGCAAACCTGCTTCCGCATCAGGTCTATCCCTGTAGCTCTAAGCCTTGTGCTCTGTTGCCTGTGCTGAGTCCTGCGGGCTCTGCACCTTGTGAAACAATGTTGCCTCTAGCCTGAAATATACAGGAGAGCCTATTCTGAAGGCTCTGACCTTTAAGGGTAAAACACTTTTCCATTCATACAGAGATAAAATGTTGCAGAACAGAGAATAACAGTTGTGAACAAAGGATTCCGGCACCAAGACGTTTCCAACAATCAGCCACGCCCACTCCCATTTTAGTATAAAAGCAGCCTGACTGCTAAGTTGGGGCAGGTGGTTCTTGGGGACACTAGTCCCCCATCTTCTCTGGCTTCCTGAACAAAATCTCTATTCCTTGCCCCAACACCTTGTGTCCCGATTTCTTGGCCTGTTGTGTGGCGAGCGGTACGACCTTGGACTGGGTAACACGTCCAGTCGCAAACGTGTTACACAGGAAGGCTTCTTGTTTTACCCCTCAACCCTCTAACCAGAAGCTGATTCTACTCCCCCAGCATGGGCAAGTCTACTGGTCTTCTTTGATCTGCCCTGCATGGCACTCTTCTTTACCTCTGCAGTGTCAGAAGCTTTCCTACCCTTTCTGGGGTTAACCAGTTCTTGTTACTATGGTCGAGGGCTCTCCAGCCCCAGCCTTAGGCTTCTCTCTGAAATTTCCCTATTTGTGTCCTCAGAACTACCACTTTCCAAGTGTGAAACCTCCTACTGGAAGTCAGGGGCCCGCCCCTTTGGTTTCTCACTGCAGTTTTTGTGATGCGGAGAGAGAAGGAAGGAGGAACCTGAGTGACAAAAAGAAATTCTTTAGTAAAATAAGCAGGAAATAAAGATCTCGCTTTTCGCCCAGGACCTCCGCTTAACCCATCCTGAGGAACGCAGGCTTCCACTTTGCCTCAGAGACTGTTACAAACTTTTCAATCTGTTGTGGGCTTAGGGTCAGTGATTCTGATGGCAAAAGGCTGGAGGGAAGGGAAAAATAGAGGAGAAAAAATCAGAGTTAGTTCTTTGGGACATCTTTCCACCCACTCAGTACATGTTTAGGTTCATTTGTTTAGTTTTGTTTCATTTTTTAGGGATTAAAAAATTCTTGTGTAATTAAGTAAAATATTTACATGGTTTCAAAGTAAAATTCTTAAAATAAGGGATATTTACAGAAGTCTAGCTTTTATCTTTGTCATCTACATCTTGTTACTTCTTTCTCCTTATAGGAAAACTTGTAAAAACTAAAAGAAAAATATATTTATAATCATATCCTCCCCTTTCTCAGAAAAAGAGTAGCAAACTAAACACGTGTTCTTCCACCTTCCCTTTATTCAACGAGACCTCTATTAATGGTTATATGGGCTGTTTCCAATCTTTTGCTCTTATAAAATGTACTATAAAACATAGGTTTCTGCAAACATGTTCTCATTTATTTTGCAGTACATCTTTGGGATAGATTCCTAGAAGTGTCATTCCTGGACCAGAGGGTAAGGCATATATACGTTAGCTTGATACTGCCAAATTCCCCCCCGCCATAGGGCTGTACCATTTTGTTGTCCAACCAGCAATGTCAGAGAATGCCTATTTCCACATGACCCCACCCACAGAGTATGTTGTCAAACTTCTGGATTTACGACAGGTAAGAACTGGTCAAACAGTAATCGGCATTCCTCTCCTATCAGCGAGACGGAACATCCTTTCGTATATTTAGGAGCTATTTGCATGATTTTCTAAGACCTTCTGGTCATCCCTCTTGTGTAATTTACTACCAGGAGCCGAGCTTTGTCTACTTTTACAAGAATGAGCTAACATTCCAAAGAAGGACAACAGACACACCAACAGAGAATCACAGTAAAGTGTCAGAAGGGCAGTGATGGCTACGGGAATACATTTAACACCTAGTTTGTTCCTGGAGACATGGGGACAGAGGGGAGGGTCACCTGCCGTTCCTGGGACACAGGCGAGGCTCTCGTCTGAACTGTGTCTCAAAGAATGATGAGGACCCAGGCAAGGGATGGGAGGTTGGGGGATGGCGTGGGCGGAAAGGGCATTTGGAACAAAGAGGACAGCTTGAGCAAACGGCCCAGAGGGGAGACACAGCCCACAGAACTGTACATGGCAGAAAGACAAGTTCAGCATTGCTGACGGTCATGGCTAAGAGGGGAGAGGGGAGAGGAGGCCTAAGGGGCTCGTCCAGGCATGCCAGGAGCAGGGACTCTATTCTGTAGGCATCGGGGACCCCTGAAGGTTCAAACAGGCAGAGACTGGTCAGTCTTGGGTTTAAATGGAAGATGCCTGGCTGGGTGGAGACCGAATTGAGGAGAAGAGCCTGGGGACGGGGGTCCAGGCAAGTACAGGTGAGGCCAAGGCAGAGGTGATGGGAGCGGAGAAGAGATGCATTCGGGAAACACGCTGAATCTACGTGGTAAGGAATCAGGAGGACCCCGGTTATCCAGCCTGGGTGACCGTGAGTAGTAGGGTCACAAAATAAAACACGGAAAACAAGACAAAGAGAGAAAACCAAGGCCAGTAGGTAAAGCGATGGTGTTAACTCGGTGTGGAGCTGACAGGATAACCAAGCAGTTAAAATGAAGCCCATATTGTCATCAGAAGTTGCGACAGCTTCTGAACTCATTAGAGGGGATTAACGACGATCTCCTGTGGCCAGCAGATGCTCTTCAATTAGAGAAAAATCCCTATTGTTTATGAATCAGCTGCAACCTCCTTTGATGAAGCTCAGGGTTTACTGCTCGGCACAAATGAAACGTTGGCTATTGTCTTGCTTTGCTAATGTAACAGTTACTTGAGAGTTGAAAACTGCTTCACGGTGCAGCTGTGCAGGCCAGTGTCCAGTGCTCAGGCGCTGCAAAAACGCCTGTTCCAGTGTTTGGGAACGCATCCAGCTACACAGTTAATGATGGAAAGTGATACAAACTAGAAACTCCCATGATGCAGCAACGGAACCTATCTCCAGGTGAATATAGGGTCAGTACTTGCTAAAATTAATGCTCAAATACCCTATTACTAAGCACACTTTGCAAACTGGGGAGCTTTGCCACCCCTATACCGGTAAATCTTTCTTTATACTTTTAAGCGCCAAATAATTTTAGGTCCTTTCCCTACATTCCTGTTTTTAGGCAACAATCTGGAAAACTCACGGAATAGAGATACAGACCTGGCTTCAAATCGCAACAGTCTTCTGTGTAACACTGGCAAGTTGATTTTCTGTAAAATGAGAATAATTGTGCCTCCCTCCCTATAGGGCAAAGGGAATAACGTATATAAAATGCTTGTCACAATACCTGACACACTATGTAGTATGTATGCAGTAAATATTCTCTGTAATATTAGTCTCATCACCTCCCCCTGACCTTGGCCTCTCCCCGTTCTTCCCTTAGAAAATACATGTGACTAATATACATTTAAAGTGTGACCATCATGGATCTCAAGATTATCATATTAAGTGAAATAAGTCAGACAGAAAAAGACAAATATCATATGATATCACTTATACGCAGACTCTTAAAAGATGACACAAATGAACTTATTTACAAAACAGAAAAAGACTCACAGACATAGAAAACAAACAAAAGGGGATAGTAGGGGTGGGGGGAAGGGGGGAGGGATAAATTAGGAGTTTGGAATTAACAGATACAAACTACTATATATAAAATAGGTAAACAATAAGGTCCTACTGTATAGCACAGGGAACTCTACTCAATATCATGTAATAACCTATAATGGAAAAGAATCTGAAAAAGAATATATATTATATATATATAAATGCATAACTCAATCACTGCTGTACACTTGAAACTAACACATTATAAGTGTATGTATATGCGTAGCTGATTCACTTTGTTATACAGCAGAAAGTAACACACCATTGTAAAGCAATTATATTCCAATAGAGATGTTTAAAAAAAACCCTATACTTCAATAAAATAAATAAATAATGAAAATAAGTAAATAAAACAATAAAGTGTGACCATCATAACCTTTCTTTTTATATTTGGGCTTTCAAGACCAGCTCACGAAAGTGTCTGTATTCTTCATCTTACTCATGTAGCTAGAATTCGGGTAAGTTGGCACCAGAGATGCTATTCCCTGCCCGTCCAATCAACCTGACCTCCCACAGTTGTAGTTAATATAATTAGGGATTAGAGTATACATGCCTTTTTTATAAAAACACCGTTTAGAAAATTAAAACCACAACACATTAGAATTGCCATCCCCTAACTGCTATACTCTACATGGAGAAACAATAAATAATTAAAGCAAGTGCTTTAGCAACCATAGGGTGATACCTTACAAATGTGTGAACTGTTATTGTGATAAGGGACCGTAGCTACTCCTGAGACAGAGCCCCTCGGCGTCCGCTCGAGCAGTCTGATCGTGGGAGAGGCCAGCTGAGGGGCTAAGCCACGGCGCAGGGGAGCCGGAGGAAGAGCCAGGACGGATCCACCCGCCTGGTCTTCAATTCAGGGCGCTCTTCTCCCTGCTCCATCTCGTACAAGAATCTATCGTCTCTTTTTCTCGTGCGTGGCACTGTGGATGTCAACAGCCCTTGCAGTTCTGCTCTAATGGTTTATGCGGTCTTCCTTCTGCCACTAGTTCAACTTTCTGGTGAAGACTTTTTCACTGAGCAGTGAACAAATATCACTGGACACTTACTGCATGCCAGATACTGTGCAAAACACTTTCTCCAAAGTTGTTTTTTTTTTAACATCTTTATTGGAGTATAATTGCTTTACAATGGTGTGTTAGTTTCTGCTGTATAACAAAGTGAATCAGCTGTACATATACATATGTCCCCATATCCCCTCCCTCTTGGGTCTCCCTCCCACCCTCCCTATCCCACCCCTCTAGGTGGTCACAAAGCACCGAGCTGATCTCCCTGTGCTATGCAGCTGTTTCCCACTAGCTAGCTATTTTACATTTGGTAGCGTATATATGTCCATGCCTCTCTCTCACTCCAAAGTTTTTTCACTGTCTGCACAACAGTGCTATGACACAAAATTATTATCCCTGGTTTATTGTGGAGGTCGGTGTGTTCCAGAGAGTTTAGTGTCAAAGTCTGGTCTCATTGTGCATAACAGAGAATGTGGGGTTCCAAATCTGGTTAATTATTTCTGAGTTGTAGAAATGAAATCTAATTTTGATCTTCAATAGACGTATTTGTCTCCCGTGATAAACCATAATGGAAAAGAATATGAAAAAGAATGTATATATAGGTACCACTGAATCACGTCGCTGTACAGCAGAAATTAACACAACATTGTAAATCACCTATACTTCAATAAAATTTTTTTAAAAAGCATAATATAAGGATTTCAAATGAAAAATAAATAAACATATTTATCAAAATTTGAATATGGTTACTTTGAATATGAGTGAAATTCTCCCATCTGGGTGCTACTGCAGCTTCTCAGCCTGGAATAGTAGCATTCCCTCCTAAATGTTCCTGGCAAATAACCCTTCCCATCTTTGCCTTTAAGAAAATCAACCCCCTTCCAAATTTCTCTTCTTCCCCTTCCACCAGCACAGATCTCCAGAGGTCCTCAAATGCCCACACTTCCTTCTCTGCGCTCCTACAGGCTTTACGTTTTACCTTGGCTGTTGTGCAGATCATTTTTGTGCAAGCAGGCGTCCCTCTCCACAGTGGCCCCGGCCAAAGTGGGATTCTGCTCTTCTTTCCCCAGCAACGTCAACCACTGGTGGGCTCCTGGCTGCCATGCCATTCTCTGTACCGCCACTCAGACCCAGACTCCTGGATGCAGCGGGAAGGAAACAAGTCCCTTCCTCTATGACATGCTCCCTTGGAAGGCCGCCAACAGACTTTCCTGGGCCCCAAAGAGCAACACAATCTGGGGTGACAGCTCTTCTGATGACTTCAGAGCACACTACTGACTGGGTGGGTTTTGGGGGGGCGGCACTGTGATTTGGAGACTCCTCCAGCCCCCCTGGTCTTTTGTCGAATCCAGGGCATCGTGCCGTACTTAATCTTTCCTCCTGCCGGGACAAATCTACTGTAGAAAATGCCCTCCGTCAGCACCCTCCCTCCACCCGGCTCCATTTCTCCTATCCTTCATCCAGTTCGCCAGTTAATTTCCTGAGAAAGTCGCAGCTCCCTTTGAAAACACTGCACGCAATGACAAGGCAGCCGCAGAGGGTGGTTTCCGCAGAGCTCAGCCAGGAACCAACCTTTCTTTCTGAGCAAATGTATTTCTATAATGGACTATAAGTACTTATACTTACTGGGGGGAAAGCAATTAAATATCATCGAGAGTATGTGTGCTTCCACAGGTTCTTCTAAACCCGGACAAATGTCTGAAGCTCAGCGTCTTATTTTCATCTAGTTTCCGGAGACTAAGCATCATTTACAGCAGTTCTACAATCCAAGATTCGTTTCAATGTCTGAACTTTTTTTTTTTTTTTTTTTTTTTTTTGTGGTATGCGGGCCTCTCACTGTTGTGGCCTCTCCCGTTGCAGAGCACAGGCTCCGGACATGCAGGCTCAGCGGCCATGGCTCACGGGCCCAGCCGCTCCGTGGCATGTGGGATCTTCCCGGACCAGGGCACGAACCCGCGTCCCCTGCCTCGGCAGGCGGACTCTCAACCACTGCGCCACCAGGGAAGCCCCAATGTCTGACCTTTGATGTTGCAAAAGTCGACATAGCTTCTTAGTATTTGCCATGACATAGAAAGAGCATTCAAATGTATGGATCCTCAAAGAGGGTCTGATAATTACAAACAATCTAAAAATAGCATATTACTGAGCCACAAAAAAGAATGAAATAATGCCATTTGCAGCAACCTGGATGGACATAGATATTATCATACTGAGTGAAGTAAGCCAGACAAAGACAAATATCCTATGATATCACTTATACGTGGAATCTAAAAAAAAAAAAGATTCAATTGAACTTATTTACAAAACAGAAACAGACTCACAGACATAGAAAACAAATGTATGGTTACCAAAGGGGAACCATGGGGGAAGTGATAAATTAGGAGATTGGGATTAACAGATACATGCTACTATATACAAAATAGATAAACAACAGGGACCTACAGTATAGCACAGAGAACGATATTTAATATCCTGTAATAAACCATAATGGAAAAGAATATAAAAAAGAACATATATATGTGTAACTGACTCACTTTGCTGTACACTTGAAACACTGTATAAATCAAATATACTTCAATAAAAAAGTTTTTAATAATAAAAATAGCTGTTATCTCTCACTTGAAATGGATTATACACTGGTTTATAGTACAAGTGTTTGGTATAGTCTTAAGAAAAAACCCTACTTCTTTGAAAAACTTCATTTTTTAGCAAATCCCATTTAGATGTCAATGGGAAAATAACTTTTCTTCTTATATATTTTATTAGGATTTTTAGCTTAATCTTTTTATTAAACTCTAATGTAACACTTAAAAATGTTGTTTAAAATGTCTAGGAACAGTTTGAGCAGAGAAGGATGACAGCATCTAGGAAAGGACACGTGGTGGGTTTGGGAACTCCTTGTGGTAGAAGCTGAACCCAACCCCAAATTTGCTCCCACACAACCTAGATGGGAGAAGCTGAAACAACACCAAGCTCAAATGCCCTGTATCAAGGAAAATGAAAGTTGTGGTGAGGAGTGGGTCTGGGGGCTCTTGGACTAGAGGAAAAAACAACAAGCTGGAAGAGAAGGCTTTTTAGTCTGGGAGGCCAGTGAGGGCGGGGCGCACGCGCCCACAAGGGCAGTGGTGATGCTTCCACGTGCTTGGCTGTTCGAGAAACTGGCGAAGTCTGATTTCAGCAAATGACTCGTTTCAATTTTAAGTTGTTTATTATCTGTGCTTGGCTGTAGTTCCATTCGGCAGCCTGTGTTGGTGGCCTTTGGGGGAAGTTGAAGAAAGCAGGACAGGGCCCTTTGTAGAGCAAAACTCAGCAGGAAATGCACCTCAGGCTGCAGAGGAGGGGTAATTCCAGAGAGACAAGACAAATGGGAAAGTAAACCTTCAGGGTGTCCTCTGAAATCTTGAGAGAAGGATGTCCACAACCTGAGGGAAAGGGGTTTTATTGGGGCATTTTATTTTATTGAAATATTTTATTGTATTAATTTATTCAATTCGTAATTTATAATTTTAATAAATTAATTTTATTTTAATTTATAAATTAAAACTTATAATTTATGATAAATAACATTAATTTATTTAAATAAAGGCCTTTTATTTTACATATTTAAAGACATTTTACTGGGGGTACTGAAGTAACCGCTGAGCCCAGAAGGCTGACAAGCCTGAGGATTTGGGGTACAGACACCATATAGTAACATGTAGCAATGACCCAAATCAAATTGCAGGCCAAAAATAACTAACATATTTTAAAATAATTTGTTTTATTACTATAAAAAGTTTAAGTAATCAGGGAATTGATTATTTAGTCATCAGGTGTTTTAATCTCAACTTTATAAAATGTACCAAAGCGAGAGTATTTTTAAGTTGATGAAATCACAGATACATTATTTATTTTGCGTGGTTCACAGTTTCTTAATATAAGCTGAAATCAATTATACTTCAATAAAAAAATAAAGTAAAATAAAATTTTAAAAAAATCCATAAGCTGGGGACTTCCCTGGTGGTCCAGTGGTTAAGACTCTGCGCTTCCACTGCAGGGGGCGTGGGTTCAATCCCTGGCCGCAGAACTAAGATCCTGCATGCCACGTGTCATGGCCAAAAAAATAAATAAACAATTTGAAAAAAAAAGAAATACATAAGCTGAAAACCGTGCTTACAGCAGCCTGCACTAGAGTCTCCCGTACTTTATAATTTTGGGGCCATTTCAGGTGAGGAAGGGGAAGTCCTGAGGGTGAGGCCCGAAGGGGTGTATGAAGCAGAGATGGTTTAAACTGTCCCACAAAAGAAGTAAAGGAATGTGTGAGGGGAGCCCAAAAAGGGACAGGGCGGGAGGTGGGGGGAGAGACGTGGGCTAGAGAAGGTGGAAGCTGGATAGGGACAAACAGGCTATTAGCTCTGATGCTGCATAACAAACGACCCCAAAACTTAATGGCTTAAAGCAACAACTATTTAGTATCTTGCTGTTCCTGTGGTCAGGAACCTGGGAGCTGCCTGGCTGGGTGCCTCTGGTTCAAGGTCTCCCAGGAGGTTGCCATGAAGGTGTCAGCTGAGGCTGAGGTCTCAGGTGAAGACTTGGTGTTAAGAGTACGGTTGAGGGCAGGATTTGGTTCCTCAAGGGCTCCGGGGACGTGTTTGTTGCCTCTTCACGTGGCAGTTGGCTCTTTCCAAATGGACCACAAGACAGGGACCACAGCCACTGTGCCACCCACTCTTATAGGTGACATCCCATCCCTCTGCCACATTCTATCTGCTAGAAACGGGTCACTAAGCCCAGCCACCCTGAAGGGTAGGGCACTCCACAAGGGTACGAATACCAAGGGCTGGGAGACTGACTCACCACTGAAGAGGCGGGGTGAGGTGGGCGTGGGAGGGCAGGGGTTGGTGGGTAGAGAGTTGAAAGTTATCCAGACTTGGATACTTGCTTGTCTCACTCTTTCATTCCTGTACTTTCTGGGGCCTTCTGGAGCCTTCCACTTTTAGTGACCGGGATCCTATCAGTCCTGTTAGACCACTAGTATTCTGGAACCTGCCATTTAGAAACGCTAGCAATATCACTCATGTTTTTCTAAAGCAAGCATCAATTCTTGTACATTTTAATTTAAAATTTTTTAATTTTATTGGAATATAGTTGATTTACAATGTTGTGTTAGTTTCAGGTGTACAGCTCAAGTAATTTTTTAAGAGCTATAAAAAGTAGGTTGTTACTATTGACCAACTAAGTAATCAACTCCTAAATAACTCCAAATACACACTAAAAGTTATTTAATTCTAATAAGGAAGGAACCTCCCCCAATATATAGATACATACATGCACGTATTTATGTCTAAAACCATTTGCTCATCTATTTAAGCAATATTTTTCTTCCTTAACTGTATAGTTTAAAAATTCCTTCTGATCTTCTCCAATTTTGTTAAAAGCAAAATTTACACTAGACTTTAAAATTGAAAAGCATTCTTCTGATTCCTGCCTTGTTCCAGGACTTGACACATTGCATTTTTATCTGCCAATGCTTATCATCCATTCCTAGGCAGCCTCCATCAGCGATCTGTCTTGGTCTCTTTAACATGTCACAGAGTCACATTACAACAGACTCTTGGTAATCTGAAAAATACCAAGATGCTCCTAGATAACTAAAAATCCTGGTGAGTAGAAGTCCCTGCATCTGCCAGACAAGCCCTGCAGGAAAAACCAGGGTGGAGCCCACGTGGACAGGAAGGGTGTTTAAAGCACAGTGTGCCCGCCCTGCTACGGGATGTTCTGTGATTTTTGTCCTCCTTTTTTTGAGGTTTGCATGATCCGAAATAAGTTAAAACGTACAAGAGAGGGTTTCACACGTGAGAACCATGATGTGACAGCACGTCATAGAGAAACGAACAAAGAGGAAAAGTAAAAGTCCTGCAACTCCCAACACGTGGGCAAGATGCTGCTTACCCGTTGGTGTGCTTACCTTGCAGCACAGACGCTTGTTCTTCTTAAACTGATGTTTGTGGTCCAGAGAGGAACTGCTGTGCCTTCTCTTCCACTCCCTGCCCCCCCCAACCCCGACCCCGAACTGGCTCAGGTCACCCTCGGACATCCTCCTCCATCCGCCAGAGCGTGGTGTTGGAGGACAGACCCGGCCTCTGTCTCAGACGGGAGAGATGCCCGTCCCATCTGAGCCCGAAGGGGCGGGAGGGATGCTCCCCGGTGAGCGCGGGCGCCAGCAGATGCCCAAGTGCAAGTTCAGGGCAGCGCGTCCTTGCACTGCTCCTCCAGAGCGGGCTTCCTACGCAGGGCATCCCAAACGCCCCGTTCCCTGGAGAGGGTCCTAGAGGAGTTCCATCCGCAGTGTTGGGCTTTGTCTTCTCGTCCTTAACCAAGCTCAGAGCCGGCTTCCCTTCCGCAGGCATTTCTGAGCCACGTTCAGGCGGACAAGGGGAGGGGGCGCCCCCAGCCTCCCCCGCAATTAAACCTGCAGAAGGACCCTCACTGAGAATGCCTTAGGTTTGCTTATGAGGACACTGTCAAAGAAGTTTGCTTACAATGATAACTAATAGTTTTAAGAACTGAGACAATCACACCCGAAACTAACACAACATTGTAAATCAACTATACTTCAATTAAAAAAAGAACTGAGATAATTTACCAGATGATAAAGAGTTCAAGACATTATTTAACGTCAGAATATATAACATAAGCTTTTAGGTTGAAATACAAGATTTGAATTCCTTAAAATATAGATGTCAAAAGTTTACTGCTCATTATACTTATAAAAAATTATCCGGGCTTCCCTGGTGGCGCAGTGGTTGAGAGTCCGCCTGCCGATGCAGGGCACACGGGTTCATGCCCTGGTCCGGGAGGATCCCACATGCCGCGGAGTGGCTGGGCCCGTGAGCCATGGCCGCTGAGCCTGCGCGTCCGGAGCCTGTGCTCCGCAACGGGAGAGGCCACAATAGTGAGAGGCCCGTGTACCGCAAAAAACAAAACAACCAAACAAAAACAAACAAACAAAAATTATCCATCACGAATTTTCACAGAAAGAAAATACAACAGTTTTCTAATGTAACTTTTTTAAAAATGATAGGGATTTCTGAAAAAAAACACTGTCAAGAAAGATAAAGTAACATCAATTTGTCATATCTCAATGGAGTCTACATTCAACACAGATTAGCTTTAAAAAACAAAAAACAAGAAGGCACAGCTGGACCTGTTAAGCTTTTTGTTTCTGTGTTTTCTTTCACTACACACAAAAGTCTCGGGCATTTTTGATTTCCTGAAAGCACCACAATAAATAGCTTTGAAAATCGCTGAGATGATGTAAGAAAGAAGCTTGAAAATGTATAGATAATATCGAGATTCAGAGAGATTGATTAAAGAATGGAATGCAGACCAAGTGATTTTAAACAGTCACTAAATTTGATCCCAACTTAGGATTTTCAGTCAACTTTCCTTGAAGGTATTTATTCTTTAGAATGTTTTGAATTTTTATGATTCTTTGGGAATATTGGTCACCTGTTCTCAATTTTTTATATTAGGTCAGGATCTACTTAAAAATGAGTTAAAAGCCACATGAATTTTGTGTCTGTCTGGAAAATAGGGTCTGACTTCCACAGGTGCCCTGGAGATCGCAAATATATACTGCATTACAGCCCTGTTATTTTAGCTGCCACAGAAGAGACAAAAGTAGATTTAACGTCGGAGAAACCTTGGTAGGAAATGTGCATTGGGGTATAGGCTACTTCTGACTCCTAGGATTAAAGCTTCTTGGTGAAAGAAGACAGTCCTTTGATAACACATCAATTAACGTAGACGTTATTTTAAAAATTGTGCCTTGCTGAAAGATGTCCCTTGGTATCAGCACATCAGCTTTTTTTGACTCAGCTGGGAAGGCAGTGAAAATAAAGTTAACAGTGGCATTAATCAAGCCTATTTTTTTTTTTAAACTTCTCTTAATTTTGGCAGCATCTGGATTTCATTCTTCTTACTGGGTTAGCGCTACCATTGCTCTGTTTTATGTTTTGACCATCTGTGCTTACTGGTAACCCCGGCAGGCTTGAGAAGTGGCAGACAGGTGTGACTACCTAACTTAAGTGTTGGCCTGGTGAGTGGGAGAGAGAAGTGATCGCATTTTTAATAGATAAAATATGTTTGCAATTCATGGTAGTGTGAGGACAATAATCAGAACAAAGATGGGTGGTGAAAAGAGACATGTGAGTTAGGAGCAAGGATCACTGTGTATAAGTCATTGAAACCTCCAGCCTAGACTCAGCCTTAAGATCACGTAAGTATAAATTTACTGTTTAAAATCTTAAAGAGGCTTCCAAGAAAATGCTCTTCTTTGAATTTTCTTGCAGAAACATAAAACCAACTGGCTGTATAACAGGGTAGCAAGAGTTTTAGTAAATGTAGCTTGAATTATGTTCGGATGAATGCAAAGTACTATGTTTTCTGGAAAAGGCTTTTTTTTTTTTTGCTTGAAACTGTTAGATTTGAGATGGGCTTTTGTGGGGGGGAGCTTTGTCCTTGCACATCTAATACCAGTAGACTATAAGCTGCTCAAAAGAAAAAAAGATTACCTCTACCATTTCCCTGCTTCCCCCCAAGGGTACACAATAGGAGCTAAGAAATATTGTTGCCTGAATGACTAAAGTGTCACATTCAAAAACACATTCATTACCAAATGCAGAGCAGAGACCATTTACACCGTGGCTATTTCCAAAATCTATTGCTGCTAATTAATGAAATCTTATCTGCCATGAGATGTAACATCTATTTAGAATGATGCAAAGAGAATATCTTTCTTTTATTGTCATTTTTATTCCACCATTTGTTTGCTTCCATAACAGCAAGAACATCGGCCTTGGATTCATTACGCAGGTTGTTCTCCCAGCCAAGCAAAGCCGTAGGCAGTGTCGGCAGAGGTGTGTTAAGCCCTAGCCCCCCGCTGTGTGCCAGAAGACAGCAGACCACCGAGCGCTTCTCGCCACGTCTTTGTGGCCTCTTCCTCGCTATTTCATTGCTGTTTGATATGTACTGAGTGTGTCAGCTCCATCCTTTCATTTCCTGTCTCAGGGGCGATGCTTTGCCGGGAGCTTCCTCACCCTTCCTCCTCCTTCCCTGCTCCACCCTCTCTAACTACCTGCTACCCAGCTCACCCCCCCAATCAGGATGTTAAAGCCTCCCTGGCCTCCACCTGAGTTCCCAGCGTTTCCCCCAAAGACTGAAAATGACTCAGGTGGAGGGAGAGAGGCAAAAGAGAGGAGGAATCCGGGGCAAACATCCTGACTAGGTGAGTCCACTGGAGAGAAAGGCGTGGGCAGGGGGTGCAGACTCGGGGCATCACCTTAATCCCCTTTACCAGGAGGAACTCCGGGAGGGGCCAGGGACACAGACTGAAGGCAGAAGCCTCCCAGGGGAGTACGCACAAACACTCACGTACATACACGTACACATGCACAGACATACATATGCACACATGCACACACACGCATACATGCGTAAACACAGCATGCACACATATGCATGCACACGTGTACACGTGTGCACACGCACATACATACGCACACAGGCATACACACATGTACACATATATGCACGTGCACACATGAAAACACATGCAGACAGACACACATGAACATGTGCACACATGCATGCATGTGTACATGCACACACACATCTTTTGCACATATTAAAGGATCTATCTACCCAGTGCCACAGACTGTAAGTATGCATTTGTATGGGTAAAGCAGACTGAAATGGAGAGAAGGTTGGGGCTGAGGACTGGGCTCCTCCACTTTCTAAACGTGTAACCTTGCAGATGTAAGCCTCGACCTTCGTTTGGTGTGGGTTGGGTGATGTTGCCGTCCGTCCCCACAGGGCTGTCATGAGGATCATTTGTTTTTTAACTATTCGAGTGAAGGTACCGAGTCCATGCAGAACGGCAGAACTGCGTGGCTGCCCAAACATTTTGTTGGTCATTCTGTGGTGTTAAGTGTTATCTGCTGTACGCTCCCTCTTTTAAAAATAAAAACAGACATGGATGGATCATTAATATATTGATTTCCGAGTTCGTAATAGCACCTAGAAGGACACGAGGATGGCCAGGACCCGGGACCCAGCACTGCGCATCCGTGGGTTCACCTGGCCCACACGTCCCCCTTCAGGTTCCCTCCAGGGATCTAGCATCGTTCCCGAAAGCTCCAGGTGTGCTTTGTTTCTGAGTTCCTCTCCACTCCCCACCCCTTAGAGCCATTCCTGGGAGACCTGGACAGGCTCTCCCTGCCCCGGGCTCGTTCTCAACAGACTAAAGCCGTGCATGGTACAGGAGCAAAGCCAGCAGAGGTTTACCCCCCTCCCTCCCTTCCTTCCCTCCTTCCTCTTTTCTTTCTTTTCTTTGATTTGAAACAGATCCATACTGTAGCCATTCTGATTCCAGTTTATCACCATGTCCGCTCAACTCCTACTCTAAAATTTGTATAATAATGATCCACTCTCACTCACTCCCATCCCTCCCCCATCTCACAGGGATGCGGAAATGCAGCCCTAACTCCTGACGATCTCGAGACCCCAGGATCCTGTTTCCAGGCTCCACAGGCCCGTCTGGCTGGCACTGTCCCCTCACTCCGGACCACAAGCAGCCTGTTCCTCTTCTGCTGACACCCCTCTCTCTCCAGTCCACTTCCCCACACACAGACGCCTTCTCCCGTAACCTGCCTGCATGCACTGCGAACAGAAAGCAGCGTGTTTGACATTCTTTACTGAAAGGTAGGCAGTTACAGAGGGACCTTACATACATCGTGGGAAACCACTGGAGACTTGGGTTCTGAAAACCTGGTATGTGGAGCACAGAGGCCGCCCACTTCTCAGCGCTGCGCCCGCCCGCCTCTGTCCTTGTCCAGCTGAGTGGCTGAATCCCCAGACCCTCCTGGCTTCTCACTGGAGGCCCTGACGTCTTTCCTGGTCTGGTTCCCTGGCCCCTCCCACCCTGCCCTCATCACTCCTCCAGAAAACGCTTCACACCATAATAATCTCTACAGCAGCTGCTCTGCCAGCAATGGAGTCAGCATTTTTAATCCTTCGAGACGATACTGGACACCCTGCACCAACCATCGCGATTTAACTTCTTCCCCAGGTCCAAGGCTTCCCCAAGGAAATCTGCAGGACTGAAAAGGCCTATCGAAGCCTCTCCCACCCCACAGAGTTTGAGTTTGCCGGATGGCCACATTTAAAGCCATCAGAAGCGTGGGGCTCTGGGGTCAAAGCGTCTGAATGCTTTCCTACTTCAGGAGCAATGCCCTTCGACCTCCTTAAGGAAGGGCGCATCACCAGGAGTTCGTGAAGGATTCAGTGGGGAGACAAGCGTTAGAGCCCCGAGGCGCGTGTGCTGGCAGGAGGAATGACAAGATGTGGGTGTCCGTGATGTTTGGTGCCACCACCTGACCCCCTCCCTTCTTCCCTTTGAGGACTTCCGAAGGCCACGCGAAACTGCACCGTATGAAGAAAGCTTTCGTCCTTGTAGTTTCTGTTGCCACAAGGAATAAAAACAATTCTCGGAGGGTAAGCTTTATACGGTACGCGTCAGTGTCAACTGTGTTCTGACCAGATTCAGACGTTCAGGTGGGTACCCGGGAAGGAGGGGTCTCTCCCTTCCTGAGCACCGAGCATTTTTCAAGCCAAGGATAAAGAAAGCTTGCTCTGCAGAGGCTAGCTTCCAGCTCCCGATGCGAGTTTATGCCACTGACGGTGACCAATGCACTGCTCACCCCTGTGTCACAGGGAGGGCCCGCTCGTGTCAGCTTAGATCTCTCCAGCTCACAGAGATAACGCATGTTCCAGCACCTCCCCCTCCCCCTTCCTCACTTCCTTTCTCCCCCCCAGAGGTATGCTGGATTTCATTGTACAGCACTTAGAGACTGCAGCAATTTGCACCGTATAAGTAATAAATGGAATGCGATAGAACCGGGACAGCTGAATTTCCACGGTGACCTGAAGTCTGGCTTTTCTAGGGAATCCAATCAACAAGACTGAAGACTGGCTGCAGGATTGTGGGGAATAGAGTGAAGACATCTGAAGTAGAATGTCGCCAGCACTCCAGAAGCTCCTTCTGTCCCCTTCCATGCACTGCCCTGCTTCCAAGCGTAACCAATACCCTGACTTGTAGCATCAAAGATAAATTTTGGACCAGTCCCTCCCATCAGGAAACTTCCACAAGCCTCTTGGATAGCCTCATCCACCAGAGGGCAGACAGCAGAAGCAAGAAGAACGACAATCCTGCAGCCTGTGGAACAAAAACCACATTCACAGAAAGACAGACAAGATGAAAAGGCAGAGGGCTATGTACCAGATGAAGGAACAGATAAAACCCCAGAAAAACAAGTAAATGAAGTGGAGATAGGCAATCTTCCAGAAAAAGAATTCAGAACAATGATAGTGAAGATGATCCAGGACCTCGGAAAAAGAATGGAGGCAAAGATTGAGAAGATGCAAGAAATGTTTAACAAAGACCTAGAAGAATTAAAGAACAAACAGAGATGAACAATACAATAACTGAAATGAAAACTACACTAGAAGGAATCAATGGCAGAATAACTGAGGCAGAAGAATGGATAAGTGACCCGGAAGACAGAATGGTGGAATTCACTGCTGTGGAACAGAATAAAGAAAAAAGAATAAAAAGAAATGAAGACAGCCTAAGAGACCTCTGGGACAACATTAAATGCAACAACATTCTCATTATAGGGGTCTCAGAAGGAGAAGAGAGAGAGAAAGGACCCAAGAAAATATTTGAAGAGATTAGACTCGAAAACTTCCCTAACACGGGAAAGGAAATAGCCACCCAAGTCCAGGAAGCACAGAGTCCCATACAGGATAAACCCAAGGAGAAACATGCCAAGACACATAGCAATCAAACTGGCAAAACTTAAAGACAAAGAAAAATAATTGAAAGCAGCAAGGGAAAAACGACAAATAACATACAAGGGAACTCCCATAAGGTGAACAGCTGATTTCTCAGCAGAAACTCCACAAGCCACAAGGGAGTGGCATGATATGCTTAAAGTGATGAAAGGGAAGAAACTACAACCAAGATTACTCTACCCAGGAAGGATCTCATTCAGATTCGATGAAGAAATCAAAAGCTTTACAGACAAGCAAAAGCTAAGAGAATTCAGCACCACCAAACCAGCTCTACAACAAATGCTAAAGGAACTTCTCTAAGTGGGAAACACAAGAGAAGAAGAGGACCTACAAAAACAAACCCAAAACAATTAAAAAAATGGTCATAGGAACACACATATCGATAATTACCTTAAATGTGAATGGATTAAATGCTCCAACCAAAAGACAGGCTTGCTGAATGGATACAAAAACAAGACCCATATATATGCTGTCTACAAGAGACCCACTACAGACCTAGGGACACATACAGACTGAACGTGAGGGGATGGAAAAAGATATTCCCTGCAAATGGAAATCAAAAGAAAGCTGGAGTAGCAATACTCATATCAGATAAAATAGACTTTAAGATAAAGAAGTTTACAAGAGACAGGGAAGGACACTACGTAATGATCAAGGGATCAAACCAAGAAGAAGATATAACAATTATACATATATATGCACCTAACATACGAGCACCTCAATACATAAGGTAACTGCTAATAGCTATAAAAGAGGAAATCGACAGTAACACAATAATAGTGGGGGACTTTAACACCTCACTTACACCAATGGACAGATCATCCAAAAAGAAAATTAATAAGGAAACACAAGCTTTAAATGACACAATAGACCAGATAGATTTAATTGATATTTATAGGACATTCCATCCAAAAACAGCAGATTCCACTTTCTTCTCAATTGCACACAGAACATTCTCCAGGATAGATCACATCTTGGGTCACAAATCAAGCCTCAGTAAATTTAAGAAAATTGAAATCATATCAAGCATTTTTTCTGACCACAACGCTATGAGATTAGAAATCAATTACAGGGGGAAAAAACGTAAAAAACACAAACACATGGAGGCTAAACAGTACGTTACTAAGTAACCAAGAGATCATTGAAGAAATCAAAGAGGAAATCAAAAAATACCTAGAGACAAATGACAATGAAAACACGACAATACAAAACCTATGGGATGCAGCAAAAGCAGTTCTAAGAGGGAAGTTTATAGCTATACAAGCCTACCTCAAGAAACAAGAAGCATCTCAAATAAACAATCTAACCTTATACCTAAAGGAACTAGAGGAAGAAGAACAAACAAAACCCAAAGTTAGCAGAAGGAAAGAAAGCATAAAGATCAGAGCAGAAATAAATGAAACAGAAACAAAGAAAACAATAGCAAAGATCAATAAAAATAAAAGCTGGTTCTTTGAGAAGATAAACAAAATTGATAAACCATTAGCCAGACTGAAAAAGAGGGAGAAGACTCAACTCAGTAAAATTAGAAATGAAAAAGAAGTTACAACAGACACTGCAGAAATACAAAGGATCATGAGAGATTACCACAAACAACTGTATGCCAATAAAATGGACAACCTGGAAGAAATGGACAAATTCTTAGAAATGCACAATGTTCCAAGACTGAACCAGGAAGAAATAGAAAATATGAACAAACCAATCACAAGTAATGAAATTGAAAGTGTGATTAAAAATCTTCCAACAAACAAAAGTCCAGGACCAGATAGCTTCACAGGTGAATAGTATCAAACATTTAGAGAAGAGCTAACACCCATCCTTCTCAAACTCTTCCAAAAAATTGCAGAGGGAGGAAAACTCCCAAACTCATTCTATGAGGCCACCATCACCCTGATACCAAAACCAGACAAAGATACTGCAAAAAAGAAAATTACAGACCAATATCACTGATGAATATAGAGGCAAAAATCCTCAACAAAATACTACCAAACAGAATCCACCAACACATTAAAAGGATCATACACCATGATCAAGTGGGATTTATCCCAGGGATGCAAGGATTCTTCAATATATGTAAATCAATCAATGTGATACACCATATTAACAAACTGAAGAACAAAAACCATATGACCATCTCAACGATGCAGAAAAAGCTTTTGACAAAATTCAACACCCATTTATGATAAAAACTCTCCAGAAAGTGGGCATAGAGGGAACCTATTTCAACATAATAAAGGCCATATACGACAAACCCACAGTGAACATCATTCTCAATGGTGAAAAACTGAAAGCATTTCCTCTAAGATCAGGAACAAGACAAGGATGTCCACTCTCACCACTATTATTCAACATAGTTTTGGAAGTCCTAGCCACAGCAATCAGAGAAGAAAAAGAAATAAAAGGAATAAAAATTGCAAAAGAAGAAGTAAAACTGTCACTGTTTGCAGATGACGTGATACTATATATAGAGAATCCTAAAGATGCTACCAGAAAACTACTAGAGCTAATCAATGAATCTGGTAAAGTTGCAGGATACAAAATTAATGCACTGAAGTCTCTTGCATTCCTATACACTAATGATGAAAAATCTGAAAGAGAAATTAAGAAAACACTCCCATTTACCATTGCAACAAAAAGAATAAAATACCTAGGAATAAACCTACCTAGGGAGACAAAAGACGTGTATGCAGAAAACTAAAAGACACTGATGAAAGAAATTAAAGATGATACCAACAGATGGAGAGATATACCATGTTCTTGGATTGGAAGAATGAACATTCTGAAAATGACTATACTACCCAAAGCAATCTACAGATTCAATGCAATCCCTATCAAATTACCAATGGCATTTTTTACAGAACTAGAACAAAAAAATCTTAAAATTTGTATGGAGACACAAAAGACCCCTAATAGCCAAAGCAGTCTTGAGGGAAAAAAACGGAGCTAGAGGAATCACACTCCCTGACTTCAGACTATACTACAAAGCTACAGTAATCAAGACAATATGGTACTGGCACAAAAACAGAAATATAGATCAATGGAACAGGATAGAAAGCCCAGAGATAAACCCACACACCTATGGTCAACTAATCTATGACAAAGGAGGCAAGGATATACAATGGAGAAAAGACAGTCTCTTCAATAAGTGGTGCTGGGAAAACTGGCCAGCTACATGTAAAAGAATGAAATTAGAACACTCCCTAACACCATACACAAAAATAAACTCAAAATGGATTCGAGACCCAAATGTAAGAAAGACCGGACACTATAAAACTCTTAAAGGAAAACATAGGAAGAACACTCTTTGACATAAATCACAGCAAGATCTTTTTTGATCCACCTCCTAGAGTAATGGAAATAAAAACAAAAATAAACAAATGCGACCTAATGAAACTTAAAAGCTTTTGCACAGCAAAGGAAACTATAAACAAGACGAAAAGACAACCATCAGAATGGGAGAAAATATTTGCAGATGAATCAACTGACAAAGGATTAATCTCCAAAATATATAAGCAGCTCATGTAGCTCAATATTAAAAAAACAAACAAACAATCTAAAAATGGGCAAAAGGCCTAAACAGACATTTCTCCAAAGAAGACATACAGATGGCCAAGAGGCACATGAAAAGCTGCTTAACATCACTGATGATTAGAGAAATGCAAATCAAAACTACAGTGAGGTATCACCTCACACCAGTTAGAATGGGCATCATCAGAAAATCTACAGACAACAAATGCTGGAGAGGGTGTGGAGAAAAGGGAACCCTCTTGCACTGTTGGTGGGAATGTAGATTGATACAGCCACTATGGAGAACAGTATGGAGGTTCCTTAAAGAACTAAAAATAGAATTACCATATGACCCAGCAATCCCACTCTTGGTCATATACCCAGAGAAAACCATAATTCAAAAAGACACATGCCCCCCAATGTTCATTCCGGCGCTATTTACAATAGCCAGGTCATGGAAGCAACCTAAATGCCCATCGACAGACGAATGGATAAAGAAGATGTGGCACATATATACAATGAAATATTACTCAGCCATAAAAAGGAATGAAATTGGGTCATTTGTAGAGCCGTGGATGCATCTAGAGACTGTCATACAGAGTGAATTAAGTCAGAAAGAGAAAAACAAATATCGTATATTAACGCATATATGTGGAACCTAGAAAACGGTACAGATGAACCGGTGTGCAGAGTAGAAATTGAGACACAGTAGTAGAGAAAAAAACGTATGGACACCAAGGGGGGAACACGGGGGGCGGGTGGTGGTGTGATGAATTGGGAGATTGGGATTGACATGTATACACTGATGTGTGTAAAATGGATGACTAATAAGAAAATAAATAAATGAAAAAGCACTGGAACAGTCTTGGGCACCCTGACTTTGGCTCCCATCTCAAAGCAGACAGGTTTAGGCGTGTAAAAGTTGCTTCTTTGACAAGGCTCGTATCCTTTTCCCTCCCTTTCTTAAAACCGTCATTTCATTTGCTTATTGGGATGAATGTCCCTGCATATGAAATATAAGGAGTAAAGGCAGGGAGGGCAGGGGAAAAAGGCATGGAATATAACAGGATAGAAGTAAATAAAGCCAACAGTAAACAGACACCTATTTACCAGGCACTATGCAAGGTGATGAAGGGATACACAGGTATCGCGGTCTGAGACACAGGCTCCATTTCCAAGGGGCACGTGTAGCCCTGTGTACAGTCATCACACAGCAACTTGATAAACGCTAGGAGGCAGACGCTGTTACAGGAGACAAGTCCATTTCAGTTGGGGAGATAAGCCTGGGAAGACTTCCTACATGGGTCTTAAGTAGGATTGTAGAGATCTGAGGAACAAGCATTGGATGGAGAAACTATGAGGAAAAGCAGATGTATAGAAGCAGCAAAGGAACAGGTGGGCTCGGGGATCCACCGTGGGTGGGATAAAGAAGGCTGAGCCCAGACTGGAGAGGAAAGAAAGCAAGGAATTCATGTCCGTCCAGGAGGCCCTTCATTCCAGGTCCTTCAAATGAATTCTCATCTCATCTTCTACAGAGCCTTGTAAAATAGATACTATTATTCTCACTGTGCAGATGAGTAAATTGCAAGGTTAAGTATTAGCACAGGGGTGGGACGTGAATCTGGGTCCTCTGAGTCTGTGGCCTGTGCTCCTTTGGGGATTCCACGGTCCCTGTGTCCTTTCTGTTGCCTCGGAACCAGGTCTCAGGATCTGGAATTTATCCATGGACAGTTGGAGCCATTGAAGGTTTTTTCAACAAGGGAGAAATACAATCATCAGAAAAGACAGAATAACCTTTAGGGTGTTCAGTTCTTATGTTTATCAAAGGGCCTCCGGAGAAAAGTTTTCAGACGGGGCCGTGAGCAGGCAAGGAGCAGTGTTCTCATTTCCTAACTGCCCTTTACGACATCTGATAACTAATAATCTCTTAATAAAAGATTTTACATCATTCTCTAATAGTCTGAAATTAATCTGAGTTTTAAAATAATCTGATGTGTACAGCAGCTGAGGTGACATTTTCCTCCCTCTTATTTGGTTTCCGAAAGATTAATCACATCAGAGACACCTATTCCAAACGTAGTGCAAATGAAACTCACTGAAACATTCAGTGCTGGAGCACTTGTGCTTGACTGAGGGTAGAGAAACTAGGAGAATCATTTAGAAAAGCAATTTGAAATGACAGACCTAGTCCTGAAAATGTTCATTTTTGGAAACTCAGATTAAGATGCTACTTCAGGGACTTCCCTGGTGGTCCAGCGGTAAAGAATCTGCCTTCCAATGCAGGGGACATGTGTTCAATCCCCGGGAACTAAGATCCCACATGCCGCGGGACAACTCAACCCGTGCACTGCAACTAGAGAGAAGCCCACGCACCTCAACTATAGAAGCCCACAACAAAAGGCCCACACACCACAAGGAAGACCCAGCACAGCCAAAATAATAATAAAACAGAAATAAATAATAAATTTTAAAAAGATGCTACTTCAATTGAAGCAAACTGTGTTAATATTAAAATGAAAGATACCAGTGCCATGTCAGAATATGGAAATATTTATGACGCAATGTTATATGGAAAAAAGCTGAGTATATCATTATAATTTTTAAGTAACTAGTAATTAGTTTTTTAAGTAACTAGTTCAATTAGTAAGTATAGGAGAATAATATGGAAAGGGTCATTGTATTGCCTTGGGCTTTTTTTCTTTATAACTCTTGTTTTGTTGTTTTGCACACATCTTCTAATGGTATTATTTTCTAAATGTCACGGTTGTAGCCACAGGTAACTAGGGTGAAAGGGGACAGAAAACCAGACTGGTTGCTAAGAGTGTTGTGTCAAACCACAATCAGCGCTTCTTCTGCTAAGAACAAGCAAAAGAAATACAGTTTCTGTTTGTTTTGTTTTCTTTGATCCTTGTTTATACTGTTAAACCAGAAATGTCTGGTATTGAATGAAGGGAAGGTACAGAACTTCTTTTAATTTATTTTTATTTTTTATTTTTTAGAACTTCTTTTTAAAAATGTATGCCTCATACTTATAAGCAGGAAAACATGTACTTTACATTTTTTTTCAACGGTGTATACCTTCTTCTTTCTGAATAGGCTTAAGGGCAGCTCTGCCTAAGCTTAGAGAAAAGGGTAAGAACTTTAAACTCTCTTTCAGGCGTGTGATTCTATGACTATCATTGCAGAACCAGAGCTATTACAGGATAAAGAAAACAAACAGCTATAAAGAAAATAGTGAAAACATGGCTAAGAGTGGCTTATTTCTGGTTAAAAGCATAATTATAACAAAGAGGATAGTATACTTTTTCATTTTAACTGGCACATTTATGAAAAAACAATGGTATACGAATGACTGAATAACTTGAACAGTGTTTTACAAAGCACGCTCCTACCCATTATCTTCATAGTTTTATGTAAAGTAAAATACTGACCCACAAATGGCTAATCATACCTTTAATTTGCCTCCCAATTTGATTTTAGGATAGTGATTATAATGAATATACGGCAGTTTTCAAAAATCTAAGTGTAAATGTCATTGTGATGGATGCGCTATAGCTTAATACATCTTTTAAAAATTTATTTTATTGGAGTCTAGTTGATTTACAATGTTGTGTTAATTTCTGCTGCACAGCCAAGGGATTCAATTATGTGTGTGTGCGTGTGTGTGTGTGTGTGTGTGTATACATACATTCTTTTTCATATTCTTTCCATTATGGTTTATCACAAGGATACTGAACATAGTTCCCTGTGCTCTACAGTAGGACCTTGTTGTTTATCCATTCTATATGTAATAGTTTGCATCTGCTAACCCCAGACTCCAATCCATCCCTCCCTCCTCCCCTCCCCCTTGGCAACCACAAGTCTGTTCTCTATGTCTGTGAGTCTGTTTCTGTTTTGTAGATAAGTTCATTTGTGTCATAGTTTAGATTCCACATGTAAGTGATGTCATATGGTATTTGTCTTTCTCTGTCTGACTTACTTCACTTAGTATGATCATCTCTAGGTCTATCCATGTTGCTGCAAATGTATAGCCTAAAACATCTTGAATATAGACCTAATCTGTGAGCGTTTATGTTCTGAAAGGGGTAACGTGAATGTAGACATAGATCCTCGGACAGCTCAGCACAAGGAGAACAGAGAGAAAAGACAACGGCAGGTGTAAGAGAGCTGCCAGTAGATACACATATGAGTCTGCACGATACACAATACAGGGTGACACTTCCCTGGGCACTGGAATCCTCTGAGAGTCTGAGGGCCAAGTCTATTCTTTGTCACAGACCCCAGAGAGCAAGCTTTCCTGAGGCTCCACATCCTAAAGAATGACTGTGAATCTAGGCTGACAAAATATGGGGTCAAATCAAACTGTGAAGGTTAAGAGTTGATTTTAAAAGGCAGATGAGTTTTGTGAAGGCATCCGTGGGGAGATAACGTCAGAGCTGGGAGGGGCGACCATCACAGGGGTCACTGAGGAGACAGAGCTGACGGCTTCCAGAAGACGGGGTGGGGACTGGAGGGGCAGCGTCCCTCCCCATGGGAGGTGTGCAAGTGCCTGACTGTAGGGGCCGACCTCCGCCTTTGGGATGCGAGGCAGCACGGGCACCAAGCATGAGCATCCTCTCCAGTGGTTTCGAGGCCCATGCAGAACCAAGGTGGGGTTCAGGGCCCCCCAGGCGTGCAGGGCACGGCACAGTGAACCCTGCCAGGCCTGACTGTTGCACAGGGCGCCAGGCCCTGGGCGGGCCAAGCTAATGTCCAGGAGGAATCGAGTACGTTCCGAAGCTGCCGTAAAAGGGATTAACACAGACTTCCAACTTTGCCAGCCAGGTCAGAGAGGGAAATGGACTTGGGCTGGACCTTCAGGGAGGAGTCCAGTGTCAGGGTGGGACAAAGACGGACAGAGCCAGAACCCAAAGCCCAGGGGTTAGAGCCCGGCACCAAACAGGGAAGAGATTATGCCCCAGACGCTGCGGGAAAACAACGAACAACAATGGCAGCTGGAACAAGGAAGAGAGGCTAAGAAAACGTAGACCAGGAAGACAAGCATTTTCTGAACAGTTGTGTCTGGACGGGGCTGTTAACAGTTCCAAACCGGAGGGACTTTGGGGCGGCAGGTGCAGGTTATCCTGCGGTTACATCCCGCGCAAAGCAAACCAACTAACATAAGCTGCAGGCGTGAGATGCCTTGGCCGGATGTAAGTCCCGCCCCCAAACTTCCCCTCGCGGAGTAGTATTGAGTACATGTAAGGTATCTGAGTACGCTGACAACACAGGGCAAGCTGGGGGGAAAGGCATGCAGCCGGAGAACCACAGACCAGAGGCAGGGCCGGGGAGTTTGGCCTCTGCTGGGCGGATCCCACCACCGCCCAAGCCCCAGGCCCGAGCGGCTCTGCCCCTTCCCCTCCAGACCCTCAGGCGCGACTTGCCTCACCCTGACACCGGGGCCACAGCTGGCCCTAGGCTGGATCCCGAGACGCCCCGTTCATGGTGGGCAGGGAGAGATGTGGGTCCTCCGTGAATCCTTTGAACAGGATGACAGGCTTGTAAGAGAACTGAACGCTTAAAAGACTGAGCACGAACACCAGGAGCCCCACGGAAACTGAGGCCTTCCCTCTGGGAAATGGTGACTGTCTATGACTGATGGGGGGAGCATGGCAGCATGGAGAGCAGGGGACCCAACGTCAGCAGACACGCGACGGCACAGAGGCTGGCATGACCAGAGAGCCCAGCAACAGTGGGGAAGCACAGAACGCATCAGCAGGGGCACCGGGGCAGTACCCACGCAGGTGTATGTGCAGAGAGTAGGCCCACAGCTGCCTGCCAAGGAGAGACGGGGCCGCCCAGCGGTCCTGCCAGAGCAGAGAAACAGGCGCGGTGGCTGCAGTGCGAGGAACGGCAAACACGACGCTATTTTATTACCTCTGCAGTAGTTATCCCTTGACTGTCCCCTGCCGGGCTGCTCTGGCCTAGAAAGCTTCGTTACACGGATTTGAAACCAAGATAATAGGCTTTAGTTGCAAAAGCAATTTCAATTGTTATATGTTTTCTTATTAATAATGTCACTGTTTTTTTAAAAATTGAAGTATAGTTGACTTACAATATTGTGTTAGTTTCAGGTGTACAGCAAAGTGATTCAGTTACACATACATATATATTTTTCTGATTCTTTTCCATTATAGGCTAAGATATTGAATATAGTTCTCTGTGCTACACAGTAGGTCCTTGTTAGTTATCTGTTTTATACCTTGTAGTGTGTATATGTTAATCCCAAACGTCTGTGAGTCTATTTCTATTTTGTAAATAAGTTTATTTGTATCATTTTTTCTTTTTTAGATTCCACATATAAGTGGTATCATATGATATCTGTCTCTGTCTGGCTTACTTCACTTAGCATGATACTCTCCAGCTCCATCCATGTTGCTGCAAATGGCATTATTTCATTCTTTTTTATGGCTGAGGAATATTCCATCGTGTGTACACATATCTATATACCACATCTTCTTTATCCATTCATCTGCCGATGGCTTCCATGTCCTGGCTATCATAAACAGTGCTGCTATGAACGCGGGGGTGCACGTATCTTTTCCAGTTAGAATTTTCCTCTCTTCTGGCTATATGTCCAGGAGTGGGATTGCTGGATCATATGGTAGCTCTATTTTTAATGTTTTAAGGAAACCCCAGATTGTTTTCCATAGCGCATTAGCCACTATTTTAAAACACCTGTTCCATGCTAGTCATTATGATACACAGGCCATTTATACACGCACAAAAGATTTAACTATCCCCCTTTTTTAGGCAAGGAAATTGACATGCAGATGAACTGAGACTCAAACTCATGTCTGGTGCCTTTTTCCCGAACCCCTTTCCCCCACTACCCTCTCCTTTAACTTCTCCCCGGTAAACTCTGTACCTCAGGGCACTGTCTTGACTAGTCTTGAAAACTGATTCACCATCTGTTATTGATCCATTTATGTTCAGTTCATTCAGACCGATTGCATTTTAAATAGTCTGTTCCCCCCAAAGTTGATAAAAATGTAGGAAGAATTACCATTTGGTTTAAGTTTACCTATTTATGACTCAACCCCACAAAGATAACTGCAGCATAAGATGTGAGGGTAGGCATAGAACAGGGACATCAGCTCGGTGCTCTGTGACCACCTAGAGGGGTGGGATAGAGAGGGTGGGAGAGAGACGCAAGAGGGAAGAGATATGGGAACATATGTATATGTATAACTGATTCACTTTGTTATAAAGCAGAAACTAACACATCATTGTAAAGCAATCAAACTCCAATAAAGATGTTAAAAAAAAATCATCGGGGGAAAAAAAAATACAGTTTACCCAAAAGATACCTAAGGAATAAACTGCTCAAATTGTTGGTTCAACAACTGTTTTATGATGAAAAGAGTTTAATCCTATTTGTAGCTTATTAACATTGATATGAGTGATTGTTTTTTTCAAAGTCTACCCTTTATCTCATACAATTGTATGTGGAAAATGTTTACAAATTATTATGTAAATTATTCACCATTTTCCAGATTAGTTGTGTTTTGTTATATATATACATATTTTTATATTAAAAAAAAAGATGTGAGGGTAGTAGTTATTCAGCTTCATCGTACTCTAAAAATAAATAAACTTGTCTTTAGGAGGGTGGCATTTTCCTTGCCTTTTTTCATTGAAGTTTATTCCTTAAGCTTTAGCTGTTAGGTGTTTACTTAGGTGCTTACAGGGATAATGTCAAAAGACAGCCGTAAGAGCGTTAACTTGGATATTTGTCATTTATGACTGTGTATTATTAATAAGAGTTGGTGAATAAATAATGACTACCAAGATGAACAGTGAATATTTTCGAATCAACAAAATTGGTTTGAGAAATGGTTAGGAGAGAGTGATTGATGCTTAATGTGTCAGGGGTTTGCGTCCTTCAAATTTTGCCAAGGCAAAAACACCATGTGGAAACAGAAAAATATATTAGAACATTTTAAAACATTTCAAGTAAATTGTCTCTAAAATTTCAAAGACAGAAATGCCTATGGAAACAAAAGTAGCTTCATGCTATTCTAGCTCAATGCTCATTTAGTGTTTAAAAGAAATTTCTCCATTACGACGTCTTTTTTTTTTTTTTGCGGTACGCTGGCCTCTCACTGTTGTGGCCTCTCCCGTTGCGGAGCACAGGCTCCGGACGCGCAGGCTCAGCGGCCATGGCTCACGGGCCCAGCCGCTCCGCGGCACATGGGATCTTCCCGGACCGGGGCACGAACCCGTGTCCCCTGCATCGGCAGGTGGACTCTCAACCACTGCGCCACCAGGGAAGCGCACGTCTTCTATTTTATTCAGAAAAATGACAGAAGTAAGCTAGAAAATAATTACTAAGGAAAATTCTACTTCTGGTGTCAGTGATCTTCTTGAAATTCTTCACTGTTTCTTGTTTGAAACACAGATGAATAGTTTCCCTCTTATCTTACTCAAATATGGTTACTGGCAGGATTGTTTTAAAAACAATGTTAGGGTCTTCCCTGCTGGTGCAGTGGTTGAGGGTCCGCCTGCCGATGCAGGGGACACGGGTTCGTGCCCCGGTCCGGGAAGATCCCACGTGCTGCGGAGCGGCTGGGCCTGTGTGTCTGGAGCCTGTGCTCCACAACGGGAGGGGCCGCGGCGGTGAGGGGCCCGCGTACCGCAAAACAAAAAAAGAAAAAAAAAAAAACAAAGAAACAATATTAACCTTTTCTCTAACATTTATAATGTTTAGGGATTCCTCCCCCAAATTCTGTTATTTAAACATATTGAAAAAATTAAACTACCTCCAAATTTACGAAAACTACATTAAATGTTTAGACATGTATATTGCTTTAAAGCTCTTTTCATTAAAATGTCTTAGTCTAATTCCATTGAGATAACTCTCTTTCACCTGTGAAGTTGTATAGATTTTTCAAATCAAGTCCTACACGTGGAAGAGATACACATCTGTACCGAGGGTATAAAAGGAAGCACTGATTACCTCTCAAATTACATTAATGTAACACAACATGGTGTTTCCTATTTGGTTCTGTATCTTTGCATTAATAATGCATGCAGCTATTTGCAAAAAGAAGTTTACCTTCTCGGGAAGGTGTACTTGGTCAGGGGCCCTTTGAGAGTGTTTCAGTTTATACCTGCTCATGTAAACGGAGGCCACCCCTGCACTCACTTGCTCTCTAGTACAGAGCGCTAAGCCAGTTGACAAAGGTGTCTTGCTGGTTCCTCACTAAGCAGATTTTCTTTTAGAACTCTGTCTTAATCTTTTCAGGTCATTATAACAAAACACCATAGACTGCATGGCTCATCAACAACAGACACTTATCACCCACAGTGCTGGAGGCCGGGAAGTCCAAGATAAGTGGGCAGATTGAGTTTCTGAGGAGGGCCTGCTTCCTGGTTCATAGATGGTCATCTCCTCTTATAAGGGTGCTAATCCCATTCTTGAGGGCTCCACCCTCAAGACCTCATCACCTCCCAAAGGCTCCTCCTCCTAATACTCTCGAATTGGGGATTGGGTTTCAACATATGAATTAGGGTGAGGGTGCACAAGCGTTCAGTCTGCAGCAAACAGAGCTGATTCTGAGTATCTGACACTGAGTAGAGACCCAGCGGCAGCACCTGTTTTAAACAAGGGGGTGAGGGGCTTCCCTGGTGGCACAGGGAGAGTGCCACCTGCCGATGCAGGGGACACGGCTTTGTGCCCCGGTCTGGGAAGATCCCACATGCCGCGGAGCGGCTGGGCCCGTGAGCCATGGCCGCTGAGCCTGCGTGTCCGGAGCCTGTGCTCCGCAATGAGAGAGGCCACGACAGTGAGAGGCCCACGTACCACAAAAAAACAAAAAAAACAAAACAGGGGGGTGGGGTGGGTGGAAGTTACTCTCTACCTTCTGTGTAGATGTCTTGGACGTTTCTAGATAAGTTCATCATAACCTACATTTCCTACCATGAGGAAGAATATCTTTTCATAGTAAATAAAATTGATATTCTTAATTAATTTATTCATGTAGTCCATTTCTTGAAAGGCATTTTTCTCTACAGAACAAAAGCTTCATAACGATTGAGGGTATTTGTATTTTATAGACAAAGTATTCAAGCACTATATTGCTTTCCTGTTTCTCTTGGCATGGTTGGAAGTGAAATTACACCATGTTAATTATGTGTTTAGAAATGACAAAATATATAACCAAAGGGGATTTGTATCCTTGTATTCATTATAATTGAATAGGTTCTAACTGAAAACAAGTCTAAGGTTTAAAAAACAGAACTACTGATTGATTAACTTACTGCAAGATAGAGAAAACTCATTTGGGAAAATGATTTGTGGTGTCTTCTGTGAGTTGCATCACACCACGAAAAATCGTATCAGAAAAGATTGCCTGAAAACAAAGTTGAGCTAAAGAATTTATTGGAGAAATGAGTCACCGCTTTCCTTACTGAGAGAAAAATGCTCCATCTGGATAAATAAGATGCAAACAAAGCACGCACACTGGCTCTGCACCCCTCGTACGATCAGAATAGCACTGGGCTGCATTGTGCCCAGGACAAAGGGTCTCCTCTTCTCCCTCCCCCCCGTTATGCTACTCCTTCTAGGCTGGACCACACTTCCCAACCACCACAGTCTGAACCAGCACCCTGCCTTCCTTGCTCAAGCCCTAACATCTCCTCCGTCCTCACCCTGTATTTTCTGGCTAAGTTTCCCTTCCCGTTGCCCACCTAATGAGTAGACTCAGACAGATTACTTATACCAATCCGATACCCTTCTAAGACAGTAGCATAGGCATGATTAAAAAATGAGGCCAGGGACTTCCCTGGTGGCGCAGTGGTTAAGAATCCGCCTGCCAATGCAGGGGACACGGGTTTGAGCCCTGGTCCGGGAAGATCCCACATGCCGCGGAGCAACGAAGCCCGTGTGCCACAACTACTGAGCCTGTGCTCTCGGGCTTGCGAACCACAACTACTGAGCCCACAAGCCACAACTACTGAAGCCTGTGCACCTAGAGCCCGTGCTCCACAACAAGATAAGCCCACGCACCGCAACAAAGAGTAGCCCCTGCTCGCCGCAACCAGAGAAAGCCCATGCGCAGCAACGAAGATCCAACACAGCCAAAAATAAATAATTAAGTTTTTAAAAAATGAGGCCAGATTGCTAAACAATTGGAAGTTACTAAGTAGCTTTCCAAGGGAAAGAACTGATAACTATAAGTTTTTACTACCACACATTTGAGATAATGCCTTCCCTCAGAGCCCTGAGAATTACGAAGCTCACTCCAGATAAGTGACTATAAATCTTCGATAGCATCTTTATGTATTTTGCCCCTCTTCTCAGAGTAGTTGCCATGGAAATGACAGTGGCTAAATTCAGCTCGAAATACTTGCTGTTACATACGCCACATGGTTCTTTCTTTCCTTTGAAGCCGGAGAGGGGTATTCTGAAGAGTGACTAATATTCTAAAGACTTTGTAACACACTCACATTCATTGCAAGGGTCATATATTGATAGTTTGCTATAGACTTTATTATCTTGATTTTACAGATAAAGAAAGTGAGGCTATGAGAAGTTAAATACCTCTTCTAAGGGTTACATGGGTAGGATTCAAATTGGGGCAAGTCTGATATCAGGGTCCCCTCTGCCATGTGGCCTCCGATCCTTGTGGCAAGGTGCCTATTTCACTGCTCACTCCTTTCTCAGTTTTCCTAAATGGCTTTCACCTTTATGATTCCACAGAAATAGTCTTATTCAATATTCTAAATTTTTTAGTAAAGTTTAAAAATTTTCAGTCCTCCAAGATTCCAGTTACATTTTACACAACTTTTATTTCTCAGAAATATGACCTGTTATATAATTTGAGAAATATTTTGCTATAAAACACCCATAACTGCTGGAAAAAAAAAACCCCTAATACAGAGCTGATCTATAAGTAATATCTGTAGGAGTCAAAACTGAGCAGTTAGGATAGGAGTTGTGAGTGGAGCAGTGCTGTGGAGGGGCGTTGGTGTGGCAGGAAAATGTGCTGTCCCGGATCTAGGAATTTGGATTTAAATGTCCTCAGGATATGAGGCCCTTAGGCTCTAGACTCATACAAGAGAGAGAGTTAGAATCAATAAATCTGCATGAGTTCAGGACCTTGAAAAGCTATGTTCTTAGAGAAAGTATGGACTGTAAAAACAAAAACAAAGGCAACCTCCCAACTAGCACCTGGAGTGAACAAAGAAACTCGTCAGCTTGGACTCTGAGTGGAAAAAATTAGTCTCTCCCCTGAGACTCTGTAACCTTCTACCTGCTCCTACTCTGGTTTAGGATTTGAATTTATACCAGAGGTTGACAAGCATTCTCTGTACAGGGCCAGATAGTAAATTATCAACTTGTGGGCCATACAGTCTCTGCTGCAGCTCTTCAACTCTGCCCTTGGAGAAGAAAAGCTGTTGTTGACAATATGTCAACAAATGGGCATGTGTGCATTTCAATAAAACTTTATTTACAAAAAGAGATGGTAGTTTGTTGAATGCCAATATACCATCAGCCTGGGCCAAGTATCTGTAAGTTGAAAAATTGAAGTAAAAATTGGTCCTGTCCAGTGATAGGCTCCACTGGACAGGGCCACCTAAGGCTCCTGGAAGAAACAAACATAAAGCTGTTTGGAAGGGACAGCTGGTTCGCTCAGGATGTGAGGGATTCCCCTGCTGAAGGTGAACACAGGTTCTTGAATACAGTGCACACAAGGAAACAGCTCACCAAGTTTGAGAGTCAGCAGACACAACAAGTAGAAGGATTCAGTTTCCTAAGACCATCAGCTAACGTAGAACTATTAAATAGGGACAAAAATATAGACATAATGTGATTAAGAGCATAAAAGAAAGACTCTAAAATATGAGAAAATAATAAGAGTCTATGAAAATCCAACACATAGATTGGAAAGAAATAATTAAATACAGCCTCTATGAATATGAAAAACAAAAGGAATCGAAATGAAATACCAATGGGAAAGTGAAAGACCATAACTGAGACTTGGTAAACTCTCAGTCAGGTCTGAGGAAGTGACCCACATTCTACCTTGCAGAGATGAAGAGACAGAAAGTGGGATGACGAGGAAAATGATAAGGCCTAACTCACAACTACCCTTAGAAAACATTTGTTTCTCTTAAAAGAGAGAATCAAGAGAATGGGAGACATGTAATACTTAAAGAGATAATATCTGAAAAACTTTTAGAATCGCTTAAGACATAATTCTCAGATTCACAATTCACAGTAAGTCCCAAGCAGTATAAGTAAAAATATATTTCAGTGAAATTTCAGAATAAAAACAAAGAGAATAGTTTAAAAGAAATCAGTGAAAAAGACAAATTACCCACAAAGAAGTGATGGATAGAATGACACAGGACTTCTTAACGGTAACAATGGAAGACAAAGACAGTGGAATAACTTCAAAGTACTAAGAGATCATCTGTCAGAATTCTATATTCTGGAGACAACGATTATAGGGTGAGAAAAAAATTACTGTTTTAGACGAGCCTTTCATACCACTGATCATCTTACCCTACTTAAAGCTCTTGCTCTCACTTTCCTTCCATCTCCCTGATTATCCATTTCCCCTCAGTTATGATGACTCAGTCCTTTCCCATGAACATTCCAAGGAAACTTGTCCTCAGCTCTCTGGTCTTGCTGGTCATTTACTCTCAAGGCTTCAAATCTCTGTGACTTGCAGATTCATGTTTCTTTTGCTCCATATCTCACTGAAAACTCAGTCCTGGGTCCTAAGGCAACAGGAAATGTCCAGCTGCTTATGTGACTAAAAGTGTTTCAAGTAACATTCGCCAGAAAAAGACAAATACTGCATGATCTCACTTATATGTGGAATCCAAAAAGCACAACAAGAAAACTGCCTCACAGAAAAAGAGATGAGATGTGTGGTTACCAGAGGTGGAGGGGAGAGGGAGGGGGAATTAGATGAAGGTGTCAAAAGGTACAAACTTCCCGTTATGAGATACATAAGTCCTGGGGATGTAATGTACAGCATGATCGCTATAATTAACACTGCTGTGTGTTACATATGAAAGTTTTCAGGAGTAGATGCTAAGAGATCCCATCACAGGGAAAAAACTTTTCTTTTTCTTTTTTCTTTTGTATCTATATGAGATGATGGATGTTAAGTAAAGTTACTGTGGTAATCACTTTACAATCTATGTAAATCAAGTCATTATGCTGTATACCTTAAACCTATACAGTGCTGTATATCAACTACATCTCAACAAAAGCGGAAAAAAAAAGTAATTAGAAAGGAAGGTAACATCTCACCATGCTGCCACCACTGACCAAATTAGGTATCTCTTCCAGTGTCCTGTATCTTTCAACACCATCACCAGTTCACAGATACCTAACATTAAAACTTGGGAATCATTGCCCAAGGGGAAACCTCAATTCTCATATCCAATCTGTCCCTGCAGCATATTACACTTACTCAAAATATTAATTTATTCTTATGATAACATCACTTAATGCAGGTATTTTTGTCTCTCTATTCCTGAAGAAGTCAACAGCCTCCTCACTGACTTCTCTAATCGCAGTCTCCACCTCTTCTGATCCAGTCTGAAGGTGACTGCCAGGTTCTTAACACTCTCTTCTTGGTAATCGCCTCCTTTGCCTTTTCACCCTTCATAAGCCAAAGTCCAGCTTTATCACATTGGCACTGAAATGCTCCTGTATACTGGACCTGTAGGTTTTTTTATTTTTTTATTTTTTGCGGTACGCAGGCCTCTCACTGATGCGGCCTCTCCCGTTGCGGAGCACAGGCTCCGGACGCGCAGGCTCAGCGGCCATGGCTCAGGGGCCCAGCCGCTCCGCGGCATGTAGGATCCTCCCGGACCGGGGCACGAACCCGTGTCCCCTGCATCGGCAGGCGGACTCTCAACCACTGCGCCACCAGGGAAGCCCGGTTTTCCTTCTTTACCTATATTTTTGTTTCACGTCTTGTGTCTCATTTCCTGAGAACCTTGTTTGGCATTACACCAAGACTGAAATGTTTGGAACTGTATGAGCCCTTGTGAGTAACATATTTATATTGTAAGAGGGCCTTTATAGGGATTCAGTGTGTGTGTGTGTGTGTGTGTGTGTGTGTGTGTGTTCTACATCTTTTCCTACATAGAAAGCCTGAGTAGGAACGATGGCTCTAACAGGGAGGACTTCAGAAAGATGGGCAGACTAAGGAAAGGGGATTTCTGGGAAAGAGGGAGGGAGCCTTGTGGTCCAGCAAAGCACATCACTAGAGGCTGAGATGGTTGTCCTAGGTTTCACGTCTGTCTCCCAACTTGTTTAAAGTTCCTTGATGACTGAACACAAAAGCAACAACATCCTCCATCCCTTTTGCATCTTCTTCCCCCTTCTCTAGATCCAATCCTGGTTGGATAAATGCTGGTTGAATTAGGAAATGGGCAGCATTTCTGAGAATTTGTACCACAACTCAGTACTCTTCCACTCGAACTGCAGTGGGAGCTGCAGGGCTAATGACGCAACACCTCTGAGCAGACCTTTCTCTTCCTTGGTTCCTCCCACATTGGTCCCTCCTAGTGCGCATTTCCTTCTAATAAAAGTTAAATCCTAGTTCTGGCCCCTTTCTCTTTCTCTTCAGATGCTTTTGAAATTAGGCAACAACAGAGGTCTTTAGGAAACGTGGATTTGTGTTTTTAACTTAAGTTCTACCAAGCCTTGACATACCATGCTGCACTTCGTATCAGCATTTTCTCATCCTCTTCAGGAGCTCATTTGTATCAGTGTGAACATGATATGTATATTACTTTCTTCCGTTGTTTTTTATTCCCTACGAGGCAGACACCCAAAATGCCTAATACAAAGTGGAACATCCTTGAGTAACGATTTCAATTTTGTCTCCATCTTGTTATTGTCTGATGTTACCAAGAGTGGTTTCCACCCGTCTCTCGTCTCTCAATCTACTGGAAGCCTTGGGAACCACGATAGCAGAGACTGGGTGTTTAAGGCCACAGGGAACAAAGCATGTCATATTTTAAGCTCCATTACTCTAAAGAGAGGCAGTGGCTGCAGCCTCTTGCAAAACTCCAGCAAAGAGGTGGTACTTTTTTTTTGGTAACAACAATTAATCATGACAGAAGGACTCAGATAGGGGAAAAGGACAGATGGTTCTTGTTACAACCTGCCTCAAAACTGAATTACCATGCCCGACCATAAACAGAACATTTGTACCAAAACTGTGAGAGAGGAAGAAAATCAGAGATAAAAATCTACAGTGTGTTGTGCTATCAAATGGTTTAAAACCACAATGTAGGGCTTCCCTGGTGGCGCAGTGGTTGAGAGTCCGCCTGCCGACGCAGGGGACATGGGTTCGTGTTCCGGTCCGGGAAGATCCCACATGCCGTGGAGCGGCTGGGCCCGTGAGCCATGGCCGCTGAGCCTGTGCATCCGGAGCCTGTGCTCCGCAACGGGAGAGGCCACAACAGTGAGAGGCCCGCGTACCACCAAAAAAAAAAAAAAAAAAAAAAAACCCACAATGTAATGATGACTACACTTATAATACAGTGAATACAGAGGAGTCAGGAAAACTTTGGGCATAACGAACATCAAAAGTCATCAAGTGTTTAATTGATTCTAAAATAATATAGACACTGGCAAATGATAAAATGTAAATATGTCTTGTTATTTTTTTGAAATTCACTCTAATAGTCCCATCATATTGTCTGGTAGAATCTTGACAATTCCACCCTAAACTTATGTTTAAAAAAGCTTTAATAGTTCACTAAGCTTTGATCTATATGGAGTAAACTTTTCTGAATGGGGATTAAGTTTTAATGCCTGGACATTATTCATATCAACCAAATGACAGATGTGTGAGCATTTTGCTAACTTTGAAGACATTAATCTGGTTAGACTGTCCTCAGTATGACTGTATGTAATGCAGTACAGTGTATAGGGAAGGATGCTCGATCACTTAAATGTGTCCATACCCATGCAATCAGGGTTTCTAGCATCCTGAAAGATAAGGGTGATCCTTCTGTGCGTCGGAGTCCACGTTTATGTGGCAATGGCTCCCTTTTATGGATGTTTCAGAAGGGAGAGATGCCAAGTGAGGACTCATCTCTGAAGAACCCTGAGTGATGAGCTGTAACCATTCACTGTGGACCGAGGCCAGGCCTCCGTGGTCAGCACGGACCATGAGCACGCCTGGCAAGAAAGAACCACCCAAAATGACTTCGTTTGTTGCCCTGTGGATCGGCTCCAGGGAACATTTTTGCCTCTCGATGAACACAGCATGGCCTGATAGGCTGAGAATGTAATAATTGGTATAATTAGCCAATAATTTTGCAGGGAAAAAGCTACTAGTGACTACTAGCTAACTCATTTGCATGCTAATGTTTTGAGGGGAGAAAAAGAAAAGCTTTTGAGGCTTACTTTATTTTTTAGCGTTATGTCCGAGTTATTTCTGACTGCGGTTGTTGTTGGAATACTGTAAAGGAGGTTGTGTTAGGCTGTGTCATCAGAGGATCTTGTGAGGTGGCTGGTGGGACCTCTCTGTGGTTTCTGACACCTCAGTTCAAGTGGTCCAGGGTGACCTTCCCCTTGAGGCTCTGCAGAGGACAGAGGGCTGGGCAGAGGGGTAGCCTGGGATTTATAGATGCTATCATGTGCCCACCTCTCACGATCAACAAGCAACGCAGCTATTTCCATAAACTCAACCAAACACAGGGCAGCAATGACACACTTATTGTAAAAGAAAGTGAAGCAAGTCCCTGGTGTGGGCCTTTCCGAAGCCCTGAAAACAAACTTTGAACATCCCTAAAATGTCAGTCACTACCCCTTCCTGTTAACACTGGCTCCCTGAGAATTCTTTCTTCTTTTGTCATCACGAGGGAAAGAATTCTGTTTTTTTTTTAAATGTGGTCACACCACGTGGCATGCAGGAGCTTAGCTCCCCGACCAGGGATCAAACCTGGGCCCCCGAAGTGAAAGCACCAAGTCCTAACCACTGGACCGACAGGGAATTCCAAAGACGACTTCTTCTGTGTTGGCCCAGTAGGAGAGGAGACTGGAGGAAACTACTTTAGGGGGGTTATGGGGTTGGCAGCTTGGGAGATATTCCAGCATCCTGGCAGCAGGTTGGAATGTCGCTGTTTAGCCCTCAGGAACAGCAGGGAAGTTGTGTTCTTTGGTGCAGCTACATGGGGGTTAGTGGTTTCACAAGGCCTGCGAGAGACCTAACCACCATTTTCAACGTTGGTTCCCTAGGAATATTTTCTTGTAAATTCCAAGTGAATTCACAAGTACCCATTTCAAGAGTAAAAACAGCAGTTGGTAGATTGAGGACAACTTGGATTTGGATGTCTCCCTTGCCCATCCTCTCCTTGGGGAATATTTTGCCAATGTTCCCCAACCCTCCTTTGTAGTTATTTCTCGATCTTGTCTTCTGTTACGGTGTTTTAATGATGCTCACTGTTAATCCTATAAACTCCGTGCCCCAAGTTCTCCAGAGAACCACTTCACCAATAATGATATAAATGCTCTAAAACTACACTTAGAATTTTACTGAAAAGAGGTCCTTTGATAATTACAATGAAAAGCGGTGAGTTGTGCTGGCTTACTACTTCTAAATGTAGGAAAACAAACTGTTATTAATGGCTACACACCACTTCCTATCTTTTCAAGGGCTTTGTTAGTTAGCCTCACAACGGTGCTGCCAGGGAAATACTATTAACACAGAGCAAAGGGGGCGGCAGGTGGGATGCTCTTATGATGGAACAAATGCCCCTTTTGTCTCTTGTGCTGCCTCTGTATTTTTCTTGAAGTACTATGTTTAGGAAAAATAAATTTTCTTCTATTATTCTACTTAACATTCGTTCGGGCTCTCTCAACCAAAAAATTAAATAAGTGAAGTTCCACAATGAGCATTAAACCCAAAACATCACTATTAGTCATTGATACCTAACCACACTTGCTAATTTAAAAATGAGAAGGAAAGCTCTCCCCTCTTTGCACAGCCCATTGCCATACGCTGTCTCCCAATCCAATCATTTTCCCCTCTGGGAAATGATCTGGACTAAGAACTTGTCCAAAATACGTCCCAGGGCATATATTGAATTTCAATAGAGGCTTTTCTGATGATGAAAAGTTCCATCGATTTTCTCACATATATGGATGGATCGGGACTTTTCTAGTGCATTTCTTGCCAGCATCACTGAATTCTTCACAACAACTGGATTCAAAGATTAGGTACTATTGCCCCCATTTTACAAGTGAACAAGTGAACAACCTGCAGCTCAGACAGGATTATTAAAACAAGGTCACACTTCTAATAAATGTTTAAGCCCGTTTTCAAATTCCGGCCCATCTGCTTCCGAACTTTGTCCTGATGATTATAGAATATTGACTCCCAATAGATCGCTCTTCTGACCTACTGTTTTAATTCTGGATGAATATGTTTATGTTATTATTATACAGCTTACAGCAGGCTGTAATTGATTTCAGTTACTTTGGATTATTTTTGTAATTGTTCTTATTTCTGTTAGTTGAAAGATGCATGTAATGTGTCATCGCTAGAATATTAATGGAACAACCATTATATTAAGAAAACAAGTTCCCGTTAAAATAAACATTATTGGACTTCCCTGGTGACACAGTGGTTAAAAATCCGCCTGCCAATTCAGGGGACACGGGTTTGAGCCCTGGTTCAGGAAGATCTCACATGTCACGGAGCAACTAAGCTCAGCACCACGACTACTGAGCTTGTGCTCTAGAGCCCACGAGCCACAGCTACTGAAGCCTGTGCACCTACAGCCTGCGCTCTGCAACAAGAGAAGCCACCGCAATGAGAAGCCCGCGCACTGCAAAGCGCAGACACCACTCGCCGCAACTAGACAAAGCCCGTGCGCAGCAACAAACACCCAATGCCGCCAAATTAATTAATTAATTAAAAAATAAAAATAAAATAAACATTATTTTCATCCCCAAATTGAATACACTTCACTATTTAAAACAAAAAAATTGGGGTGAAATCCAGATGTCCATTTTTTTAAAAGATAACATATAAACAATAATAAATAAACAGTTTTCCTTTAATGAGTTTTTCTCTCAGGAGAGTGTTTCTAGGGGGATTCTTCTTTGTTTTTTAACATGAAGTTTGAGGTTTGCAATAGTTTTTACAAATTATTCTCATTACTGAATAAGCTTAAATTCTATTTTAAGTGGCTATATTAGGAATGTATAATTGAATTTTTCTTTTACAGTTTTAAAATTTATCAAAAAAATAATTTCCTTCATTAAAACTGACCTCATTAAACTCAAAAGACCCAAGTTCACTGCATGACTCATTTAGGACTTTATATTCAACCATGATGTGAAGAGATCTTTAATTACCTAGACAAAACCTCTTGAGTAACAGAGTGGTGGTTATTAACATCTGGGAGAAAGAAAAAAAAAAAAAACAGAGGCTCCAATTTAATGGAACAAAGCGTCATCCTCTCAAATGCACTACTGAAACCGAGATACGCAGATGATCTATTGTGGTGGCAAGCAGGTGGCGCTTTAATTTCCTTGTTCATTTTACAGCGGGGGTGTGATCGGGAGTCTCAAGTCCACAGGTAAATGACAAAGCACAAAGGTCAAGGTATCTCTAAAAATATTATTTTAAATGTGAACGAAAGCAGAAGCCTGGTGAGATGGAGCTTTCCAAGTTAAATCTAACCTTTGTTTTTAATTTTTGCTTCAAAAAATTAGAGAGAAAAAAAAACTAGAATGAACAGCGTATGAATCATTTCTGTTAAATGAAGTCTTCAGTGTCTTATGTGTTTTATTTCATGATTCCTGTGCAGGAATCGTGAGGCCCAGAGGACGCTCTGAAATCCCAGAACGGTGTCTGGCCTGGAGTGGGTCCCCAGTACATATTCTTTACACAAATGAACTCCTGAGCAATCAGCCAGTGTCCAGAATAGAACACGATGATCCTGGACCTACATGAACTTTGTGGTTTTCAGGGTGATGGGGTGGGGCGTTCACACTGGCCCTCCAATAGCCCCGCCCCAAAATGCAAATAGTGCCCCAGTGGAGAAACTTTGAGGGATTCAGGGCTCTTCCCCTACTAAATGCAAATACCTGCCATGAAGGTACTTAAGCTGGTCAGCACTTTATCTTAGGCTGAATGAATTTTCGAGAACCTTTCCAAGCCTGGCAATTTTTAGCAGAGGACGGATGGGGATGAAGAGGTGAAGAAAGCGTGAGGGATCCATGGGTAGGACACCACGGGAGAGGCTGGCAGGAAAAAGACAAACCCCTCACATTCCCTGCGGGGACAGAGCCGGTCACAACACAATTCAAACAGGACCTCGTTACTAGATCAATATTTCCAACTGATACACCAATTTGTCATCTAAAAGCCAAATGGATGCATTAAAACATTGATTTTTCGTCAAGAAGACTTGGAATTTTTGTGGTTGCCCTTTGGTTGGTAAATTGGTTGGTTTTACCAGCCAGGGCTCTACGTGCATTTAAAGCACACTTTTGGGAATACTGAATTTCATTTTAGGCTCTGCTTTCATTTGATGTTCTATATAAGGAAGTGCCTGAAAGTTGCCCCTGTTTCTATTTCTATGTCTCTATCTATCTATCCCTTTTTAAAAATTGGGAGATCATTGTAAATTTAGCTTTGGAGCCTACTTTTTTATTCTCACTAAATACAATGTGAGCACATACTCATGTTAATAAACAACCTTGAAAATCTGATTTTAATAGCTGCATAGTATTCTATTGTATTGCTTTGGCATAATTTATTTAATAAGCCCTTTATTGCTGAATACTTAGATTGTTATCACTTTTTTTTTTTTTTTTTTGGCCGTGCTGCACCGCTTGTGGCATCTTAGTTCCCAGACCAGGCATTGAATCTGGCCACTCCACCTCCCCTTCCCCCGCAGTGAGAGCCCGAGTCCTAACCACTGGACCACCAGGGAATTCCCTGTTATCACTTTTTTATTACTATTGTAAACAGTGCTGCAAATAACTCTTGATTATTTCTTTTTTTTCTTGAATTTTAGTTTATTTATGTTTTTATACAGCAGGTTCTTACTAGTCATCCATTTTATACACATCAGTGTATACACGTCAATCCCAATCGCCCAATTCATCATGATTATTTCCTAATAATCAATTTCTGGAAATGAAATGATGAGTCAAGAAGCACCTGGGATTCTAAGTGTACAGCATGCTAGAATCTTGACTTTCCCATCTCCTCCCGTCATGTCCCCATTGAGACACGACACAGACAAGTAATGCACCTGGCTTACACGAGCACACTTGAAAAATTGTTCTACTCTAATTGAGGAGAAAAAACCCTGAAGAAAAAAATCGAGCAGAAGGAAGGAGAATGTAAATCTGACAATTCACCTTTCCTCTGTGTGTGTGTGTGTGTGTGTGTGTGTGTGTGTGTGTTTTGCTTTGTTTTGTATTTGGACCTTATGGGGGGAGGGCTGACCAAATACGAGTTCAGAAAAGATGAAGGGTCTCAGGACTGGGACTGGGAAGTTAAGAACGGTATTTGAAAAAAAAAAAAAAAAAATATATATATATATATATATAAAGTATCAGGGAGGGTGTGCCTAGGTTTTATGCAAATACTACACCCTTTTATATAAGGAACTTGGGCATCCTCGGATTCTAGTATTTGCAGCAAGACAGGGCAAATTTGGAAGGACGAACTATATATGCTGTTGGCTGAAAATTTTTACAATTATTTTTCAGCTATATGTGCTTTCTCCTCTTTGCATTATCTGTGCAATTACTTTTCAATTTATTTTATTTAATAATGCATTTATATAATTCATGTATATTAATGAATAAAACAATTAACAGGTTAAAAAAAAGAATGGTATTTGGTGAAGTGCTGAAATATTATCTTCAAATAAAATACATATAATTTTAGTAAAACCAATTTCAACTACATTTTCCTAAATGAAATTAATCTGCTCGTAAGGAAAACTAGGTTTCAGGAACAATTCTGGCTGTGAATTGGCAGGTAAATAACTGATGCAATTTCACAGTTCAAGCGCTTACTAGCTATGACATGAAACTTGTGAATCTCCGTGACCCCACCCGCTTCCTGACAGCATCATCAGAGCTGAATTTCTTGGCTCCTGGTATTTTAAGTTATATTCATATTTCTATTTAAATGTAGTTCTTTGATGCTTTTTAATCATCTGGGAGATGGATTCAAAATGGTACAATTTTCTCCTTTAAATTGTGTGCTTAACTCCTGTCAATGTTAATACATACTGTGTGTGCACATCAAAGTAAAACTGTGACTAGGCCATGCCTTGGGAGATGAAATCCTATGGATTTCACAGATACTGTCAGAAATTGCCTTCTTTCTTTCACGTTTCATTAATTCAGAGGAGACCCTCATGTATGCTAAGTATAAATGATCACGTAATTTTTTTGAGGTAAAAATGTGATGTTCTCAGAGAAATCATCTTTTCTGAAGGTTCATTAGACTTTGTTTAAAAGCATAGCTTTGAGAAGCAGTCATATTTTGAAAACATGTCAGTTTCCCATACTCATCATCCTTTTCAATTCTGGAAAAATGAATACTGGGACAAGTTGATTTTAATTAACATTCTCATCAATCTCTCCAGAGTGCACTGTAATTTCCATTACGTTTAAAGTGCTTCTGGAACCACAGGGGACAACATTCCCCAGTTTAACTACACAGTTACATACAGTAAGTGCAGTAAATGTTACTATGGTATTTTGATTTTTAATTTTTTTGGCCACACCATGTGGGATCTTATTTCCCTGACCAGGTATCGAACCTGCCCCCCTGCAGTGGAAGTGCAGAATCTTAACCACTGGACCGCAAGGGAAATCTGGTATTTTGATTTAAGGAACTCGTTGAAGTTACTCAAAGCTGCTTGGTCAAAAAACTAAGGATTAGGTCCTGTCAATATGCTGTGTTTTATGAACTAGTTAGCTACCTACAAATTTAAGAAAACAAGTGAGGATGAATTATCTTTTTGTGTGGAATGAAGAGGTATGCTTAGAGGAGAGGTTCAATTACAAAAGTTTGTACACTTTTGTGTTTTTTAGAAGGTTATCTCCCTTTTTAATTTATTTTTAATTAATTAATTTATTTTTGGCTGCATTGGGTCTTCATTGCTGCGTGCGGGCTTTCTCTAGTTGCGGCGAGTGGGGGCTACTCTTCGTTGCGGTGCATGGGCTTCTCATTGTGGTGGCTTCTCCCGTCGTGGAGCACAGGCTCTAGGCGCACAGGCTCAGTAGTTGTGGCATACGAGCTCAGTAGTTGTGGCTTGAGGGCTCTAGAGCACAGGCTCAGTAGTTGTGGTGCACGGGCTTAGTTGCTCCACACCATATGGGATCTTCCCAGACCAGGGCTCAAACCCGTGTCCCCTGCACTAGCAGGCAGATTCTTAACCACTGCGCCACCAGGGAAGCCCTATGCGCTATTTCTATAGGGGGTGGAGCAATCTTATAGTTTGGATATATGCAGGGCAAAGCTATCAAATGGATTTTGTGTTACGAAACTTACTCATAGAAACCAGAACAATGCTTGACACCTGAGGTTAAACAGGGTTGAACTCACCCTGCATCTACCTGAAGACAACCTACCACTCATCCTGTCGTATAAGAAATTATATTTTGTTTTTTTAAAAGCATATTTGAACTTAGACACTTTTTTGGCTGATATCACATTCCCAATGTGGTCACCACACATCATTGTTCCTGGTTAGGTCAGGTGCCCCCAGATCATGCTGGGCTGTCTTTTCACAGACCCCGGTCACAGACCCTTAGAAATCCTAAACACCAGGAATGGATAAACAAGATGTGGTATATACACACAGTGGAATATTACTCAGCCATAAAAAAGAATGAAATAATGCCATTTGTGGCAACATGGATGGACCCAGAGATTATCATAGTAAATGAAGTAAGCCAGACAGAGAAAGACAAATATCATATGATATCACTTACATGCAGAATGTAAAAAGATGATACAAATAAACTTATTTACAAAGCAGAAATAGACTCACAGACAGAGAAAACAAACTTATGATTACCAAAGGGGAAAGGTCGGGGGGAGGGATAAATTAGGAGTTTGGGATTAACAGATACACACTACTATATATAAAATAATCTTGTACAGCACAGGGGACTATATTCAATATCTTGTAATAACCTATAAGGGAAAAATCTGAAAAAGAATGGATATATGCACATGTATAACTGAATCACTTTGCTGTACACTTGAAACTAACACAACATTGTAAGTTAACTATACCCCAATATCAAATAAAAATTAAATTAAAAAAAAAAGAAAATCCTAAACACTGAAAAAAACCCACAGTGCCTCATCCCCACATGTGATTCTAAACAACAGTAACAATAAAAAACCACTAATTTATAGGATAGAGTCCAACAAATTCTGATTTTCCTTCTGACACTTTTTCCTTTCTTCTCTCCTGTCTCCCTCCCTCCCTTCCTTCCTTTATTTTCCCCTTTCTTTCTCTTGAATTCTTTCAAAATATATATTTTAAAATGTCCCTGCTATGCTGGTGCCCTAAATATATACTTGTTAAGTCTGTCTATTCTGTTACTCAACACTCCCTAGTAATGGACACACCTCTAAATGTCCTCAGTTTGCTGGAGCCCCTACAAACCATCTCTAGTATAAATAACAATAATATGTCTAAATGTCTCTGCTTACTCAAAACATGAAGATGCGTCCACTGCCGCTCCTTTAGTCTTCCTTCAAAAGGGAAAAGAAACCAAATGAAATGCATAATGGTTGGAAGCATTGGCAACAATAAAAAGGTATCTTAGGGGCAATCGAAAGACTTTGAATATAGAGACCAAATTTTAGATATAATCAAATTAAATTTCTTAGGAATTGTACTGGTATTGTGATTTCATAGGAAATGTTCTCATCAATAGGAAGTGTATGCTGAAATATTTAGGGGTTTACTGTCATGATGTCTGTAACTTGCAAATTGTTCAGCAAAAAAAAAAAAGTGTGTGTAACATGTATATATATATATATGTATATATATATATAGAGAGAGAGAGAGAGAGAGGGAGGGAGAGAGAGACAGAGAGAGACAAAGACAGAGCTAGAGCTAGAGAGAAAATTCAAAATGTGACAAAAATGTGGTAGAATACGTACTGTTTTTTCAACTTTTCCATACGGGAGAAACGACATAATCACTCAAACTAGAATGCCAAGAATCAAAAGAAACACAGTTGATATTATACGGAGCTAGGATTGGGGGTTTTCCGTAGTCTGTAAGATAGCTGGAGGACTATAGCTTTAATTCATTAGATTCATCAAAGAAATGTAAGCTTTGAAGATCATTTCAGTCATTTTAGATCATTTAGATAAACGGATTTAGGCACACACACACATGAAGACCTGAGTTCAGTCGACCCTAGAAGGCACTGGCCAAATGCCCATTGCTTTCTGAGGAAGTCCAGTCCTTTAAAAGCCAGCTAACTGGTTTCTTTTGATGAATTTCTTCTACGACATCAGCTTTCTAGGAGCTCAGAAACTGCTAGGAATCAATAAAGCAATATTTCTTATTCTCTCCCAATCAATAAAATATAGTTTCTTCCTTTATTCATCCAATTACTAAAAATTTAGTGACAGCGTACTCTGAGCCAGGTCCAGTGTTCTCAGAACACACACAAAATACATGGGCTCTGTCCTCAAGGAGTTCAGGGTCACCTGGAGAGGCAGTTGTATAACACATGATTATAGAATAATGTAAAAAGTATTGTGGGCTTCCCTGGTGGCGCAGTGGTTAAGAGTCCGCCTGCTGATGCAGGGGACGCGGGTTCGTGCCCCGGTCCGGGAAGATCCCACATGCTGCAGAGCGGCTGGGCCCGTGAGCCACGGCCGCTGAGCCTGCACATCCGGAGCCTGTGCTCCACAGCGGGAGAGGCCACAACAGTGAGAGGCCCACGTACCGCCAAAAAAAAAAAAGTATTGTAAGTATGGTACATATAAGCTGCTTTGGGAGCACAGAGTGAGAAGCCCTACACTACCTGGTGTGTGTGCGGAGGAACGGTGAGGAATCAGGGGATAATGATACAATAATAAACAATGATGGTCACAGCAACAAGAACAATAGTGGTCCTAGACCAGGAAAGTCCTAACTACAACAGCTATACTTAAGCAGGGGTAAAGGACGGTGGATTTGGCAGAAGTCAAACAAATTACTAGTAGGAAAGGTGCCTGGACATATCAATACAAATCTCGGGGAAAATATTTTAACAGGTCTGCCCGGCTGAAACATTTTGCCATGGCCATAAACTCCCTTCCCAGGTGCTTGGCTCATGTTATCTAGCTAATATTGTCTCCATTTAAATAGGCCCTGAGGCTCATGGGAGGCATGTGAGTTGCCTCTGGACAAGCAGCTGGTATGTAGCAAGACAGAATCTAGGTTAGGACTCATGCGTCTTGGACACTTGTTCCATCTTGCTATGTAACGTCACCTGCCCACAGACCTTTGCTTAGGAAGGCCTTGAAGAGGAGTAAGAATTTTGCAGGTGAACCTTGTAGGGAAGAGACTTCTGGGCAAGAGGTGAATACACAAGGCATTGAGGAATTAAGAGAGTTTGGCAAATCCTTGTAGACCCTATTGTTAGCAATGATTGGAATAGAAGTTATGTGGGTGGAAAGTGGTGGAGGAGAAAACCTGACAGGGCTCTGGAATAAGAAACAAGGGGCTTATGTCTTATGGAGTAAGTGTTAGAAAGCCACTGAAGGAAGGGCTTTCAGCTTTGGGATTATACGATCGATTTGCCTTTTTCAAAGATCCTTCTGTGCAAAGGCCCAGGCAGTTTCTAACAGGAGGGGAGCCAGTCAGGGGGAAGAGCCAGGCACTGGCTGGGTTCCCACCGAAAGATGGGGCCCGCACTTCGGAGGCAGCTGCAGGGTAAAGGGGTCCTACCCTTGCCTGCCTTCTCTATACAACTTATGGTCCTTCTTTCAACATGACTAATGGTAATGTCTTTTCATCTTTCTCATAAAAAGCATCATGGCAACATGTTCTTTTAGAAAATGTTGAATAGGTATCACTTTTGCAAATGGTGCTAGGAAAGCAATAGATTCCTCTGCTAATTGCGTGGGAATACTCTGAAATTCCCATGCTGCTCCTTCAGAGGCATTGTGTGTATGCGTGTGTGTGTGTGTGTGTGTGCGCGCGGCGGGGGGGGGTATCGGAGACAGGAGATAAGGCTCGGGGGAAAGAGTGCCCAGACTAGGTCAATGGTAGTAGAGGGGCAGGGAGGACTGCATTGCGATTCAACGTAATTTAATGAGTGAGTCGACGTTTTTTTTGGCCACACCATGCGGCTTGTGGGATCTTAGTTCCCCGACCAGGGATAGAACCCACTGCTTAGCAGTGAAAGCATGGAGTCCTAACCACTGGACTGCCAGGGAATTCCCTGATTCAACATAATTTTAAGGATTGAACTCAGGGACTGAAAGTCAGAAAGTGAGTCAAAGATGATGCCTGGTTTTGCCTGAGCAACTAGGTGTAAGGTTATGTCATCCTCCAAGATACGGATACACCTGGAGAGAGATTTCAGAGGAAAGATATTGAGTTTGAATTTGAACGTGTCAATTTTGCACATGGGTGCCCAATTTGTTGAAAAGGCCCCTTTCCCCATGGAATTACCTTTGCCCCTTTGTCAAAAATCAGCTGATTATATTTTTGCAGGTCTATTTCCGGTTTTTCTATTGTGTTCCATTGGTCTATGTGCCTATCCTTCACCTTGATGAATGTTGTTTTATAGTAAGTCTTAAAACTGGGTAAGGTGAGTCCTTCAACTTTGGTCATTTTTTATCAGAAGTGTTTTGCTTTTCCATGTGAATTTTGGAATCAGACTGTCAATACCTACATAAAAGTTTGCTGAGATTTTGACTAGCATTGCACAGATTCAATAAAGTAAGTGGGGAAACACTGACATCTTAAGATTGAGTCTTCTGATTTATGAACATGGTGTTCCTCCCTATTTTACTTAGACATTTTCGATTTCTTGTATCAGAGTTTTTGCAGTTTTCTGCATACAGCTCTGGTATGTAGCCCTAAGTACTTCATTTGTTTTTATTGGCCATGCCTATTCTGAGGTATCTGTGTACATCTTTATGCAGATGTCCTGTGGGCAAGCCTGGAGGTCTGGGGCATTGTCTGGGCTGGAATTCAGGTTTGGTATCATCACATTTGTCATGAATGTCACATTTCCCAGGGACAGAAGAAAATAGGGCTGAGGATTAAAAGTCATCTTAATTACCATCAAATGGTTAATTCTGGTTCTTGCTCTAAGTTTAAGAAGTAAACCAAGGAAGATCTGAGAACCCCACAATGAGGGCTGAACACGTGTGCTTCGGCACCCGAGAGCATGTGTTCAGCTCCTGGCTCGGGGACCTCAAGTCTCAGCTCCACCTAATTGTAACGCCTGTACGGTAACAGTGGCCACCTCATAGGGTCATTGGAAAATCGATTACGACGGTGCATCCGGAGGACACAGAACAGTGCTTGGCATGGCGAGCACTCAATACCTGTCAGCCACTGTAATTAGTTACATAAGTGAATTGCCAGGAGCCCATCTGGGGAAATCCCTTGGAAAAAACTTAATGGTCTTTGAGAGTCCTGGCATTGTTCGGTAATGACTATTGATCTTCACAAGAAAAGATGGGATTCACTGCTTGTGTTAATTTTTCTTGCACAATATACGCCCAGGACTCAGTGCCCCCCTCCCGAGGGTGAACTGCATATAAGAAAGAATATATAGCATCTGAAATTCCCTGCTGAAAAGCTCTTTGTTTAGAAACCAGGGCTGCTAGTGCCTTTTGATTCGTGTTTCCAACATTTCCCAAATTAAGCATGAGAGTTGTGACTGGATATCGCCATGGACTCGCAATTTCTTTCTGAAAGAAGACGAGGAAGGTGGTCGGCACTCATACCCTGCTTCCTATCCCTCCCTACCACCAGTGGTTGCCTAGCCTCGTTCACAGAGGTCACTGACCCGGTTTAGTCTGTCTCCAGCTTTGCATGAGTTGGCCCAACCCTGGACCCAGAATCCTTCAAAAGAATCCCACTTCTCGGCAAGGACAGAAATCGTGTAGTGACAACGGGATGGTCTGGACATTGTTTGGCACTTTGTTTGACCAGGGGTAGGGGTGGGGAGGAAGAATTGAAACCCTTTCAGAAAGTTTTTATTTTCTCCAATTCCCATTTCATTGTGTTTAAAGAAAGGTCAAAGGAATATCTTGGCCAGCAAAAGGAATGCACTCTAATATTGACAGGTCCCAGGAAAGAGACTCACAGAGAAATTTGCATCTGACATAGTAGCGTAGACCGCAGATGCTTTCATCACACAAAGAGCTAAACAGGTGCTCTGCTGAGATCTCTTGTAGTATTACTGTCGGGAGAAAACCAATTGGCCTAGGACCCAGGGTCAGTGCTGCTGCTAGCATCTGTTCTGAAAATTCTGCAGTGCTTTTGTGTTCACAAATTGCCATAGATGTTGATGTGTGTGTGTGTGTGTGTGTGTGTGTGTGTGTGTGTGTGTTAAAATCACCATAAAGATAAATGGGTGGAAGAAATGCTTCAAGTTAAGTTTGCACAGATTCTACTCGGTTACCAGCTTGTAACCCTGCCGCTAACCTTGGGCAGAGACCATGGAGAGCTCCTGGAGCATCGTTCTTTGGCCCATGATGGGCCAGGTAAGGCACAGATTGATTTGATCTGAAAATTTGTTAAAAATATGCGAATTGCAACTGTCACAAACATACCACTTGGGAATGTAAATTGGTGGAGTCACTATGGAAAACAGTATGGAGGTTCCTTAAAAAAATAATAATAGGGGTTTCCCTGGTGGCGCAGTGGTTAAGAATCCGCCTGCCAATGCAGGGGACACGGGTTTGAGCCCTGGTCCGGGAAGATCCCACGTGCTGCGGAGCGACTAAGCCCATGCACCACAACTACAGAGCCTGTGCTCTAGAGCCCACGAGCCACAACTACTGAGCCCGCATGCCGCAACTACTGAAGCCCACGCACCTAGAGCCTGTGCTCCGCAACAAGAGAAGACACTGCAATGAAAAGCCTATGCACCGCAACGAAGAGTAGCCCCCGCTCGCTGCAACTAGAGAAAGCCTGCGCGCAGCAAGGAAGACCCAACACAGCCGAAAATAAATAAATTTATATATTAAAAAAACTAATAATAGAGCTACCATATGATACTGCAATCCTACTCCTGGGAATATATCAGGAGAAAACTATAATTCAAAAAGAAACATGCACCCCAATACTTATAGCAGAACTATTCACAATAGCCAAGACATGGAAGCAACCTAAATGCCCATCAACAGATGAATGCATAAAGAAGATGTGGTACATATATACAATGGGATATTACTCAGCCACAAAAAGAATGAAATAATGCCATTTGCAGCAACATGGATACCTGAGATTATCATACTAAGTGAAGTAAGTCAGACAAAGACAAATACCATATGGTATCACTTATACGTGGAATCTAAAATAAGGCACAAATGAACGTATCTATAAAACAGACTCAGACGTAGAGAACAGACTTGTGGTTGCCAAGGGGGAGGGGGTGGGGGACTTGGAGTTTGGGATTAGCAGATGTAAACTATTATATATAGAATGGATAAACAACAAGGTCCTACTGTATAGCACAGGGAACTATATTCAATATCCTGTGATAAACCATAGTGGAAAAGAATATGTATATGTATAACTGAATCACTTTGCTGTACAGCAGAAATAAACACATTGTAAATCAACTACACTTCAATAAAATACATTAAAAAAAATACCACTGTGAATTTTAGTCTGTAATTAAATGGGATCTCTGGTTCATTTAATTTTTTACACATATTTTTTAGATCTAGTCGTTGGAGTGCTAGGTGCAGATTTTCACATGTTCATATTTGGAATCAATAATTCTGACACAACAATGGGACAATAAAAAAATGGGACAATAACACACAGATTAGTAGATGGCAGTCATCCCTTGCTTTTTGAGATGGACATAAACCTGGCAATAGATTCAATATTTGTAAGAGTCAATTCTGGTTTTTCATTTATTTGATAAAAGCAGAGATGCCATCAGACTTGGGTTTGATGCATCTGAGAAGCAGCTCCTATTCCGCCCTGTGGAGCGCGGAAGGCTTTCTTTCTGGAGGCAGCAGCCCTGCCTAGCTCTGCCAGCACTCTTAGCCTTGTGAAACTACTGATCATCCCCAGCTAGGAACCACTGCCCCAGGTAAAACATTATCTACCTTTGAGGCTCTGGGCTACCTGCTATAAGTAATTAAAGTTTATTTACTAAAATAGACTAAATAAAAGAACTATCTCTAAGTTCAAAATTCTGTATGTAAAGTCAATTAGGTCAATATATTTTTAACCTAAAATCTTTCTTTCCTAGAAATTTGAAGGGCCATATAAATATTCTTTGACTAAAGCTATTCCTTTAAGGGGAAGGGAGAGATGAGAAAGAGTATTTACTTTTTAAATTAAAAAAAAATGGTTTTTTGGCTGGACCGCACAGCTTGTACGTGGGGTCTCAGTTCCCCGACCAGGGATTGAACCCAGGACCTCGGAAGTGAGAGTGCAGAGTCCTAACCACTGGGCCACCAGGGAATTCCTGAATATTTACTTTTATAAATCCTGTTTTGAGTCATTGTCTTAGTAATCTAGCAAGAAAGATATTTTTAAACTATATTTTACAAAGGTAGAAACTAACGTTCAGAGAGGTTAAGCTCTTTCCTCAAGGTCACAGAGCTCATGTCTATCAGAAAAGGCTTTCAAATTCAAGGCTGTGTGATAGTAGATTCTAAGGTTTTCCCACTATATCATATATTCCGCTCTGCCCTTATAAAGCTGCATTTTATTGACTCCACTGGGAAAAAGATGACATTTTTTCCCCCTGCAGCAACGTGATAAAGTTCTGTTAGTCCAATCACTTCTATGCTATCTTCTGTGTCAACAGCCCCGTCCCTGATGCACCCAACCAGGTGTGGGTGGAGTACTGTGAGTTTACTCGGTCTTTACCCTGACTTAATTACCTTTGGATTCTTACAGACAGCTATGATGCCACAGGCTCATTCCTCGTAGGTGAGGTAAGCATGAGACGGAAGCAAACTCAGTCTTAAATGTCTTACCAGCACTTATCACTGGTCATACTTATGTGATAAGTAAAATGCTCATATAAGAACACTGAGGATGGGCAGGGCCGTCGTGATGTGCCTCTCCAGGGCTCGGAAGGTTCTCTTCTGAGCTATAGCTCACCTATTGTCTTTACTGCTTCTTGTATCAGATCCCAGCCAATGGTCAGAGTTTTTTTGCTTTTAGCTTTGTCTTGTTTTTTGCCATTTACTGGTGCTTTCCTCTTTCAGGTCTCTAACTTGATATATCTTTATATTGAAGGTTTCCTCCTTCAACCCCCATAAAAGCAATGTGCTCCCCGCTCCCCACTCCGGACTTCCCTCCTTTAAATTTTTGTGCTGCGAAATAACGCACCTTCTGATAGTTAAAACTAACATACAATGCAACAAAATAGCCTCCTTTTCCAAACGGGCCCTGAGTGCGTGTTTCCCACGCCCTTGTTTGCCCTTCACTTCCTTTGCCTAATTTAGATTTGCAAGCTCAACACACAGACTCTCTCGGTCTTTGTTTACGTACATATGGTGTCTAGCACTAGTCTTGGGTTTAACAAATATTAAATAATCATGACTTCAGAATGATTGCTAGTATTGGTGTTTAAAAAAATCACAGCTGGTCAAGAATACCGCTTCCCCCCCCCCCCCACAGACCTTGTCTGATTTTGTAGCTCTTACAGCAGACAGCTGTATTATAGCACACTTGCTTTCCCCTTGAATACCACTTGGAGACCAGAGCTGGTGATAATTGTAGCTGCTTTTCTTCATTGGAACACATTTACAAATTCTGCACTGCATACCAGTGCGCTTGTGGATGTAATTTCAGTTGTATGCAACCACCTTAACATAACTGGAGAAACCCAGATACAATTTTATACAATGTTCCATTGTGCGTGTTTGAAATGGAAGGGTTTTTTTTTTCTCTCTGCATAATTAATTTAAGCATTCATGATATCCAGCATGGGCTTTTAAAATCTATGCATTAAACACCCATTGACTGTGTAGTGGCAATTACATCGTTAGGTTTTGAACTGAAGTCCTTAATTTTACCTATTTTCAGGCTTAAAAAAAACAAACAAAACAAACAAAAAAACCCTGAATCTGCATACTTTACCTAAACCCTTTTAGAGGTCTCCTTAAAATTGGCAGACTGATTTTGCACTACAGTTCCACAGGGCGATTCATAAAAATAAATGCCAAACACTAGGCAACAACAGAAGGAATTGACAGCGGATCAAAAGTTTAACACCGCATTTCCTTTAAGAAATGTCGCATCAGCTTTCTCACAATCAGGAACTAAAGAAGACTGTGCTTTCCCACTGGTCCAATAGTTCAAATGCAAACACATCAGCAGAAGAAAGTGGTTCTGTCAGGGTGCAGGATGCAATCGTGTAACCGGATAAAACAGTTTTATTTGTTAGCTCAAATATATATTTCTGACTTATATTTTTATTTAATTTTGTGGCCAAGGCAGAACCAAGGTCATAATATTGATAGATTAGGAAAAAATGGTTTCTTCTTTTAGAATCAAGTCCAAAATACCTACACATCGAGATTTAGCATCGTTCTTACTCATGTGACAACATCCTCAGCTCTGAATTTATTAGGATTCCTATAAAATCAAACCTAAGAGTCTGAGTCTAATTGTGTATTCGATACACTTCATCTAACTTGTTTCATGAGCTCTCTGCTATGTATTCACTGTCTCTCCCTGGGCTCTGTAACTGTATCCTCTACCAGGGACTCTGGAATGCTATTTGCAGGTAGATACAATATTTCCTAGTGGAGTGTGCTCTGTTGAAAGCGATACAGTGTCTAAACTATAGCCCTCCACTCTCCTGAGATTCAAGTAACTGCAAAACAATGTGAATAAAAATTGTCTGGGAGGAGCCCGATTCATGGGAGGAACACCTTTACTAGAACTCCACCCCTCTCAGCTCTAAACCTTGCTTTCAGACAGTTGTAACAGCTGGACAAGATGGTAACGAGAGGGATCTCTTGTCTTAGAACAGGGCAGATTGTTCTAAGACAAGAGATCCTAGTGCCCTGGCCGTTCTCCTAGATGAGGTGAGTAAATGAGGCAAATGCCTGCCACACAGAGTCAGCTCCCACAAGGCCAGGAAACGGAGCACGCTTGTCTTATCCACCATTGGTACTCCAAACATAGAGATCAGTACCTAGTAGACAGCATGCAATAAATATCAATATTTATTGACGGAACAGTGAACGTTCAAGGCGTTTTTTTGAACAAAATGACTATAGATAGATAGATGTAGATGTATCAGTATTACTGTTATGTTGTAGCTGGACCCATAGGAATTAAAAAAAATATCTGCTCACTTTAAAAGATAACTGTAAACACCTAACCTATATAATATATTTAGAGATGTATTAATATTAGGTTTTACTGTTGGAATCATCAAGGCTTTTTGAAGTTACAAGTCGAATGGTATAAAGGCCAGAACTTGAAATGCATTTCTAGACTTAAAACACAGTGTTCTGTCTCTCTATCCCCTAAGGACTTTCTAGATAATATGATGGTTGTAGAAACAGAACAAAGAAGCTATCATCTTTATACGTGCCTTTATGAAGCAGCATAATAAATGGCTTACTTTATGGTTACCGGAGCAGTTTGGTTTAGGCTAACTGGCAAACTGGCAGGTCTGTGTCTAATTCTGTCACCCATGGTATACACAGCATACTGTTGGTGCTCAAATGTTAATAAAAAAATAACAAATTAAAAAAAAATCTACTCACTTTAAAAGATGACTGTAAACACCTAGCCTATATATTTTATTATATAAAATACATTATATAAAATATATAAAACGAAGCAATGCATGCCAAGTACCAGGTGTCCTAGATGCCGAATGGCATTATTAACGTACTTACATAAGTAATTATAAGTAGCGGGAAAATTAACTTTAACTGAAATTAAATGATAGCTTAGAGGTTGACAGCGAGTTAGTCATTTTGTTGGTGGACAAGACATACTATTAGGCCTCACCTGAGGTCACTGGGGCAATTCAGTATCACAGCAGAGCACTCAGAACAAAAAGAGCTGGGTTTGCATCTGTAAGTCACAGCTTTCTGGCTGTGCGGCCTGGGTGAGTTGAGTTCTTGCCCACTGCCTAGGCTTTGAGGGGCCCTGCTCCGGCTTCACCCTCCCCATGGGACAAGGAATTCCATGCTTTCTGAACACCTTAGGCCCTGGAACTTACTGCCCTGCCACTTCCAGGCCTGACTGTCCAAGGCTGGAGGAATCGCCGGGGGTGGCTTTTGTGAGGGGTATGGTGCGCAGGCTAGGGTGTCCTCGCGTGTATGAGCCTTGTTGTAATACGTGATGGAGCAGAGATGGGAAGAAAATGGGGTGTGCGTTTCAGGCCGGAAGCCAGTAGTCACTGCCACACGGCGTTCCAGTTAATTTATAGCTTTAGGCATTTACGATGGGGTCTACATTAGCTTGCCCTGGGCCCTTCCAAACTTCCAGGCAGGCCTGGAACTAGGGCAAGTCACACAACCTATTTTAGTCTTTGTTACCTCATCTGTAAACAGGAATGATAATAACCGTTCCACTAACCTCAGAGGGTTGGGATGATGAGGACGATCTTAAAAATAACCACCATTTGTTGAGCACACACCGTGGTTCAAGCGCTTTACAAGTCACGGTCACTTGGTGTGGATTCTCCTGGATCCTCGAAAATCTTCAGGGTAGGCCATCTTCATCTGCTTTTAAAAGAAGAGAAAACAGGCTCAGAGAGGTTACGTTTCTCTCCTAGCCTCCCCTTCCCCAACAGAGATAATGTACGTATCAGTTCCATACACATACAAGGTAGCACTATAGTTATTCATTCATTTACATCACGTTGGGGGGTGCAGCAGTGAACAAAAGGAACAAAAAAATCACTGACGTCGGAAGCTTACGTTATGGTGGAGGGACACAATAAATAAATCAAGTAAGTAAAATCCGTCGTATGTCAGATGGTGGTAAGCAAAGCAAGGGAGAGAACCAGGGCATGTGGAGATACAGGGAACGTGACACTTGAATAAAGACATGAAGGAGGCGAGGGAACACCATTAGAGGTTTGGTTTGGTTTGGTTTTCTGGTGGCCTAGGGGAGTGGGTCACTAATTCAGGTGGCAGCGGAACAGCAGAAGGAAAGGCCATGAGACTGTGGCTTGCTTCCTGTGTTCTAGAAGCAGCATGAAGGCCAGTGTGTCTGGGAAATGAGCAGGGGGTAGAATAGTAGGAGATGAGGTCAGAGAGATAAAGGGGCGGGGGTGGGGAGGGAAAGAGAACCAGCTGTATAGGTCATTTAGGCCATGATAAATAAGGACCTTGAAAAAAAAAAAGTGGTGGGGAGCTAATGGACTTTTTGTTGTTGTTGTTTTTTGTTTTGTTTTGTTTTGTTGGTACGTGGGCCTCTCACTGTTGTGGCCTCTTCCATTGTGGAGCACAGGCTCTGGACGCGCAGGTTCAGTGGCCATGGCTCACGGGCCCAGCCACTCCGCGGCATGTGGGATCTTCCCGGACCGGGGCACGAACCCGTGTCCCCTGCATCGGCAGGCAGACTCCCAACCACTGCGCCACCAGGGAAGCCCTTTGTTGTTGTTTTTAGCAGAGGAATGACATGAGCTGGAGTGAAAAGACTCACCCCGACTCCCTGGTGCTGGAGGCAAGGGCAGAAAGAGGGAGGCCAGGTAAGTGGTTACTGCAAAGCTCAGGCAAAAACTGATGCTGGTGTGGACCAAGGTCATGGCCGTTGAGGTGGTGGGTAGAGGTTAGATTCCAGATATGGCACTCTGAAGGTTGAGCTGACAGGTTTACTGAAACCCGGGGTGGGGGGGTTGGTAAGAGAAAGGAAAGAGTCAAGAAAGAAGCCAAGGCTCTTCACCTGGGCAAGGGGTGACAGAGGTAGATGCCATTAGCAGGAATGTGGAAGTCTGTGGCTGGGGCATGTCTGGGGCAGGAGATCTGGAGCCTGGTTTGCGCAGGTGAATTCTGAGATGTCTACCGGGCACCAGATGGAGATGTCAGGTACATTTTTTCACTTCATTGGATCTGACTTTTCTTCTCCTCTCTCTTCACAGAGCTGTAATGACACTTATTCAAGGTGGTGGTGGTCTAGGTCATAAAGAATTGGATGCTGGGTTTCAACTAAGGGCTTCGAGAGAAATATGGGGAAGCAGTTGGAACACAGGGTAACATTAAGGGTCTAGAGAGATAATTTGTAAGATTGTTTCAGGAGGTTCGGCCAGGACGGTCCCGTCTCTTGGAAGCCACACCATCTGTTTAATGCCACACAGGTGACTTCGGGACCCTAAAACGTTCGTTTCATAACCTATTCCAAGTGTTTACAATAAACTAGATGTCGAAAAAGTTATGTTTGAAAAGTTGAAAAGTGTTCAGCGTGGTAGGTTCTCAAAGTAGCAATCCTCCTGAGTGCGGCCTCCATAAAGACAGCAAAGCACGAACTTGATGCGGGTGGGGAAGGGGAGCCAGATGAAAACCAAGCTCTAGGGGCTTCCCTGGTGGCACAGTGGTTGAGGGTCCGCCTGCCGATGCAGGGGACACGGGTTCGTGCCCCGGTCCGGGAAGATCCCACATGCCGCGGAGCGGCTGGGCCCGTGAGCCATGGCCGCTGAGCCTGCGCGTCCGGAGCCTGTGCTCCGCGACGGGAGAGGCCATAGCAGTGAGAGGCCCGCGTACCCACCCCCCCCCAAAAAAAAAAAAAATCAAGCTCTAGGACCAGGACTCCAGAGCTGTTCCCGCTGCTTGGCTGGCCTTACACACCTCGACCTGGCTCGCGGGTGGGCGTGTGAGGGGGGAGGACACAGCAGGACTGGTGACATCTTAAAGGGCTCTGTCCTAGTGCCTCTGCACCAAGTGACTCCGGGTCGGATCCGGGGTCTGGACGTTTACCCGGCTCGTGCCAAGCCACATCTGCCAGTGTTTCTGCTTATATCACAGAACTTGCTGTCCGGGTCTCACCTTTAAATCTGGAGTGTTCGCCCGTCTGGGGGTGGTGTTTGGTCTAGGGTTGAACTGGCACGTTTCCATCTCCCTCCTTTCTTGGTCATTTAAGTGTCTGAAGGTGCCCTGGTGAGCATGGAAGGCAGGAGAGGAACGCTGTCCCTGCAGAAAGTTACGGATAAGCCAAATAAATCCCTAGAGGACTGATCGCCTCTGGAGCGACTCGGAGCCAACCCCTGGGTTCAAAACGACTGCCCAGGACGGCCCAAGCTGCGGGCCGGGCTTCTGTTCCGGGTCGACGTGCCGCCCCGGCGGCCGAGGCGTGGCGCCAGGGGCAGTCTCGAGGGGCGACGCGACGCGACACTGCAGGTCCCCCGGGACGCGCGTGGGGTGTGGGCCGGCGGCGCGGCGTGAGCCGCCAGAGGGGAAGCTGCGCCCTCCGCCCGGCAGCCGGGGCGCGCCGCCTCCCCGGGGCCAGGTGGTGCGGGGCCCCCTCCAGCCCGGCCCGGGCGCGGCGACCCCGGGGCGCCCGGCGCGCGGCTCACCTGGGCCGCCGAAGGTGAAGCTCCGGAGCGAGGGCGCGGCCGGCTGGCGGGCGGGCGGCGCGGGGGCGGGACCCGGCGCCGGGACGCCCCGCCCCCGCCGACGCGGCGCGCTTCCAGTGGCCGCCGGCCCGTCACTCGCTCTTCACCATGGTTGCAGCACAAAGCGCCCGGCCCCGGAGGCCGCTTCCTCCCTGAGCGCGGCGGGGCGGCGCGGGGGCGCAGGAGGAGGAAGAGGCGGGGAAGAGGAGGGGAGTCGCCGCTTCCCAAACACTCTCCGGGGGGCAGTGCGCGACGCCCGCCGCCAGGAGTCCGGACCCGGTGCCCGCGGCCCCTTCCCTCCGCGCCCGCAGCCCGGGAACAAAGTTGCCGAGAGCCAGCGGGCCGAGCGCGCAGCCGGGGGCGCTCTGGCCGCTCCGCGCGTGCAGATGGGGGGCGGCGGCGGAGCGCACGGCGGCGGCGGGGCGGCCCGAGGGGATGCAGCAGCCGTCGGGGGGCTCGGCCAAGCGCAGTAGACGGAGCCGCGGCGCGGCGGCGGGGACGGCGGCCGAGGCGACCCGGCTTCGCAGTGCCCTGACCTGAGCCGGTCATCGGACGGCGGCCGCGGCGCCCCCGAGTGCTTCCCGGAGCCCCCGAGAGGAGGGGGCGGCCCTGCGCGCGGAGGAGCGCGAGGCCCGTGCGCCCCAGCCAACCCCTCCCCGCCGCTCGAACTCCCTAAAAATAACTCAGGCCGGCGGGGGGCGGGAGGAGCCGCCGCCGTCCCCGAGAGGAGCCGGGGAGGCGTGTCGAGCCCGGGCCCGTGGGGAGCCTTCCCGGCCGCGCGGCGCGGGGGAGGCGGAGGAAGCGGGAGCTCCCGGCAGCCGGGCGCCGCGGGGACCCTCGGGCCTCGCGCGCCCCCCGCCCCGCCGCCGCCGCGGTTTGGCTGGTTGGCCCGAGGCGGGCGGAGCGCGCAGGGCGGAGGCGGCGGCGGCGGCGGCGGCGGCGGCGCTGGGCCGGGAGGCGGCGGCCGAGGGCGCGGAGCGGCCCCGGCCCGGGCTGCGGGGGGAGATGGCGTCCTACGTGGATAACAGCTTCCGCCAGGCGGTGATGAAGAACCCGGCCGAGAGGACCCCCCAGGTGAGCCCCGCGTCGGCTGCGCGCTCCCTGCCCACGTCGTTCGCCCCGCGCGCCCGCGCCTCGCGTCAGGTCCCCAGCTTCCAGGGGCTTCGCGTCTCCGCGTCTCCCCTGGCCGTCCTGGCGTTATTTCCCCCTCCTGGATCTTCTCCTCCTTTTCGCTGCTCTCCCCGTACCGATCTGCTCCTGCGATTGCCCCGCGGGGCAGGGAGGTCTCTCCCGAGCGTCCCCTCTGCCCAGCCTAGCGCGGGGCCCGGGAGCCTTTCGGGGCGGGGGGCAGTCACCTCCCCTCGGCCGGCCCCTCCTGCCCCCCACCCCCACCCCGGCCGCAGGCGCCCTGCCTCCCCCGGCTTGTGGCCCGTGGTACCTTCAGAGTTCTTCGGCGTTTGCAGAGGTGTAGGAGGAAACTTGCAGGGCTCTGCGGAACGCGAACCCGTGCTGGTCTTCTAAAGTAAAAGGTTGACATGTTTGTGTGTTTACTATTTTTCTTTTCCTTTTTTTTTATTTGGAAAAGTGATGCCGCTTTGCAAGGAAGGGGTTGGTGGGGGGGAAGTTGAATAGCTAGGTTAGTGCTTTTAGTTTCAACTGCAGACAGAACTGCAGAGCAGGCATATTCAGATACAGCCCCGGGAAGGGTACCCTGCGGATTCTTTTGGTGTTGCACAACCTTGTCAAAATTAGATAAGTTTGTTAACCTTCATACGTTCGTTTACCTTCAGGCTTATTTTTCTCTGGCTTTAAGTAGAGGAATTGCTGATGGTGGTGGATCTGGTCGTCTCAAGTTGGACTAGAGAGGGGGAAATTTTATAAAAATGTGGTGGTTTGATTTTTTTTGCTTTTAGCTGCTGACTGGATAATGACGCATGCTCCTAAGCGTCGGGATGGTGACTACAGGGGATCCTGCTGCCAACCGTTTTAAGACAAATAAGCCCTCCTGATCCTTGGGACCATCAGACATTTAGGATCTAATGCTTGAAAGAGTTGCTTCGCTTGTTAGGTGTTGGATGCCATCTGTTCAGAGCCAAAGGCTCTCCTCCTCTGCTGTTGATTGTCATTATTTAATGCGGGGCAAAGAGAATAAAATAGACGCTTCCACTGGCTGCCTTTGGACAAGGCCCAGGAATGGCACCTGGTGCGGTTTTTGGTTTTTCATTTATTTTCTGATGGAGCCGGCACATCTGGGGATCGTAGGTAGATTGCACTCGTTTACCAGACTGTGGAATATGGGTGGTAATCTTGCAAGGCAAATTCATTTCACAGTGTCTCCAGAAAGTTCCTAATCCAAAGGATTACTTTATTGAAAACGAGGAAGGTCCTGCTTTTTGCTCTTGTTGCACTGCTTCTCATGTGCCTTCTGCATCTCCTGTCGGTTTTAAGTTGTCAGTCAGTCTTCTGCAGCTGAAAACGCACGTTCTCAGTCACAGTGTGATGGAGGAGCCCATTTCAGTGAAATGTTTCGATCCCTTTCAGTGTTTGAAGTGCCAAGTGAAATCACACATGCCGAGAATATTAGAACCTAGCAAGGCAGGTCGGAAAATGATGTCAGGCCTTGAGTGGAAGTTAGAGAGCCGGGAAGTGGAATCTCCGGTTGGTTGATTAGAATAGCAATGACTCCAAACCTATCAGGTGGGTGGAGGGGGGTGTGTCCCCCAACAAAACTGGAAGAGACAGAACCTCTACTGTGACCGCGTGCTGACTGTGCCAGAGAAATGAGCTGTTAAATTTCCCTGTTGACGCGCCGGTTGTGGAGAGCAGAGTGAAAACCGACCAGCACAGAGCTTGGCCCGAGTCAGAAGTGGGCCAGTTGCTACTGACACCGCAACGTGAACGCTTCGCTGACCGTCTGAAAGCAGCACATTTCCCCCACCAAACCTTCACAGAGCAAGTCACCTTAGAGAAGCCTACCAAACATTTGGAACATTCATAAGTACCCACCCTATTAACACTGATGCTCCCTTGGTTATTACTAATGCGGACCTACGTGTTTATTTATTATTTTAAAGAGAAAGTAGATGGAAATGTGAATGTTTTCCACCTTCACCTGGCTTGTCAAAAATAATTACTTTTCTGAAAGTTTGAAATTTACTCAAAAGTTAAAAAAAAAATGTTTTGGTAGCAGGTGCCTTTTCTGTTGAGTGCTTTGTGAATGCAAGGGCCGGAAGTTTTTCTGCCCTGTCTTTTCTCTTGAGTGCTCGAGGGTTAGAAGTTTGTAATATAAAAGCCAAGTTATGAAATAAACTTGATACAGACAGACGGATACGAATTAGGGAAGTTTTGCTGTCATGCTTCCTTCTGTTTCTCAGGATAGATATGGTGAAGGAGTTTGTACGATTCTTACGGCAGGCAAGAGAAAGGTGCCTTAAAAGAGGAAAATGTATAAATATTCTTTGTTAAATTCATTTTCTTCCTTTTTTATTTTTTCTTTTTTTTAACCCTACCAACCCAGTTTGTCTCCCAAACCCTGTGAAGATGTGGTTTTGTACAAGGTCACTCAGTTGCCTAGAAGTAATCGTGCTGTCACTCGTGTAACCTAAGAGGTTAGCTCCAAGAGAATCTGGGGGGTGGGGAGAGCCTCAGTGCAAACACAGGAACTTTGAAGAGTGTTATGAAATTAGGAAGCTTTTCATGCCCACCTGGAAAATGGAAACCCATTTTCCCGTTTATTTAGGTACGTCACTAGAGGGGGAATGGCAAGGAGAAACAAAATTGTCACTTGAATTTTTAGCTAAATCTCACATATTCATATTTCAGGGGCTGTCACTATTTCACCTGATATTCTGAGAGGACAAGAAAAGCCATCTTTAATCCAATGTGTGTCCCATATTGTGTGTCTGGAAAGTGGCTAAGTTCTAGTCAGTGGGGCACTGTATTCTCAATAACAAACCTCCTTGAAAATAAGGAGCACTAAATGTTCTATTAATACTTTTCAGTGCACCTCTGTTGAAAAACAGGACTCTTAAGTAACTGCTTTATTAAACTGTTGGGGTTTGTGTCTTTAATCACTTAAATGGGAAGCTTGGTCACCTAAGCAATTAAGTGAAGTGAAAGATGTAAATAAATTACAAACAGCTTTCCCCCCAAGTCTTTAAACAATAAAATGATTTTTCTAAACCATATTATTAACTTATTGGATTCAGACCCTTTCAGATTGCTTAGGTAGAGTGTATAAATGCCTGTTTTTAGTTTTTCAGGTGAAACATCTATTGCAGAATATTCTTCTACTTTAAAGATTTACTATGATGTGTTTTTAGCTAGTTGTAAAAGTTACTTTTTAAAATGGCTTGTGTAAAATCTGCTGCCTCATCCCTTCCTAGTAATATTACTTTGTTCTTCACTACTGAAATTTTTTTTTGGCTATTACACCTTGTGATTTAGTTGCTAAATCATGAATTTGTCATTGGAGAGCTCTTAACAGTGCAAGACGTAGTTCTTTGCAAAAGTCACTCAGTAGCATGTGTCTTGAGTCATAATGAGAGGGCTGAAAAAGTGCCTTTAGCCCAGAGAACTTTAAGTTATGAGAATCTGCACAAAAGAGTATCTCTGATGAATATTTAACTTTCAAATCCAGTGGAAGAATTGTGTCTATGACATAAATTTTCCATCTCTTTTTTATCATAGTTTATGAGCAGTCTTATATTTTCATCTGACAACTTACAGTTTGATTATATTTTGGCTCATTTGGGGGCTCTAATAATAAATACTTTGTTCCTTAAGTAGTTTTTGTTCGTAAAACACAACTGAATGGTCTGGGTGCACTTTTGAAAAGCATGGCTCGCATAGTAATGACTGGCCACACGTATTTAGCTTTCGTAGCAATGATATTTGAGTTTGGAGGTTAAAAAATACACATTTATGACTGAAAAACCAATTTCAAACTGTATTAGCATGTGGCTCTGAACAAGCGAGGACTTGAATTTATGGTAAAAATTATTAACATTCTTTTGCAATATCGGTGGAAACTTAGTCACCTTCAAATAACCTTTTAAACATTTAGTAATTAACGGTTCCATAATTAGCTTTGCGTATCTTGGCTGAGGGTCAAAATGAATCTCTCCAACTGCAGTGCTTCGTGAGGTTGGTGTTTAACACAGTCCTTCCCAGACCCCACCCCGGGCTTTCACAGACACTCAAAAAAAACCAAAAAAACAAAAATTAAAAAAAAATTAAGAGGACTTACTGGTTGCCAACTTGTGGCGGTTTTCTTCCTCTCGAAAAAGGACGTAAAATAAAAACAAAACCAGCTATAACCTCCTAGCACTGTCATTTTAGCTTATTTATGAAGACTCGCCATGCTTCTTTCTTCTTTTAATTGAAGTATAGTTGATTTACAATGTTGTGTTAACTTCTGCTGTACAGCAAAGTGATTCAGTTAAACATATATATAAATTCTTTTTTAAAAATTCTTTTCCATTATGATTTATCATAGGATGTTGAATAGAGTTCCCTGTGCTATAGAGGAGGACCTTGTTTGTCCGTTCTCTGTGGTTTGCATCTGCTAACCCCAAATGCCCAATCCATCCCTCCCCTACCCCCCTCCACCTTGAAACAAGTCTGTTCTGTTTTTTAAAAATTTACTGTTGCCCTGAAAAAACTTTATCCAGGTGGATTTTGGGGGGAGTTAAATGAACACAATAAGGTCTGCCTTGGGTGATGTTTGAAATTCAAGTCTTATAAAGTCATATTATGTAAAGTAATAGTGGCATATGCTTCCAACCTAAATGAGCTATTTGAAATAAAGATACAGTAACCTTTTCAAAACACAGAAAGACTATGCCTTCTCGACTCATTTGAAAACTTTTTTTTTTAGCTTTGTTACATATTTTGTAAGTTTTATATGTAGTGAAAAGGAATTGTAATTGCCTCAAAGAACTTTGATCTAGACTAGTGTAGAGTTATGGAAATGTGGCCGCTGGTGATAGTTCTGTATTATATGGGCTGTTCCTTCTCACCCCATTTTTGGTTAACAGTTTCCTCATCTGTAAAATGTGGGTAATAGCTTCTTGAAGTTGTTTTGTGGATGAAATGGAAGAACGTACATTTACTGTTGAGTGCAGTGCCTGATAATAGTTCTTGTTATCACATTTTAATGAAATACGTGTTACCTACCAGGCCTTGGGGGTTCGTTGAGACGGCTGTCCCTCAAGCAGCTCACCAATCTATCATGTCATAAGTAAGAAGTGATTCATTAGTGCTGTGACAGCTGTCCTAGGCCCGCACTGCTGAGGTTGGGGACTTCCTAGATGGGTGTGCATTGAGTCTGGGGACTTCCTAGGTGGGTGTGTATTAAGTCTTAGGGGAGTAGAAATTCACCCACCAGTGGACCAGGAGGCTATGAAGGATTTTCCAGGCGAACCCAAGGTCATAGAAGCTGCACAGGTGGTTGTAAGGAAATAAGTGTGGACCTTTGTTCAGTGCGCCTGGAGCCAAGGGGTTGAGTGGGGGATGGAAAGTGACGCTACGTGTCCCGTGGAAGCTTGCGATTTGTGGAGAGTGGGAGGAGACTGGAGTTCTGTTAAAGCAGAGGTCTGACCTCCAGGGTGGAGATGGTCAAGAGCCCGAGCTACACAGCGGAGATATCCACTCTGCTGGACAGGCCGGCTGCACGTGTGCACGTTCATGTCAGCTGCTCATCGTCTCCTGCCGTGCACACGTTTACGCCAGTGCAGCCTAGTCACGGCAGTTGGCGGAGATGGCCATTTCTTAGTTCATGGGAGAAAAGTCCAAGTTGTTGAACATAATTTTCTGTATAAATTTATTTATTTATTTATATTTGGCTGTGTTGGGTCTTTGTTGCTGCGCATGCGCTTTCTGTAGTTGCGGCGAGCAGGGGCTGCTCTTCCTTGCCTTGCGCGGGCTTCTCTTGTTGCGCAGCACGGGCTTCAGTAGTTGTGGCTCACGGGCTCTAGAGCGCAGGCTCAGTAGTTGTGGCACATGGGCTTAGTTGCTCCGCGGCCTGTGGGATCTTCCCAGACCGGGGCTCGGTCCCATGTCCCCTGCATTGGCAGGCAGATTCTTAACCACTGTGCCACCAGGGAAGTCCCCATAATTTACGTAATTTTCAAGATTTTTTCAACTTACACTATTTTTCCTTAAACTTTGATGTCTTTTCCATGTCCATTCTGGAATCTAATATGAAATAGCTAATTTCTCATATCATTATGCTAAGTGTATTAGTATTTCTTAATCTGTGATGATAATGGCATTTCCAGCATTCCATCCTTTGCAGGAGTCGAGGAACATCTGAATTGAAGCTCACAGTTGACTTGTGGTGGCACGAGGTAACGATTGTAGCGAGTCTGTGAGGGCAGTTCCTTATTCCCCTACATCGTTTTTTGTTTACATAAATTAATGTTGAAATGAGGAAGGAGAAGCAATTTGTAGTCCATGTAATTGGTCTTTTGTAGCTTTGTCAGAGCTGGAATATATACAGTCAGTAAAAATATGTTCAGTGGTTATAATGTCAGCCTTCGTGGGGGGAAAGTAAGCTGATTGGCTCATTATTATTATTTTCTTGTTTGCTTTACCTGCAAAGTTTATTGCATAGAGCACACATTTATATGAAAGCGTAACAGTGTTTCAACGTGTGAAATTTGTACAGAAAAATATCAGAACCACATCTGTTAGGATGACTGTCTCTGCCTTTTATATAAAAGAGCTAGTGTATAAAAAGTTTTTCAATCTAGGGTACCAAGCTGTATTCTACAACAGAGATACAGTACTCTAAATAGCAAAGAACTGGGGAATCAGAAAGCATAGCTACCTCCTTTTACTAATCAAAGACTGGTGGCTACAAAGGAACACAGGCCTGCTTCAAACTATTTGTGATTCACCAGAAATCTCATTAGCATTAGGACAACTAATTTGAATTCAAGTTTTAGTCAATGGTTTAAGCAGGATTCGGTGGATTTCAGGAAACATATATCCTGTGTACACGTGTGTGCATGTACACATGTGTGGCACGTTATTTTGACTGTTAGAATGTTTATCTTTTCAGGAAAAGAACTCCTCTGGTCTCACTTGCTAACTAACTAGGACTTACTGCACTGTTACGAAGTATGTTTCCTGCTGTATTCAGGTGTTTTCTTCTTCAGTCAGTTGGGGTGGTCGGTGGTGGCCGGGTTAGTTTTTGTAGAGCCGGAGGTTTAGCGCGTTTTAGATTCTCTTGGTATCGCCATTTATTTTTGTGCCTTCACCCCCATTAGGCAGTAAAAAGTGTTTTGGAGGGGTTGGTGTGACTTGAAAAAGGACCTTGTTTTGTTGTTGGAACTAAAACCCTCTTCCTGCAGTTCTCATTGCTCGCCTCCTACACATTGAAAGTGATCTAGAACTTCTCAAGTATTGAATATGAGCTAAATGCATTGAAATCCGATTTTACATGTTGACCCTGTTAACTGCTGGTAGTTCAGTTGACAAACCAACAGTTACTGGCCCTTGGCAACTTTGTGTTCTTCTCCAGCTGGTGGTATTTGTCCCTCCCAACATAAAAGCTAATCGGAAAAGAAGAGACCCTGAAGAAGAATTAGCTGTTGGCTGGTTATTCTAGGGAGGCCTGGAAGTCACTTTCCTAGAAGCCAGCTAGCAGTCGGTGGATCTGAAGGGTTAGGGCACGATGGTGATGATCTTATCTCTTCTGAGTATTCATGCTAGAGTTGAAACGCATTATCTTTTTTAAAAAACTTTTTTTAGTTTGAGATAATTGTCGATTCACACGCAATTGTAAGAAATAATGCAGAGATCCTGTGAACCTTTTACCCAGTTTTTTCCATTACAAATATCTTGCAAAACTGTAGCGTAATATCACAATGAGGATATTGACATTGATAAAGTCTAGATGCAGAAGAATTCCATCACCACAAGAATTCCTCTTGTTGCCTTTTTATAGACACAGTTACTCCCCAACTCTGCCTCTGGGGAGGACTAATCTCTTCTCCATTGCTACAGTTTTGTTATTTCAAAAATGTTACGTAAATGGAATCGTACGCTATTTGATCTTTTGGATTGGCTTTTTTCACTCGGCATAATTATGGCTTCTTACCTTTTGGCTAAAATGAATGTAGCTACTGTTGTCTCTGAGTGGTTTGGGCTGTGTTCTTTTGCCGTACGCGGGCCTCTCACTGTTGTGGCCTCTCCCGTTGCGGAGCACAGGCTCCGGACGCGCAGGCTCAGCGGCCGTGGCTCTTGGGCCCAGCCGCTCCGCAGCATGTGGGATCTTCCCGGACCGGGGCACGAACCTGTGTCCCCTGCATCTCAACCACTGCGCCACCAGGGAAGCCCTAGGTTGTGTTCTTGAAATACCAAAATTATTTGGGATTGGGGATGGCACAAGGTTAGGTGGTTTTAAACAGTGACAATGATGAGAAAATTCCGTAGTAATATGTGTAAAATAAAGACCAAAGATCATTAGGTCTTGGATGAGCAAGAGTTGTGAGGGTGTAACACACTGGGGATATGTCAGTATATACAGTTTTCTTCCATAGATTTTGTTGTTGTTGTTCATGATGTAAGTGGTAAAGGTAGTCTTACCATCGATCATCCCTCATTCAAAGAAACTACCTGATCTTCCCCAACTGAAGTGGCGTTTTACAATTCAGAAGGAACTCTAGTGAGTGTATTTACAAAGGAGTCCCAGTGGAACAATTTGAACGACAAAATAAAGACGGATTATAGCCTCTAGGGGAAAAAATATCCATGAGCTCATGCCAATATAAGTAAATTATCCAGTAAATAAATAGGGGAGAAGAGACAGCTCTTCGTTATGGTTGAATTCCAATAAAAAATGTAGAAGATATGATGGAAATGGAAAATCACCAGTAGGCAAACCTCACAGTGTTAATTGTTGCAAACAAGAATCAGTAGGTGCCAGACTTAGTGCGTGAGAGTATGATGAGAAATGTATATGTCAGATATCAGAATATTTGCATAGTCTCAGAGTGTCTCCCCCAGCAGATTAAGTAATTAATTACAAAGGGGGGAATCAGTACTTTTAAAGTGAAGAAAACTAGCAGACACCAACTTAACTAGATGGTCAAAGTTATGTCACAAGACATATCAACATCATGATGCACTGAGAAGGGCGCATCTGAGGTGGTATTCTCACTAAAAAACCCTTCAACTGAAGTGTCAGGAAACACTAGACAAACGTAATTTTAGGACACTCTGCAAAATGGCTAGTACTCAGAAGTGCTCACCTTATGAAAGATGAAGTGCTGAAAGAGCAGATTGGAGGAGACTAAGGAAGCATGATAACCAAATGAGCTGTGAGATTCTGGATTAGGACCTGGACCAGAAAATAAACGGTGGGACAGCTGGTGAATTTGAATAGATAGTTTTACTGCAGGATGATGAATTAATTGTAGGTTGGATGAAGAGTCTGTGGGATCTCTGAACTATTTTTTTTTTAATAACTTCTTTTAGTCTAAAGTTATTTCAAAATTAAAAGTAAAAAAACAAACAAACCCAGCTTTTGGAATTTTATTGTGACTCTGACAAGGGGCCACCAAATTAAGATATTTTTGAAAATAATCTTTTTCCTGATTTAATCTTAATGAAGAGCTCAGTACCTTTCAGCTAAATATTTTGCGTATGTTGGACCATTAGTGACATGGCTGAAGCAATATATTAGAGGAAACTTACATACACACACAAGCTTATAAATAAATGGACAAGAAGAGCTAAAATAATAACATTTAACTCACCTTTTTTCCTACCTGAATCTTGTAGATATTCACATAAAAATGCAGTGTATTTTACCAGGTGTGACGGTTTCATGATCCTGAATGTAAGTGAATGGGAATATTTGGTATAAGAAAAAAATATGTAGGAGATACAATGAAGCACAGTAGGAAAGAAATTGTGATAGTAGTTTAAGGAAGTCAGTCTAGGTCAAATCAAGTTTGTAGAGTCTCCCTCCTTTTCCTTTTCTGTGAACTTAACAAATCTTTCAGTTGTTACTTTTGGTAGGAGTGAGGGGGTGGAAGGGAGGGAAGGGGATGGCAGGGTGTGTTGAAGGAGGCTGGTCGGAGGCACTATTACAGCTGCAGATGGGGAGACCTAAGCTGTGTGTGCAGCATTTCATTAAAAGCAGTTCAAGGTAGAAACATCTCTACAAACTTTTTTTCCATGTATATATATAAATGCCTTTGCATTTCAATTATAAAGCCAGATGCCCGCCCGACTCCTCCCATAGCCACCTACCGTTCTTTTTTTGTGTGTGGTAAATTCTGAAGAATGCATGTTGTTTCTGTATAGTGTGTACTTTTTTCCCCTGTAACTGAAATTGGTACCGGAAGATTGGATTAAAAACTATGGGCCCTAACATTTGAGATAACAACAAATAAAATGTAAGCTGGGAGGTATTTACTATTTTCAATTATAAAGATAAAAACCATTTGTTTTCTATATTTTAATGTATTTTTTTTCTGTTTGATGTTTTCAGTAATAAATTGCATTTGCGGCACAAGTGGAAAAGAAAAGAGCTGGCCAGGCTTTGAAGTAACTAAAATCTTATAAAATAGAAAACGTGAAAACGTGTAGGTGTCTATTAACACTTTAACATCTGTCCAGTTGTTCTGTATATAAGTAACTATTTGAAGTCTTCAAGGCAATACCTTTCTGATTTCTTCTGTAAGCTACATTATGTAGCCTTGCAAACTCCATTTTCTTTTAAGCACACTCAAATATTTTAGAAAATTCTTGGTCAAATTGTTGGAAATATTTGGCTAAGTAACATTATTTAGTTATGGTATTAAGAAACTGCTTGATCACATTTATACAATTGCAAACAACTAGAGATGGATTTTGAAAACTCATGAGTTAAAGAAATTGAAACACAGTAGCATGAAATGCCAAGAATTGAGGTGAAGAAGAATTTGACTGCATTTCAGTTTTTTCTAGTCTTCATTCGTGTCGGCTCCCCTTACGTTTGTAAGAGCTGGAATAAACCAAGGGGCAAGCTAGCTTTAGGGGCAGATGTTATCACGCGTTGCCCTGCGCCTTCAATTTGGGAAAACACAAGACTTCTTTAGAGGCAGGCAGTGTATGCAGAGACCCACAAGTTCTTTTTTTTTTTTTTTAATTTATTTTGGTTGCGTTGGGTCTTCGTTGCTGCACACAGGCTTTCTCTAGTTGCGGCGAGCGGGGGCTACTCTTCGTCGTGGTGCGCGGGCTTCTCACTACTGTGGCTTCTCTTGTTGCGGAGCACGGGGTCTAGGCACACAGGCTTCAGTAGTTGTGGCTCGTGGGCTTAGTAGTTGTGGTTTGCAGTCTCTAGAGCGCAGGCTCAGTAGTTGTGGCGCATGGGCTTAGCTGCTCCGCGGCATGTGGGATCTTCCCGGACCAGGGCTCGAACCCGTGTCCCCTGCATTGGCAGGCGGATTCTTAACCACTGCACTACCAGGGAAGTCCCGACCCACAAGTTCTTTATCCCCAAATATGAATCTCCAAACCTAACGTCATCTAAGTTGGAATGGGTGAGAATTCCTATCTTGATTCCGTTTTCTCTGGTGTGGTTTAAATCTCCATCAGTTAGAGGAAACTCTGTGTCTGTGGTGGGGAGAGGCAGCATGGTAAAATCATTTCACTTTAAAAGTCCTCGTTCTCACTTGATTTATTGTGGGATGGCTGTTTTTTCTCTGTAGTTATACATTTGTATCTTTAAGTCTGAGTTTACTTAGTGCATTTCCTTTATCTAACCTGATGGTTACGACCCTGGACTTTGGTGTCCAGACCACAGACTGCTTTGTGCTCCTGGGCAAGTTACTTAACTTCAGTGGGTCTCAGGCTTTTGGATTTCAGGGACTTTTAAAAATCATAAAACTCTGGGGTCCTGATACTGATTTGTCACCTATTTTGCCAAGTCAGCATGTTAAAATGAATGTAATGTAAATGTAAAAGGAATGTAAACTCTCTACTATTCTCATTTCATAAAAGAAAGGACATTTTAATATCATAAAAATAGGTCACAATCTCAGAATAAATAAATTTAGCTCTGTTTTGTTCTGTTTTTGTCAAGGATTCTTAAAATTTTACCGTGGATGACTGTGGTAACGTTACCAACCTCAAATGGTTGTAAAGGTTAAATATGTTCTTCTACATTTAAGTTCTGCAACAGTCTCTGGCTGGAGTGTTTAATATTTGTTATTAAATTATTATTTTTCAGCAGTTGGTATTCATTTATCCCTTAGGTAATATTTCATCATTCGTATATCTTATGATGAATTCACCAAAGTGGTTTACATATAAGTATTTGATAGACTTGATTGTGCGGGGGTTGCATTAGTCTGAAGGTTGTCAAAAACTGCACACATGGAGGCTTAACGGTGGGCTTATTTTTCTCACATAATAAGAAATCTGAAGTTAGGCAGTGCAGGCTTGATACAGAGGTTCAAGGATGTCATTAAGGAAACTAGCTCATTCTACTTGGCAAGTGATTTTGGTTTTCAAAGTCCCAAGATGATGGCTGCACCCCAAGCAGGAGAGAAGGGAGGAGGCAGAGAGTGCTTTTCTCGGTAAGAGTTGGTTCTGTTGGAGGAAAGCCCTCTCCAGGTACTTGTCCTTGGCCAGAGCTTGGTCACCTGGCTACTCCTAGTTGCAAAAGAGGCTGGAAATGTGAGGATTTTGCTTTTAAGCCTCGATATTGCAGAAAGGCAGGAAAGAAGATGAGGATGAATAAGTGCTGTGAGCCCATAGTATTTGTCCAACTTACTTTGCATAGGGAACAGATGATTGTAATAAGTGTATGTGGCGATTCTCAGGAGACCTCTTTGGAAGTCTTACTTTCAGAGGTCTTGCAGTAATGTATAGAGCTACATTACTGTAGCTACAGTTTTGGAGTCATATAGATATATTCAACTTCTTAGTTCACTTATTAGATGTATGACTATTAATTTTCTGAAGCACAGTCTCCTTTGAAAATAGAGGTAAAAATAGCATTGCATGAACATTATATATAAATATAACAGTGTAACTTTTAAATATAAATATTTCTAAATGGTAACTATTGATTTAAAGTAAAACATAGGTTTATATTTTATAAATTCTTTTTGCTTCAGTTTTACTCTATTTTAAAATTTTATTTCATTTCTTATGTGCTCCAGTTTTGTGTTCTGATATTACTGTGTGTAGTAATACTTTGTCATTTTTCTGGGACGTTTAAGTTTTCAATTTAACTGTCATTCCTCCCACAGGCTGAACCATCATCATTTTATAAGTAAATATACTTTTGTATGTAAAGTATTTGTGAACGATAGCTGTTTAGAGTTTTCTGTAATTAGTTGCATTCATACTTGTATCATAAACTTATGTCTTTGAGAAAAGTGGTTTCATATTGAATGTTATACAAGGCTAGCATTGATATTAAAACTTTAAGTATGCCCTGTGTCCTGCCTTAGAGCATTCGTTATGTTTAATTATGGGCTTTTTATGATAGCAGTCAAGATTTACGTAGATAAACTGCTCTTATGTGTAGTGGGGTCAGTTAAACAATTTACTGTCAGAAACTGATGGCTAGAAATGTTATTGGAAAGAGTCAGGGTATTTGTCATTTTAAAACATTCTGTGTTTTTTTGTAGGATGTATTTTGGGGGGGATGCTGGGGGCTAAAATATGCCTGAATTTGGAGTCTTAAGTTAGGACCTCGATTTCATTTAAAATGGATTAACTTGCGAGGTGTCTGTCTGCCTCACTAGAGAGCTTACTGGGCTGGGACTTGCTATTCGTCTTTGACTTGGCGCACAGCATAGCACAGAACTGGAGCTAATAAATGTTGGTTAATGACTAGATCTTTTTTTTTTTTCCTGAGAATTTGAGATACAGCAGAAAAAGTAATTATATACTTCCACATTAATAGCTAATTGGATAAAAGCTGAAAGGAGCGGTAATTTTTGGTTCAGTTTCTGTCACACTGAAGTCCTCCTTTATAGAAACTTGTAACTTTGTGGAACAAAGTTGTTTTTTCTTGAGTATCAGACAGTTACCTCCCCATAAGTTTAATCACTTTGGTGCTGGTATTTTGAACAGTTACTTATGTGATATTTCACTGTCATTTAACAGAGTATAAATTCTTCCTCTGAGCTCCTGTGACACCTTTGTTCTACTACGCAGTACCTTTAAAAAAAATTTTTTTTTTTAAATTTATCTATCTATTTATGGCTGTGTCAGGTCTTAGTTGTGATGTGCAGGCTCTTCTAGTTGCAGCACACGGGCTTCTCTCTAGTTGTGGCACATGGACTTAGTTACTCCACGGCATGTGGGATCTCAGTTCCCCGACCAGGACTCGAACCCGCGTCCCCTACATTGGAAGGTGGATTATTAAGCGCTGGACCACCAGGGAAGTCCCTGCAGTACCTTTTTTTTTTTTTTTTTTAACTTTGAGATTTTTGACTATGGTGAGGGACAGCAGTTTAAATTGATGACAGACTTAAATTATAAAATTAAATTGAATTCTAGTATTTAGAACTAATTTTCTGATTAACTGTTACCAAGTAGAGATGTTAGCCTAGACCCATTTTAATAGACATGACTATATAGATTGTAGAATGATTTACATGCAAATATAGTAACTTCTTGAGGGGTGGTTTCTGAAACAGGTTAAATATACTCCACTGAAATCTTACTTATTGGTTATAGATAAAACTTTAGAAAAGAGTAAGCTGTAATAAAATTCATTCTGGGTAAAATTTTTACAGATTTGTAGGAAAAGACATCTTAATTAAATACACGTATAGAGTAGAATCTAACTTCATTGTTTTCTGCTTTTCACCCGTACTTTGTAATTTTTAATTTTGTCATGTAACGTTCTTCTTTATGGAAGGGAATAGTGTGATTTGTGGAGCCTCTGAAAGGCCTGTAATTCATAGACTGCTTCCCTCACCCGTTGATGCCTGAAGGGAGAGACCTTGAGGAAAACAGATTGGTCAGTATTGGTTCTCGGTGCCGAGTGGAACCTTAGAATCAGGTGAGACCGGTGGTTTTGTCGTTGTCTCACAGACCTGGAGACTTTTCAGGGGCCTTTGGGAAGTCCTGGAAATCTAGCCTAGCCTCCACCATTAATTTTTATTAGAAAAAGGAGATTTACTACTAAAAAAAATGTTGAAAATTCCTGATCTAGTTTGAGACTCCTGAGTAGAGGAAATACATACCAAGAGTAGTTGGTGAATTTCCCCATGCAACAGGGACAGAGCCAGCAAACTGCTGAAAATTTAATCCCCGAGATCAGGGGTGAGCAAACTGTAGCCCTTGGGCCAAATCCAACCCATAGCCAGGTTTTGTATATAAAGTTTTATTGGGACACAGCCAAGCTCATTCTTTACGAGTTGTCTGTGGCTGCTTTCATGCTACAGAGGCTGAGTATGGCCTGCAGAGCCTAAAACATTTGCTGTCTGGGTCTTTACAGCAAGTTTGTCCTTTGCCTTAGACTTTCATTTCTGAGAGCTTCCAGCTGATTTCAGGGCTCAAGGATTTAATCCGCCTTTTGTAATTGCAAGTCTGTAATCATTTCACTGAGGAGGTATCTTTACACAGAAAGGAATGAAGTGGAGGGGACTCACCTCAGCCTAGTTTCACTGTTATTTAAATGCTGCAAAAACAAAGCTGTTTTGTCCATTTCAATTATTTTTTTTCTCCTTCTAGCTGTAGCCAGAGAAGAACTAGGACTTTTAGTCATTCTAATAAAGTTATCTACTGGTGCTGTTTACAAATACACTCTGAAAGAATTCCACAATAGCGTTAACATAACTATTCATAAAGAGTCTTAAAGGCACTGCGTATAATTCTTTATTATTGTTCATCTGTTAATATTCATCCAATATTGTTTTTCTGAGTCACACAACTTTGCTCCCAGGAAGGACATATTATTGTATAGGTTGTTGTCATCAGTTTTCCAACCTGACTTTATTGAAACTGTGTCTGTGATCTTTTTCTAGGTTTTCAAGAAATCTGGAGTTAGATGAGAAGTTTTAAGAAAACTCCTCTTCCTGAGTTAGGCTTTTGTTATTAAAATAAAACAAAACTGAATTATTTAAGCCCATCAGATACACCAGGTCCCCAGTCCCTGGCACACGCTGGGTGCTCTGCTTAATTAATCAACTTTGCATTGTGCTCAAAGATACCCTCATTTCCATTGAGTTTGCAATCAAGAATGATTTTACTGCTACAAAATAACAATTAGTTAACAGATGATAACCTGTACATCTATGGTAATTAATTATATCAATGTGAGTAAAGAAAAGAGACTATTCCAGTGAGACTTCGGGGGTTAGAAGTGAAATTACTTAGTTGAAAGGATGTGCTTTCATCATGGTTCAAGAGAGAAACACTGACTGCTCCAAAACTGCAACAGTCTTGCCAGTGTTCAGCGAAACTTTGTAGAAAATGCTAATGAAAACCTTATTACAGTGTATCAACATATACAGTATCAGAACTCCTCACTCCCAAATAGAAATGTTCCTAGTGTTTACTCTCCTTCCTTCCTTATCCTTAGAAGATAATCGATTTTCGTACTGTCAGATGTCACCTTAGTTGTCTATGAAAACAGTTAATGTGGTCTTCTGGAAAGGACTGAAAACTAATTTAAAACTTCAGGCATATTGTACAGTATTTTGAATATTTCTATTTGTGATTTTTTTTAAGGAAGAGAGTAGATGTTAAACATATTGAATCAATTTTTAGGAAAACAATACTTACCTTCAAATTGGTTGTAAGAAAATACAAAATAGCATGGGGGAAAGAGAAAAGAAACTAGCATCTCCTAGATATCTTTGAAAGTCTAGTAGAAAGCACACCATACTTCTCATCAAGCTGGGTGAAATTTTTTCGAAGAAAGAAGAAAGAGCTCATCCATAACTTAAAATCTGGCCTTTTGTATATCTTACAGTTTTCTTTATATTTTCAATAGGTTAAATGACTTAAAAAAAAATTTATTTATTTGGTTGGTTGGGCCGGGTCTTAGTTGAGGCAGGCAGCCTCCTTAGTTGTGGCTCCTGGGCTCCTTAGTTGTGGCTCACAAGCTCCTTAGGTGCAGCACGTGGGCTCCTTAGTTGTGGTATGCGAACTCTTTAGTTGCAGCATGTGTGTGGGATCTAGTTCCCTGACCAGGGATTGAACCTGGGCCCCCTGCATTGAGAGCTTGGAGTCTTATCCACTGCGCCACCAGGGGAGTCCTGGTTAAATGACTTTTATTGTAAAATGTCATTTACTCTCTCTTGTCCAAGGATTAAAAAAAAAAGTGGCTACTCTCTATCAACTCTTTCAGAAGATTATAAGAATTTCTCAGAATTTTCTTAATTTATTAGACAAACACACCCCTCTGCTGACTGTGAAAATGAGCACATTAAAAAATGTTAATAGGAACCCATGCTTAACCTTCCCCTCTGCTTTTGCGCTAGGCCCTAATATACGTTTCCCTTCATTTTTACTTTTCTCAGTTGATTAGAAGATCAAGAGTACAGGAAAAGAAATGCTGCTGTGGACCTATTTATTTAGGGGTGGTATGTCAGAGGAAAATAACCTAAGGCCTCATTTCTCATCATCAAGTAGAACCCATTCATATGGATGGTAATTTCCAAGAGTGATACTTGTAACCACAAAGAACAGTAATCTTGCAATATCTTCTGGGTAAACTGCTCCTGTGTTTTGAACTAATTTTGTAAAAAGCTAAACATGGAGTTTGGGAAAGAAAACATTCGTTTATTTTTCTTCATAGATCTTCTTTTCATTCTCACTGCCCTCATTCTCAGGCCCTTGTCTGTGTCCCACAAGCAAAGCTTTGGATTCCTTCCTTTTTACCCAGGCTAGTCACACTTTATTCCACACTGTTCTCCTTCCTTTCAGACCTATCCTGGGTATTTTAAAAGGACTAACTTGAATGTTTCCTCCTCCGTAAAGATTTTTTCTGGTCACTTGAGCTAGAGATTGAATTTTTCTTTATGAGATTTTTACTGATTTTAACTTGCACTTCTCTGTAAGGCATTTATCCTCTGGTAATTATTTCATAATTATTAGGAATACACATCTTATCTCCTATTTTATTTATTTTTTTATTGAGGTAAAATTGGATATAACATTGTATAAATTTCAGGTGTACAACATTATAATTTGATATTTGTTTACACACAAAACGATCACCACTATAAGTCTAGTTACCATCCATCACCATATAGTTGACCCCCTTCACCCATTCCCCCTCCACCCGCCAACCTCCCTTCCACTCTGGTAACCACCAGTCTGTTCTCTGTATCTGTGAGTTTGTCTTTGTTTTGTTTTATTTGCTCATTTTTTTAAGATTTTACATATAAGTGAAATCATACAGTGTTTGTCTTTCTTCATCTGACTTGTTGCAGTTAGTATGATACCCTCATGGTCCGTCTGTGTTGTCACAAATAGCAAGATTTCATTCTTTGTTATGGCTGAGTAATATTCTATAGTGTATATAGTTTGTATAGTGTACACACACACACACACACACACACACACACGACATCTTCTTTATCCATTCATCCATTGGTGGACACTTAGGTTGTTTCCGCATCTTGGCTATTGTAAATAGCGCTGCAGTGAACACAGGGGTGCATGTATCTTTTCAAATTAGTGTTTTTATATTCTTCAGATAAATACCCAGGAGTGGAATAACTGGATCATATGGTAGTTCCAATCTGAATTTTTCCATGAATCTCCATATTGTTCTCCACAGTGGCTGTACCAATGTACATTCCCATCAACAGTGCATGAGGGTTCCCTTTTCTTCACATCCTTGCTGACACTTATTTGCTGTCTTTTTGATGAAAGCCATTCTGACCCGTGTGAGGTGGTATCTCATTGTGGTTTTGATTTGCATTTCCCTGATGATTAGTGTTGTTGATTATCTTTTCACATGCCTGTTGGCCGTCTGTTTGTCTTTTTTGGAGAAAGGTCTGTTCAATCCTCTGCTGATTTTTCAATCAGGTTGTGAGTTTTTGTTGTTGTTGTTTTTGATGTTGAGTTGTATGAGTTCTTTGTATATTTTGTCAGATACATGATTTGTAAACATCTTTTAGCATTCAGTAGGTTTCCTTTTCATTTTGTTGATGATTTCCTTCACTGCAGAAGTTTTAGTTTGATGTAGTCCCATTTTTTAATTTTTCCTTTTGTTTCCTTTGCCTTTGGAGTCAGATCCAAAAACATCACTAAGACCAGTGTCAGGGAGGTTGCCACCTGTGTTTCTTTCTAGGAATTTATGGTTTTTAGGTCTTACATTCAAGTCTTTAGTCTATTTTTAGTTAATTTTTGTGTGTGGTGAAAGATAATGGTCTTGTTTCATTTTTTTGCATGTGGTTGTCCAGCTTTCCCAGCACCATTTATTGAAGAGACTGTCTTTTCTTCATTGTATGTTCTTGGCTCCTTTGGTATAAGTTAATTGTCCATGTATGTGTGGTTTTATTTTTGTCATCTTATTCTGTTCCATTGATCTGTGTGTCTGTTTTTATACCAATGCCATATTGTTTTGATGACTGTAGCATTGTAATATAGTTTGAAATCAGGGAATGTGATACTTCCAGCTTTGTTCTTCTTTCTCAAGATTGCTTTGGCTAGTTGGGCTCTTTTGTGGTTCCATACAAATTTTAGAATTATTTGTACTAGTTCTGTGAAAAATGTCATTGGAATTTAGATAGGGATTTCATTGAATCTGTGGATTGCTTTGGATAATATGGTCATTTTAACAACATTAATTCTTCCAATCCATGAGTGTGGAATATCTTTCCATTTTATTTATAAGTGTCTTCAGTTTCTTTCATCAGTGTTTTTAGTTTTCAGTGTACCTTGTCCCCTATTTTAAACTGCAGAATTCCTTGAAGGTGAAACTATCTTATTGACATTTGTGTTTCCAAGGTGTTTTATAATACCTTAACATTCCATAAATAGTTAAATATATGAAGTGCGTGTCAGACGTTCTTATTATAATTCAATAAGCAGTACTGATGGGGCACAACACAATTTGGTACAATTTTAAAATTTAGCTCCTAGGAAGTTATTTTTTACTATTTGAGCATAACGTAATTTAGGATTGTGATTATTTTAAGACAGAGCCACAGTTCATTCTTAGAATTGCTTGGTTAGGTAATAGTGATTCAAATTTTACTTAGTCACGATGACTCTGGTCATTCACAGAAGCAAGTCAAAAGTAAAAACCTGAATTCTAGACATGACATTATGAATTCCTAAGCCTTGGACTTCAATTTGTTGCCTTGGATTTTATTGGCGTATGTATGCATTTGCTGTTACTGGATTCTGAACTTTTTGTAACCTGGTAACCTTTCTTAAGTCAGATCTGACAGTTTTTTGTTTTTTTTTTTGCGGTACGCGGGCCTCTCACTGTTGTGGCCTCTCCCGTCGCGGAGCACAGGCTCCGGACGCGCAGGCTCAGCGGCCATGGCTCACCGGCCCAGCCGCTCCGCGGCATGTGGGATCTTCCCGGACCGGGGCACGAACCCGCGTCCCCTGCATCGGCAGGCGGACTCTCAACCACTGCACCACCAGGGAAGCCCCCCGACAGTATTTTAACTTGTATATTTAATCTCTTGTAAGATCCAAGAGGGGAAAAAACAAATGAGGAAGACTGGCTGGGAGAGAGGGCTGGTGTGATACCCTTTATTCTATGAGCGACCTTGGCAACTTTCATTGGGCCTCATTTTTCTGGTCTGTAAAACAGAGCACGCTATTTTGCCTTACCTCTTTTCCAGGATGTCTGTTAAGGGTTAAATGAGCATAAGATGTGAGGAAAGTGCCTCTCAAATGGAGAAGTCTACAGTAATGTGTAAGACATTACAATCACTGACACAACAAAAGTATTAGTGTCAGTGGAAATTGTGAGTCATCTTTAAAGCTAATAGACTAAGATCCTTTTGCTATTTGGCTAGTAGTATTTATAGAAGTATGCCTCTTTTTGGTGTGAGTGAGGCAGTAAAACCATGTTTTCAAATTATTTCTTTATTTGGTTGTCCAGGTTAATAGTTATCTGGATCATTTTAGAAGCATAGGCTTCATGTTGAGTTTTCTAAAGAGCTTTTCTTTGTTGAACCATTTTCAGACTTCAAAGAACCATTGTGTAACAACTCATCTACACCAATGTATCTCAAGTCGTTCTGATTGTTTTATGTTGAGTAAAAAAGCTGAACTGAAAATTTTTCACTTTCAAAAGTACTCAAAAGTGGCAAAATCTTTCCATATGTGGAACATGTATATATATTCTCTTCTAAGAGTGTTTATCAGAATACATATTTTTGGAATAAAAGCTTTATAATTAAGTGCTATGAATGGATACGATTTTCTTTTCTTTTCTGATTATTGAAGTTTGTCATCATTGTGTATTTACATTTGAATGCTCTGTGAACTTAGACTTATAGCCAGAAACTTGCATAAGAGTGTTAACACGTATAAGAATATGGACTAGAAATATCATGACTGTTTTTGAAGAATTCGAAGAGGAATTGGAATTACTTTCATAATATAAATATTCCCCATTGAAAGGTGCAACAGTGAATGGATCTTTACACTTCTGGTTATCCTTAATTAAGAGTTACTTTTCTAATGCAGCCCCTTTGAAAGTCCCATGTTAGTGACTTCAAGTTGTCATCAGTGTAGTAATACATAATACTTTGAGGTGTGTTGTTTGCTCTTCATTTATATTTAGGGAGAATGTAACTCAGAAAGAACAACTGAGGGAAGATATGTAAAAGCAATTGACATTTATTAAGTCTTTATTATGTGCCAGAAAGTCAGCTAGGTTTTTTCTCACTTTTTTAGTTAGTTTTTACATCAACCCAATTAAGCAGGAGATGCTGTCCTCAACTTACCAGTGAAGAAGCAGCTGAGATACAGAGAGGTTAAGTCATTTGCTTAAGGACACATAACTGTCTGATCTCAAAGTCCATACTTTTCCTCTCTACCAGACTCCTGCAGTAAGATTGGGTGTCAGTGTCTGTACTGTCGTCAGTAAGGACTGTTACGAAGTGAAATTGCGATTTGCTTAAGGTCTTTCTCTTTATTCAAAATGCTTGAATTGGTTAGTTGTACTTCAGATTTGAGCTTCAGGTCTAAAATCTAATTTTATTAAAACTTTGGGACTTCCCTGGTGGTCCAGCGGTTAAGACTCCACACGTCCACTGCAGGGGGCACGTGTTCGATCCCTGGTTGGGGAACTGAGAACCCGCAAGCTGTGAAGTGCAGCCAAAAAAAAAAAGTAGATAATTTTAATTTTTAAAATAATTGGAATTAGTAGGGTGGGGCTGGCAGGTCTACTTTTAACTCAGATCCAGGTACTTGGCAAATAGATAAGTCTCAGTAAATGTTAGCTATTGTTATGTTAACTCTTTCTTTTAAGTAGCTTGTCTTAATCGCCAGGTTCATCTGAAATAATACAGAATTTCATATGATGGTTTTAATAGCATCTAATATTTATTGACAGTTTTGTCACTGGACACTGTGTTAAGGATGTAAATGTATTATCTTTTTTCTTCGTTTTCAGTACTCCATCCAGTTTATATAACATGTGACATAATAGCATGATAAACATATTATCTTGATATCTTCTTCTGATTAGTTGCTGTGGGTGTTTGGTTCTTAGTTTTTTTGGTCCGTTTTTTCGTTTTGTTTTTAATAATCAACTACATTATTTAGGATTTTTGCCAGTTGATGAGGAATGCTTTGGTGTGGGCTAGCTTGATGCCTTTCAAGTTGTTCTGTACTGGGGTGGGGAAGGGAGGAGAAACCAGTTTTTCTCAGCAGTAGCACAGCCAGGCGTCTACTGGTTTGTCAGAAACACAGACTTGACATACCTCTTATTTCCATCGCTCATGAAGTTTCCACAGGAATTACGTTACTGCATAGCCTTTCTATCTGGGAGCGTAGCTGGGAGCCTTGGTTTTCAGTGCTGGCTGGCAAAGGTAGGGGGAAAGGTTTGGGCGCTTGCTACCAGGGACAGGATTTGAATGGGTTACAGTCCTCAGAACTAGCAAGTTGAAGGTTAAAACATTCCTGGTACGTCTGCTTCTCTAACTTGCCGTGAGGATGTCTTAGCTCATAAGCGAGTTTTGTTGTCTGGCTACACTATTTCAGAAAGGGGCTAATCAAACTGGAATTTGATCAGAATTGAGAAACATTCAGAAATTATCCAGATATGCTAAGAACTAATTCATAAGCCTGTATCTTGCACAGAGATACTACTTAACCTTCTCTGACATCTAACACCATTTTATGATTGTACTTCATGGTCTCGACTATATAATGAAAGACAGATTGATAGATTCTGGAATGTGAGATCTTATGGAGTCTTAAGTGCTTCTGAAATGCTAAAATCCAGATGCTCTGGTGGTGCTGGGAGTGCATCTGTGTTAAAATATGTCTTGGGGTCATTCAGTTGCAGAGACTGGTCACTTCGTGTCTGTGGCAGTAAGCCCCGCTTGTTCCCCTTTGTCTTTACAAGATGTAGGAAATACCCTTACTTTAAGGATGGAAGAGCACAGCACTCTAGGGCAGAAAGGTAGGAGGTTTTCAAAGGTATAACAAGTTCTTGGTTTTTGTTTTTGTTTTTAATCTGAGTTTTCTCATTTACAGCTCCTTTAAAAAAAAATCATATCTTTTCCTTCCAAAACATCCTTTACTGTTTCTTAGACTCCTCATTTTCTTCTATTTTTGAGAGGTACGGGGGTCAGAAAGAAAGGTTAAGTGCACAGTCTCCTAGTGGATTGTTCATTTTCTTCTGGTGATTGAAATTTAACTTGCATTGTAAGTGGACGTGGTAACATGTTCTGTCTCTGGGATGTTTTCGGCATTCCAGAAGTGTTCATAATTTGTACTTAAATTATATATTTAAAAATCAGTGTTTTAACTATTATTTACTTAGTTTTCTGCATAGTTCACACATCAAATATTATAAAAAGGTATACAGTGGAGAGTCTTAACTCCCTCCTCTGTTCCACATCTGCCTGATTCCTAATCCCTAATGATAGTGGGTGATTTTAGTTGTTTATTCTTCCAAAGTTTTCTTTTTAGAGCTCCATATACAAACCCATACAAAATATATACCTCCAACCCCCAAATTATACGTACACACTGTCCCTTGCCTATTTACTTAAAGTATAGTATAATTTGGGGATCTTTCTAGAACAGTACATGAAGAGCTCCCTTGGAGGGTGAGTATGTGTGTCTGTGTGTGTGTTTAACCGGTACAGAGTATTCCCAGTGCTGTGACAAATATTCCTTACATATGTGACATGGTAAATTTCTGCTGAGCCAAAGGGTTACTGCGTTTTCTAATTTTGATAATTACTGTAGTAGCAGTTTACACTCCTGCCAGCATTATATTAGGAATTAAAAAAAAAAACTTGCAATTAAGTTGGATGCAGCTTTTACAAAAGTCAGATATCATTTATCGATAGTAAGGTTTAACCTTTTCGAGTGTAAAGAGTTTGAACGCGTGTGTCATCACACCACTACCACCACAGTCAACGTAAAGACATTTCCATCACCCTGCAGAGTTCCCTCGTTCCATCTGTACTCGGTCCCCTCTGACCAGCCTTGTCTCCAGCAAGCATTCGTCTGATGTCTCTCCCTGCAGTTTTGCTTTCCCAGAACGTCACGTACGTGGAATCATATAGTGGGTCATCTTTTTGTATGGCTTCTTCATTACTCAGAATGCTTTTGAAATTCAGCCATGCTGTGGCATGTATCAATAGTTTCTTCTTCTATTGCTGAGTAGTATTTCATTGTATGGATGTACCAAAATTTGTTTATCCCCAGTTGATATTTGAGTTGCTTCCAGTTTTTGATAGTTATGAATAAAGCTGCTATAAGCAGTCATGTGTAAGTATTTATGTGGGCATACATTTTATCTTTCTTGGCAAATACCTAAGTGTGGGATTCCTGGGGTATATGATGTTTGTTTAACTTTATGAGAAACTGACAAACTCTGTTTTCTTTTTCTTTTTTTAAAATTTAATTTAATTAATTTATTTTTATACAGCAGGCTCTTATTAGTTATCTGTTTTGTACACATCAGTGTATACATGTCAATCCCAATCTCCCAGTTCATCCCACCACCACCCCCCCACCACTTTCCTCCCTTGGTGTCCATACGGACAAACTCTTGTTTTCAAAGCAGCTGTGTGGTATTGTATTTCCATCCACAGTGCATGAAAGTTCCAGTTGTTCTACATCCTAGTCAGCACTTAGATTTGTCGATTTTATTTTTTAAGCCATCTAATAGGTATGTAGTGGTATCTTATGTTTTTTAAAAAACAGCTTTATTGAGTCATAATTCACATACCATACTGTTCACTCATTTAAAGTATACAGTCAGTGGTTTTTAGTATATTTACAGGTATGTGCAACTGTCATCACAATTTTAGAACATTTTCATCACCTGAGAAAGAAAGCCCCTGTGCCCTTTAGCTGTCATCCCTGGTTTACTGTGCGCTGTTCTAAGTAACCGTGAATCTACTTTATGTCTCTATAGATTTTCCTATTCTGGATATTTCGTATGAATGGAATAATATGTAATTTTTTGTGCCTGGCTTCTTTATTTGGTAGGTTTTTCTTTTTTTTTTTTTAATTTATTTTAGTTATTGAGTTTTGGCTGCGTTGGGTCATCGTTGCTGCCCACGGGTTTCCTCTAGTTGCGGCAAGCAGGGGCCACTCTTGTTGCGGTGCGTGGGCTTCTCATTGTGGTGGCTTCTCTTGTTGTGGAGCACGGGCTCTAGGCATGCAGGCTTCAGTAGTTGTGACACGTGGGCTCAATAGTTGTGGCTTGTGGGCTCTAGAGCTCAGGCTCAGTAGTCATGGTGCACGGGCTTAGTTACTCCGCGTTTGTGACTGGGTTCTTTAATGTAGCGTGATGTTTTCAAGGTTAATGCATGTTGTAGTATGTATCCAACATTCCATTCCTTTTTTTGGCCAAATCATAGTGCATCATACTACATTCTGTTAATCCATTCATCAGGCGATGGGCATTTGGGTTGTTTCTAAGTACAGTTTTGAGTACTGCTGCTATAAACATTCATGTACAAGCTTGCATTTCCTTAATGATGAGAATCTTTTCATTTACTTATTTGCCATCCACATCTCTTTGGTAAGTCTTTGCAAATATTTTGCCCACCCCATTTTAACTTTTTATTTTGAAATAATTTTAGATTTACATAAAAGTTACCAAAATAGTAGAGAGTTCCTGTATACCTGTCATTCAGGTTCTACTGTTTACACCTTTTAGAACCATGGGATATTTGTCAAAACTAAGAAATTAATACTGGAAAAACACTGTTCACTAAACTATGGACTTTATTTTGTGCTTTACCAGTTTTTCCACTAATGTCTTTTTTCTGTTCAGGATCCAATCTTGGATACCATATTGCATTTATCGTTGTGAAAAATTAGGTGTTTTTCCTGGAGTTGTGAGAGTTCTGTATTCTGGATACAAGTTCTTTATCAGATTGAATGCCACTCTGTACCTTTGCAAAGTTCTCCTAAATGATTTTTATTTGTAGCAGAGTCATTCCTCGTTTTAATGTTTTGGCTAAATGCAAATCAGTATATTTTTAAATGCTGATTTAATTTATATAACATTAGAGGGCTGTAGTTTCCCCATTTATGTAACAAATGGATATGTTCTAAGAAGTGTGAGAAGGTTGTATTTTCCCCAGATTCCACTATAGTTTTGCAGATATGTTCTCAGAAAAATATGTTGTTATTGCTGAAATGCTCCCTGTGTAATGTGATTTTTCTGACAAACTTAGGGAAAGGCCCTTTGCAACACCAGGATGTGGCAACACAGAAAGCCTGGAAAGGGCAGGAGGTCTGGCCCAGGAACCTTTTGCATTGAGGCAGGTTTTTTTTAAATTTTAGTTTTTTCCTTTTACAGTGAACCCACTGCAGAAATATTTTTACCTTAACAGATACCAGTAAACATCCACTACTCCTATGAGTCCTTGTAATAGAAATGAATTAATTCAGCACATGTCTGTCAGGGCTCTGCTGTGTTCCACTCGCTGTCTCAGGCATCGAGGATGCTGCTGGGAACAGAAAAACCTTTCTGCTTGGTACACGGAGCTCGCGTGCCAGTGAGGGGAGGCTCGCAAACCAGAGACTGCATGTACAGTAGGTGCGGTGTTGCTAAGTATCATAGAGAAAAATTAGGGTGAGCGCGGCCACGTGTGGAAGGCTTCACCGATGACGAAGCGCTGTTTGAAGAGGAGGGCCTGAGTGGCAGGACGGAGTCGGAGTCGGCCTTGTGGGGCAGAGAGGGGAAACGTCAGAGACCTTCTAGGGGGCATCTCGCGGGCGAGGGTGGGGACTTCGGGGCTGGAGCCGGGAGGTAGTGACACGCGGAAGGTGTTGACGTCAGGTTGGCGAGGAGGCCGGCTTGTGCAGGAACTCTGGGCTCCTTCTGAGCTTGTTGGGGCTGCGGGAGGGCGTTGGGTAGAGGCGTGGTGGGGTCCGCCTGGGCGCGGGGTGGGGGGCGGAGGCCAGCGGAGGGGAGGCAGTGGGCACAGGGAGGCCAGTCCGGGGCTCATGCCGTCGCTGCAGGTGGTGGGAGGCAGAAGTGGTCTTGCGGCCACGGTGTGTGTACGACGAAAGTAGGGCAGACGAGGGCTGTTAGATTTGGATGGAGAGCGAGGGGCCTCACACCTGACTTCGGATCTCCTGGGGGGATGGGGATGATGGTTATTGGCGAAGAGGACTTGGGGAAGGTCAGGTTGATTGAGGAGATAGTGATCAGGAGCTCGGTTTGGGCACGAGTAGAGTTGGGGATGCGTGTTTGTGACCCAGAGTTGTCGTCAAGGAAGTAGTTTGGAGTTCACAGGGCTGGAGATTTAAGGCTCTGATGTTGTTTGACTCACACCTGACATCTTTGTCATTAGAAAAATCTTCGTCCTTTCTTAGTGACAAGAGTGCCTAGCACACGTTGGGGAGTGTGTTTCATAAGTACCTGGTGAGTAGATTTGAGGTGCAAATCTCAATGCTGCTTTCTCTAGTGATAGGTTTGACTGTAATAATCGTTTCTGGGATCTGAAGTGTACATTATTTTCTTTCAAATGAACTTTAGTATAATAGTGTAACTTTATCAAGTCATGAGGAAGTTTTGGTTTGTTTTGTTTTTGTGGTACGCCGGCCTCTCACTGTTGTGGCCTCTCCCGTTGCGGAGCACAGGCTCCGGACGCGCAGGCTCAGCGGCCATGGCTCACGGGCCCAGCCGCTCCACGGCATGTGGGATCTTCCCGGACCGAGGCACGAACCCGCGTCCCCTGCATTGGCAGGCGGACTCTCAACCACTGGGCCACCAGGGAAGCCCCATGAGGAGGTTTGATAACCCTTCCTATGCAGTGGTCTCTGGGACTAAGTAGCATTAAAGGGGAGAGCGTGCAGCTGAGCCAGGGGTGTCCATGCTGCCTCTCACGACCTCAGTTCCTGGCCAGCATCCAACGTGCTGACCTCAACTCCAGCTTCTGGTCCCTGATGGCCGCTGGTTTCTAATCTTAGACGGTGGAAGAAGCTAACTGTATATGCATCGTAAGTCATTTGCAATTGGAAAAAGTGGGGGTTTTTGTAGTAACTATTTTGGCTCTGTTCTGTTCAAATATATTATTTTTTTCATGTGCTTTTGAAACTTACTGTGGCTTGACTTTGCTGGATTTAAGAAACTTACTGTATTAGTCAGCTCAGGCTGGCACACCAAGATAACATAGACTGAGTGGCTTAAACAACAGGAATTCGTTTTCTCATAGTTCTGGAGGCTGAAGTTTAAGATCAAGGGCCCGGCTGATTGGGTTTCTGGTGAGGGCTGTCGTCTTGCTGTGTCCTCCATGGGCTTTCCTCTGTGGGGACGCAGGCTGGGAGTGGGCGTGGGGGCGGGGAAGAGAAAGAGAAAGCAAGAGATAGCTCTGGTGTCTCTCCCTCACCGATAAGGACACCTGTCCCATTGGACCAAGGCTCCACCCTCATGACCTCATCTCACTCTAATTACCCCCTGAAGACCGCATCTTCAGATACCATCACAGTGGGGTTAGGGCTTCATCATATGGATTTTGGGGGAACACAGCTCAGTTCATGACGTTTACCATGGTTGCCTCTCTAAATACTGGGGTTATACTGCATTTCCCTTGTGTGTGGAAAAAACAAAAAACACACCTTTTAAAGGTATTTGTACCTGAGGCGTCGTTCTAGAAAAGGAGAATGAATTTGTGAAAAACAAATGCAAAGATCTAGGTTTACTGGGAAGGGTAGTTTAAATTTCTGAAGTGCTTACATTCTAGAGTATTTAAGCGTGGAGTCTTACCCACTGGACCATGGGGAAGTCCCTTTACTGCTGCATGGAATAAAATTTTGTCTCTTCTCAGCTTTTGAAGTATAGGCAGGTATGGGGGAGAAGTAAGGGTAAGTTCATACCTTAGGATGTAGCCAAATTTTGTTGTTAAAATTCCACTCTGTTCAAATCTGGAGTTGAATAAAGACTCTAGGATGCCAGTGAGAGTAAAGGGACTCACTCCCCTTGTGGTGGGTTCGTTAACAATATGTGGGAAGTGGAAAGATGCATGTGAAGGAATAGAATTTCCATTTTGGGGGAAAATTTCCTCTCAGCTTTATATGTGATTTAAATGATGAAGGTAAGAGGATTCTGAATTTATGTTTTGACTTGGTTGATTGAAAGTGTTAGGAAAAGCAGTGTAATACTCTCAAGCTGTATCTTCATCCCTTTGTTACTGTTCTCTGAGACCGTTTGAACCAAAGATAACCGGACCAGGGTACCAGTCATCTGGTCCTACGTTGGGGAGTCCATGTATTTTCCATTGCAAGGACGCCCGACAGAACGCCCACCCGAAGGGGATTTCCAGAGAAGCATGTGATGAAGTAGGTGTGGCGGAGGAGCCTTGTCAGTTTCCAGGACGTTGAGTCTCAAGCGGTTTGGTGCACCTGGACGAGCAGCATTTTTGTTGAATGTATCATAAGTCGTAACCGTAAAGTTCTGCGAGGCGCACACTTGTGCATTCCAGGCACCCTGTCACATGCCAGGTGTAGAGCACACGTGTGTGTGCGTGGCACTGTGCCGCTAGGCGCGTCGGGATACGCAGATGCACGAGACATAGTGTGGGGCGCTCACGGCCCAAGGAGGGTGGTTGCCCATAGGAGGAGAATTCGTACGACAGGCTGGGGGTCTGGTGATGAGGTGGCGTGGAAAAGAGAGAAGGAACTTGAATGGGCAGGTATCCCATCACAGACTCCAGAGTTCCTTCTATCGAAAGGATTCTATCGAAAGTGGCCTCTTGTATACATTTACTACAATCTTGTTTCAGAGTTAATCCTGTAGTATTTAGGGCTTTGAGAGAGCATCTTACCCAGTGTAAAGCGTACATACATTTAGAGCATAGAATGACGAAAGAAGTTACTAAGCATTTTGAGCAGTGTTTCCTGAACTGTCATATATGCCCAATATACACAGAGCACTTGTAATTTTTTCCTTACAGGCTATTCCGGTAATTTAAAATTCCGAATTATAACACTGGAGGGATATTAAGCTCAAAATTATTCTCAAGTTATCTTTTGTTCAATGAGATTTGTTGAAAGATTTTCCTTTGTTCAGTATCAGCACGTGGATAGTGAACAAAGCAGGCAGATTTTTGTCAGGCATAAACAGCTTTGCATCCTGTTGATCACATAGAAAATACCTAAGTGAATGTCAGTGCTAAAAATAGATTCCTTCAGGTTTTTGGTTTTGTCACACCAGGGGTGGGGGGGAGTCATTAAACAGGAAGAATGAAATCCAGTAAACAGGAAATGCATGCAGGTTTTTTGAAAGGGAAATGGAGGCCCATGCTCTGCAAATTTCAACGGGGTATTTCACCATTAGGAGGATCTTTTTGCGAACGCTGGATCTGACAGTGTCAGGTGGTCTTTTCTTCCTCACTACTATGATGATAAATCTTTGCTAGGATTGCATGTTGCAGATCAAAGGTTTGAAAGTTAATTCAGTTGGATTTTCGCTGATGAAATCCATTGGGGTGTTCAGCCATGTTTTCAACACTTTATGCTGCAAGGAGATATTTTTTCATTTTAGGCAGAGATAGTTCTGGTATAATTTAGAATGGTTAGTATACTTTCATAGAGTCAAGTATACCACATGTTTTTATATTTATATATATTCAAGAAAGTGAGGAAAATGCCAGCTGTTATATTTAAAAAGGGCCCCCCGCCCCTGGAAATCCAGCAGGTACAGAGCACGCAAACCTGAATTTACCTTTCTCTTTTAAGACACTTGTTTTTGGAAGCTACGTATTAATTCCAGTAATATTGCTATTTCTTAAAATATTGGGGGGATGTTTCTTTTGTAATTGCTAAATGTTACGTTGTGCAGTGACAGCTTTAAGTGTGAACAATATCAGAGGATTCAGGATTGGCTGTGGGCTGGGACAGTGGAGAACTGGATGGCCAGGGAGTGCTGTGGAGGACTCGTCTCATTGCGGGGTGCGGGGTGGGGTGTGTGTGTGTGTGTCCATATGAGGATGGGCTCTGTGTTGATTCTGTAGCAGATAAGGAGAAAACGAAATCAAAACCAGCGTGGTGGATAGCAGATGGGGGCTGGGAGGAGAAAATCTAACATGGATAATGCCAGTGTAACACCTAATGGAAGATCTTGTAAGCAGTGATGCAGGATAAATTTTGTACCTCAGATTTATTTTCCCTGGAAGCATTTTTGTTTAATTAAAAAAAAATGCAAACACCCTAGACCCTAATTTAAAACGATATAAGTAAAATTGTCTCCCTCCTGGATACCACCGTCCCAAAGTCTCTAATAAGTTTTTATGTACTTGGAAAAAAAAGCTTTATGATCCCACAGCATATTTCGATTTAAAAGGTTTAATTTAAGCAAGTGGAGTCGTCTGTACACACAGTTCTTGCCTTTTCTTTTAAACAATGTTTCCTGCTCAGGGGATGCACAGATGCCCCTGTGCATCCTCAGTTATGTCCTAGTTCCCCCAGGTTGGACATTCACGGTGTTTCCAGTTTGCATGTCCCCTTACAAATAGTGCTGTGGCGAACATCCCTATGTCTGTGCGTATATGTGTTTGTGGATACTTTTTTGAGTAGATACGTTAGATTAGATTCCTGGTAGTGGTTTACGGAGTCCAAGTATATGTTACTTAACATTTTGATAGATATTTTGCCAAATGGTTCATTGAAAAAGCTGCACCAGTTTATATTTCCACTACAGTGTATAAAAATCCATGCCAGCAATGGAGTTCCATTAAACTTTTCCAATTTTGCCAATCTGAGAAGTGAAAACTTGTATTGTAGTGTTTAGACAACATTTCTTTAATTCTGTGAAGTTGAACTTTTTTGTGTGTGCTTGCTGGCTAGTATTGGAAAGTAATTTTAATCAGTTTTACCTGTATGTCAATAAGAAACGCTTACTACTAAGGGGAGACAGGCTCAATAAACTATGGGATCCTGAAAGCCCAGCCAGCACCTCATAGGAGAAATGCTAACATGACAATATAACATAGCATAAAAATGTAACGTAAGAGAAGTGCTTGTATCAGTGTTGTTAGGGTATATGTGCAGAATGGAAGACAGAAAGAATTTTCTGTAAACTTCTGAATATATGTGATCAAGCATTTTTCCACACTGTACATCTAAGATTATAGGAATAGCAGTTGCATTCTTATTTTAAAACAAAAAACATTATCTAGAACAATTGAAGTATATGACTTAATTTGGATATTTATTTTTCTCTTTGAAAAGCAAAAAGAGATGCCTTAACGCCATTCAGAACATTAAAAATCATGGTAGTATCTTGTATTCTTTCCTTTTTGTTATAATCAGATGTTTAATGGATTTACAGTTTTTACAAAATGAGGAACATTTTTCTCATACGTAATGAATGATTTCTAACAAAACCAATAAGTAATTTATTTGCAGTATTTGAAGACAAGTTGTAGCATGGAAAAATCCTCCTGGTACATTGGCAAGTGGATGGACCCAGATGATCAGATATTTCATTTTTGTGCCTGCATTTCATGAGTCGGTTTCACACAACAGCTGTTGTGGAGGAAGGGTTGATTTATCAGAATACTTCATGGTTTATACCAAAAAAAAGAAAAAGAATATGAAATTTTTGTGGCCATAAAAGGGTAAACCAAGCGAGCTTACTGCTAATAAATAAAAAAATCACTTAAAACATAGATTCTTAAAAAGAGCCCCTGTTTTTGGTTTTCAGTGTCTCAGTATTTTAAATTACAGAAAACAATGGTTAGTTCTAAAAAGTCTTGTAGCTTAGAAGTAGTAATAACTGATAGCAAACATTTATTGAATTCTTCCTGTGTAAAACACGTCACCTACATTATGTAAAGGACACATTATGGGAAGAGGCTTTGGAAGTGCAGTGACTTGTCAGGGCTGTGTACACTGTAGGTGATGGGGCTGGTGTTGGAATCCAGGGACTCTGGTTCTAGAACTTACACTCTCAAGCACTGTGTTAGGCTGTATCCAAGTTAGTCATCATGAGGAGTATATGTAATTTGTGAATTTAAAATAAATACCTGTTTGTTTTAAAATGTTAAACAGTTTTCCTTGAGTGCTTTTCAAGGATTAAGAAGACATTTGTTCTTTCTGCAATAAATACCCATTTCTTCTAATTTTGTTGGTGAAAAGTGTTGGTATTTGTGCTGCTCTAGGTTCAGATCTTAATTTTCCCTTGTTCGGGCCCCAAAGATTATGTGAGGACTCCCACACTAAATGGAAACCCATAAAAGCGAGAGAGACTTAAAAAATAGATGTTTGGAATGTCTATTTTTTCCATCTTACAGTATACTCATGGAGAATATACTTTCTGGCACAAAATACTCCACTGGGCCTATAACTAGTTGATTAATAAAAGGGGGATTTGTAAGAACCATATGATATAGTGGTTTATCTTGACTCAGGGCTCAGATCTAATTTTATAAATTTTTTACAGCTGCAGGGATATACATATAATACGTAGCGCTCCATCACATCTTACATGATTGCTTTCAAGTTAGTATTTGATGGGGGTGAGTTATATGGAGCTGGTGTTTCTGGGTTTTTTTTTTTTGGATGGGCAGGGTGCTTTGGGGGGGGAAATATTTTCTCTGACTCTGAACAAATGCGTCCCTTTTTGACAGACCGTGTTGTTGCCATGGAGACCTTTAGACACTATAAATGCAGCCTCCAGTTCCAGCGGAGAATATGGCCTTGGGTTGTGTGCGGGGGGCTGTGGGAGCAGAGGGCGGTCCAGATGTGTAGAGTCTGTTCAAGGAAACTGTTTTACAGTAGTCAGAAGCCCGTGGGCCTCTTCTGCAGCCTTCTTTCCTTTGAGTTCTTTTTCCTGTGTGTGTGTGTGTGTGTGTGTGTGTGTGTGTCTGACATGTATAGAAGCAGTGGAACAGCGTAGGGAAAGACCCTATTTTCCTTCTCTGGTCTCATATTCCTTTCTCTCAGAAGAGGACCCAACACTGCTGAGAATTTGTCCTTGAGCCCACGTTTTTCTTCTTTTGCTCCATGTGTATCTCTACAAGCTGTGATTTGGTGTTTTGTCCACACATCCTTTTGCGACTTGCCTTTTTCTCAGCCGTAGTTTTTGCGTCTCTTCATGTGGACGTATATCTGGTTCATTTATTTGAGTTGGTGTCTAGAGTTCCGTTGTAGCATCGTTAATCTAGTTCCTTAGCAGTGGATGCTTAGCATGTTCTTCTGTTTTATTTCTCTGTAACTCTTCATTTGCCACGTTGTTGAGTGTTGAGTATTTATTGAGGAACTCAATAAATACTTGCTTGATTTAATTTCGACTTGGCTAAAGCTAGGTCTCATGCTGTCATTAATCTGTTCTCTGGTTCTCTCTAATAGACTCAGTTCATCTTATTATTAAATTAAAATTTTAAAAAATTGTTTTAGTTACCCTCCAGTCATTTCTTTCTTCAGCTCTTCAACCTAGTGAAACTGACCTGTGATACATCTTACCCAGCTACTTGTAGCTTGGCCAGATTCCAGGACGTTCTTGATCTTTGCAGAAGATTATCAGTAACAGCGTGGCTATTGCAAGAAACTGCTTGTAACATCTTGGCGGGTCTAGGATTTATAGAGAAAGCAAAACTGTAACCTTTTAAATACTTTTGTTCAAGTTTCACTGGTGGTTTTACTTAGTTAAACAACTTGTTTTCTTATTTATTTATTTATTTTCTTATTAGTCATCCATTTAATACGTTAGTATATACATGTCAATCCCAATCTCCCAGTTCATACCACCACCACCACCACCCGCTGCTTTCCCCCCTTGGTGTCCATACGTTTGTTCTCTACATCTGTGTCTCTATTTCTGCCCTGCAAACCAGTTCATCTGTACCATTTTTCTAGGTTCCACATATGTGTGTTAATATGTGATATTTGTTTTTCTCTTTCTGACTTACTTCACTCTAGATCCATCCAGTCTCTAGATCCATCCACGTCTCAGCAAATGACCCAATTTCGTTCCTTTTTATGGCTGAGTAATATTCCATTGTATGTATGTACCACATCTTTATCCATTCGTCTGTCTGTGGACACTTAGGTTGCTTCCATGACCTGACTATTGTAAATAGTGCTGCAATGAACGTTGGGGTGCATGTGTCTGTTTTTTTTTCTTTTTTTGTGGTACGTGGGCCTCTCACTGTTGTGGCCTCTCCCGTTGCGGAGCGCAGGCTCAGCAGCCATGGCTAACGGGCCTAGCCGCTCTGCAGCATGTGGGATCTTCCCAGACCAGGGCACAAACCCATGTCCCCTGCATCGGCAGGCGGACTCTCAACCACTGTGCCACCAGGGAAGACCGCATGTGTCTTTTTGAATTATGGTTTTCTCTGGGTATATGCCCAGTAGTGGGATTGCTGGGTCATATGGTAATTCTATTTTTAGTTCTTTAAGGAACCTCCATACTGTTCTCCATGTGGCTGTATCAATTTACATTCCCACCAACAGTGCAAGAGGGTTCCCTTTTCCCCACACCCTCTCCAGCATTTGTTGTCTGTAGATCTTCTGATGATGGCCATTCTAACCGGTGTGAGGTGATACCTCATTGTAGTTTTGATTTGCATTTCTCTAATAATTAGTGATAACAACTTGTTTTCTTGTTTCCTTATTATTGTAATACTATTCAGAAAGTACTGCTGAGGGACTCAGTGTTTGCCTAATACAGTTGTCAGAATACAGTGTATATGTAGACCAGTGCTGTCTGATGGGTAAGCCACACGTGTAGCTTTAAACTTTCTAGTAGCCACATTAAAAACTTCAAAACAGATCAGGTGCCATAAATGTGACTTAAGCAGTGTATCCAAAAATGTTGTCATCTCAGCATGTAAGCAATGGAGAAATCGAGAGATTTCACTTCTTTTCATGGCAACTCCTAGAAAGCCAGCGTGCATTTTACACTGACAGTGTATTTCCGCTGGGACTAGCTACATCTCAGGCGTTCCGTGGCCACATGTGGCCAGCGACTACCATATTGCATAGTGCAAGTATAGAACATACAAGTTTAAGAAGTATTAGTCAGCAGAGAAGATACACAGACGGCAAATAAGCATATGGAAAGATGTTCCACATCAGTGTCATCAGGGTAATGTAAATTAGAACAGTGAGATGCCACGATGCACCTGTTAGAGTGGCCAAAGTCCAGAACACTGAGAACGTCCAGTGCTGACAGGGATGAGGGGCAACGGGAACTCTCGTTTGTTGCTGGTGGGAAAGCATAGTGGTGCAGCTGGTGTGGAAGGCTGTTTGGCGTTTTCTCACAAAACTCATATACTCCTGCCATGCGATCCAGCAGTTGTATTCCTTGGTATTTGTCTAATGGAGCTGAAAACTTATGTCCACACAAAAACCTGCACGTGTATGTTTATAGCAGCTTTTCCAAAAACTGCCAAAACTGTTCCAAAGTAAAGTGTTTTGTTTTTTTTTTTAAAGACTCACCATTTACAACATTAATCTGAATTTTTTTCTTTTTTCTTCTTTTCCACATTACTGGGCTGTTAACCAGACTCTTTATATCTGAAACTAAAGATTAGTGCGTAAGCATCATTGGGGAGTATTATTTGCAAGATTAAGGATACTGTCCTTAAAGAACTCAATGAGAAAGGCAGACCCATCAATAGTGAATGAAAGAAAAGGAAAAATACCAAAAGAAGAAATAAGGATGGCCTAAAATATATGAAAAAATGATTTTCACTAGAAATTAAAGATGCAATTTGCATGAAATAGCATTTTTTTGTTGTTGTTCATGAAATTGGGAAAAAGTTGGAAAAAGGATAATACCCAGTTTTCTTGGAGGTTTTAAGGAATAGGTACTTTCTATAGCGATGGTTGGCTTGTCAATTTTATGTTTTTGGAGGGTCCTTGGTTAATATGCACTAAAAGCCTTAAACATATACAGGCCTTTGACTCAAGAACTTTTTTCTTTCTGGACATTTATCGTAAGATAACAATTAAGGATATTTGAACAAGCAGCCGTTTAGGGGTTAATTTATACACCAGCTACTGCTTTAAATTTACGTAATTTTCAGAGCACCCTTAAGAGGCTCAGAAAGGTCAGCTAATTTGCTCCTGGTCACATGTTATCAAGTGGCAGATGAATATTGCAGAATTGCTTAAAGTCAAGAAGACAGCAGGTGCTTAAGTAACTGAAATGAGTGGCTTGATGGAGGGAATAGAGAGTTTGGAGTGAAAGATGATCTTGTGGTCTTTTACCTCCTGAGATACTTATAGTAGATGTCAGTGATGAAAGCTGATTACAAAACAGAAGGTGTATTGTACTCGAATTTTTGTTTAAAAATACACTCACACGCTCATGTGTACACGGGAGTAGAAATCACCTCGGCAGACTTGTGTTCAAGTTTGTGCTTTGCTCCTCGCTGGGTGTGTCACTTTAGTCAAGACACCTAACCTCTTCCTGCCTCAGTTTTGTTTACAGACATTCCGTTGCCAATTTACAGGTAATTGGATGATTGAACTACATGAAAAGCAGAGAGTTCTTTGCAGTGCCTGGCATGTGTACCTGATAAATGCCCTTCAGAAGTCCTTAAAAAATCTTATTACTGGATGAAGGGATTACAGATAATTTAAACTTTCTTATTTTTTCCTATCCTTATATACATTTTTCTACAATAGACGTGTTTTGTGAATTGAAAAAAAAAGGTTAGAAATGCTTAATTTACAAAATTTTAAAGACAGAAAAGATAGGTATTAGATGAGATGTATATCAGAAAATGTTACATTGCTTACCGAATTGGAAAATTTAGAGAATCACTCATTTAGTGTTGAAAAACAGCCATTAAACCGCATTTACATTTAATAGTATTTATAAAAATAGTAGATTTTATTGAATCCTAGAGCTTATTCTTTAATTTTAGAGTAGGTGGTTAGGTGAGGTTCAATAAAGAATAGATGTTAAAAACTGTAAATGCTCGTTTCTTATACTTACATTCAGAGAAGTTTTTAGTCTTAATCATCCTTATATTTTAATAAAGAGAAAGTCAAACTATCAGATGATTTACTAATTTGGGGGGTTACTTATAATGAATGCTGCTTCCAGTTATTTTTCCTGATTTTATTTCCATTTTGCCTCTAAAGACTTTGAAGCAACTAATAAACATATGGGGGTCCATGTTTAATAACTACCTATTGAATGCCTACTCTTTCCAGTTAAAATGAAATTTCACTGTAGTTTTTCATGGTTCTCTTGTAAACCATTCCTGGGTTTGATTGTACTTGGGCATTGGGTACAGGAATGAACCTGGCTTCCATATTGGATTTTCTCGGTAGTGGAATGAGCATCTTTCCGTTTACTGGTTGTATTCTGTCGGACTGTCAAGAACAAGTGCAGAAGAAACAAAAGTAAACCTAATTCAAAGAACATACTGTTTTATTTTATATAATTTTCCCTATAGTCTATTTTATCAAATGTTGACATTTTAAGACATTTGTTACTATGTTTCTTAAAAAGAGGGTGTTGTGATCAAGTTATTTTTTGGATCCGAATTAAACTTGGATTAAACAAATTTATTTCCTGCAGCATTTTTGGAGCCCTTGATTTTCAAGTCTGCATCCTGCCTCTCTACCATGGGAGAGGGTAGAGTACGTGTTCCCTAAACTTACGTGACTAGGAACCCCTTTGCAAAGCATTGTGGAACACACTCTGGGACAAATACGGAGAGCAGAGGAGGGAAAAAAGAGCTGGAATACTTACCCATTGAATAAAGTAAAATTGGCTCTTAAAACTGTATTGTGGACATTTAAAAAATAGCAAATTTAGGGCTTCCCTGGTGGCGCAGTGGTTGAGAGTCCGCCTGCCGATGCAGGGGACACGGGTTCATGTCCCGGTCCAGGAGGATCCCACATGCCGCGGAGCGGCTGGGCCCGTGAGCCATGGCCGCTGAGCCTGTGCGTCTGGAGCCTGTGCTCCGCAACGGGAGAGGCCACAACAGTGAGAGGCCCACCTACCACAAAGAAATAAAAAAAAGAAAAAAATGCAAATTTAGTTAAAATTTCAGCTGTAGTTTTTCTTCTTCCCTCTACCATCTGTCCCTCTTTTCTCTCATTTTTTTAAAAAAATAAGAGACTTGTTTTATGTAAATTATGAAAAAGAACTAGAGAATTATATTTTTTCCCCTAAACAGGTCATTTCTGTGTGTATGGGTAATATGAGTGCTCAAAACTTGCTTTAAGTGTTAGACTGTCTAATTTTGTGGAAACCCTTAATAGAACAGAATTGTTTAGGATCTGGTACGTTTGCCCCTTTTTGTTTTAGAGCCATAATAGAAGTTCATAGGAGAATTGTTATCGCAAACAGGTGTCACTTAGAACATAACTTTAAACTTTATAAAATGAATGCTATTCTAAAAGCAGTTGGGGAGGTGTTATTTGGATCTAGAAAATTGCCCCTGTAATCCTAGTCCTTTTACTTAGAATCTTTTATTTGTTTTTGCCCTGGATTTTGCAAATCCTAGGAGCAGGTTCCTCAGGTAGCACTAATTCTTTGTTGTCATTTGGTTTACTGTTACTAGTTATATTGTTACTGTTATTGGTAGTATTTATGTATCTGGTGTTCACGGAGCTAGACTCCGTAGAGAACACTGACTTGGCCAGTACTGAACTGCTGCTCCCGGAGTAGATACACGGCTAGCTTCTTGCAAGCCTCTGGTCACCTTTCCGTCAACTGATCAGTGTTTGACCTTTTTTGTGTGTGTTTCTGTTTAAAGACTCCTCACTCGATATAAATTTGTTGCTTCATGAGCAGTGAACTGCAGGCACCCGTACCTGAGCGAAACTCACCTGACACGTATATTTTCTCCCTGAGACATGTCACAGCTCTCTTACACTTGGATCACCAGATAGCAGTTCAGCATCCTGCTTGGGGGCCTGTAAACTGTGAAATCACCAATAGGAACGGCACAAAAATTGGAAAACCGTGACAGAAGACATACCTCGTCAAGGACTCTTGTGCACAGCACAGGAGCTGCCGCGAGAAGGCGAGGAGCATTGCCTTCTTCCCCCCCCCCCCCCCCCCCCCCCGGCACAGAGGATGACTCACGTTTCTCACTGCCCTGCACGTGTACCTGAATGACCGTGAAGGGGCCTCGAGTACTGAATTTGGGGTTACAGATAAAATTTAGAAGTTAGGCGACTTTACACACGTGGACCCCCCAGTAATGAAGGTCAAGGGTGTGCGGGTTGCTTTGGAATCTGGTGCTGGCCCCGGAGCTCAGGGCCAGATCTGCTGGGCTGCTGTGCAGCTGACTGCCCGTCCCGTCCCGTCCTTTCCTCTTTGGTGCTGTGGTCCTTGGCAGGTTGCTGTCAGGTGTGGGCTGGCTGCTGCCACTCTGGTAGGCAAGAAAAACAGGGTGTGATCGTCAAGTAATGAAATCTGAGCAGGCAGTGGAACTACGCCTTGGCTTTGCTCCTGATTTTGCCAACAGTTGGAAGATAAATCAGAGATCTAGCCCGTGCTTTCTTTTCCCGTTCCCTGTCCTTGGGTGTGAGCGTCTTTATGATGGAGCATAAATACTGC